>NW_006789022.1:4765658-4816234 GCF_000442215.2 Lipotes vexillifer | reverse complement strand
AGCAGGAATTAGGGCATGAGAAGGGAGAAGAGGTGTCTCTCATGCAGTCAGTTTTCTAGGTTACCCAAGGCTTTCTAAAAGGAGAATTTCATAGGTGGAGGTGGCCTGGTTCCTAACCTGGTTGTTTCGTTAGATGCTATGTCAATACAGTTGCAATATGTTTATTTGAGAGGGATGTCTTTGAAATGGATACCTGAGCAATCAAAAGCTTAATGTCAAACATTTATATTATAATCAAAAAGCTTAATCTCAGTCATTTACACTACAGAGTTTTATAGTATTAGGTCCTACATTTAGGTCTTAGATCCATTTTGAGTTAATTTTAACATATGATGTAAGATAAAGGTCTAACTTCATTGTTTTGTATGTGGATACTCAGTTTTCCCAGCATTATTTCTTGAAACGATTGTTTTTCCCCATTGAACGGTCTTGGCACCCTTGACGAAAACCATTTAGCCATATATGTGAGGGTTTATCTCTGATGTCTCATTCTATTCCATTGGCATATATGACCATCTTTATACCAGTACCACATTGGGTTTTTTGTTTGTTTCATTCTGTTTGGTTTTTTTTTTTATTAAGACTTTAATTTCTTCAAAGTAGTTTTAGGTGCACAGCAAAGTTGAAGGAAAGGTACAGACACTTCCCATATACACCCTGCCCCCAAAATGAATAGCCTTACTCATTATCAACATTCCTCACCAGGGTGGTACATTTTTTGTAATTGATGAACCTTACATTGGCACATTATAATCACCCAAAGTCCATAGTTTATATTGCGATTTACTCTTGGTGTTGTACATTCTATAGGTTTTGACAAATGTATAAGGACATGTATCCATCTATATGATATCACACATGGTATTTTTCACTCTCCTAAAAGTCCTCTGAGCATCACCTAGTCATCCTCCACCACCACCACCACCACCACCCAACCCCTGTCAATCACTGAAGTTTTTATTGTCTCCATAATTTTGCCATTTCTAGAATGTCATATACTTGTAATCAAACAGTATGTAGACTTTTCACACTGGCTTCTTTCACTTAGTAATATACATTTAAGTTTCCTCCATGTCTTTTCATGCCCTGATAGTTCATTTCTTTTTAGTGTTAAATAATATTCCATTGTCTGGATGTACCTCAGTTTATTTAACCATTCACCTACTGAAGGACACCTTGGTTGCTTCCAAGTTTGGGCAGTTATGAATAAAGCTGCTAAAAACATCTGTGTTTTTGTGTGGACAGAAGGTTTCAACTCATTTGGATACATACCAACGAATGCAACTGCTAGATCATATGGTAAGAGTGTGTTTAGTTTTATAAGAAACCACCAAACTGTCTTCCAAAGTGCCTGTACCATTCTGCATTCCCTCCAGCGATGAATGAGAGTTCCTGTTGCTCCACATCCTCATCAGCATTTGGTATTGTCAATGTTCTGGATTTTGGCCATTCTAATAGGTGTGTAGTTGTATCTCACTGTTGTGTTAATTTTTGTTTCCTTAAGACATGTGATGTGGAGCATCTTTTCATATGCTTATTGACCATCTGTTTATCTTCTTTGGTGAGATGTCTCTTCAGATCTTCTGTTCATTTTTTAATTGGGTTGTTTGTTTTCTTACTGTTGAGCTTTAAGAATTCTCTGTGTATTTTGGATAACAGTCCTTTATCAGATGTGTCTTTTGCAAATGTTTACTCCTGGTCTGTGGCTTGTCTCTTCATCCTCTTGACATTGTCTTTTACAGAGCAGAAGTTTTAACTTTTAATGAAGTGCCACTTATCAGTTATTTCTTTCATGTGTCATACCTTTGGTGTTGTATCTAAAAAGTCATCACCATACCTAATTCATCTAGGTTTTTGCCTGTGTTATCTTCTAGGAGTTTTATAATTTGATGTTTTACATGTAGGTCTGTGATCCATTTTGAGTTAATTTTTATGAAGGGTGTAAGTTCTGTGACTAGATTAATTTTTTTGCATGCGCATGTCCAGTTGTTCCAGCACCATTTGCTGAAAAGACTAACTTTGCTCTATTGAGTTGTCTTTGTTCCTTTGTGAAAGATCTGTTGACTATATTTGTGTGGGTCTATTTCTGGGTTCTCTATTCTGTTCCATTGATTTATTTTCTATGCTTTTGCCAAAACCACACTGTCTTTATTACTATAGTTTTATACTACGTCTTAAAGTCAAGTGCTGCCAGTCCTCTGAATATTCTACTCCTTCAATATTGTGTTACGGACTCTGGGTTATTAGTCTCTCCATGTAAACTTTAGAATCGGTTTGTTGATATCCACAAAATAACTTGCTGGGATTTTTATTGGAATTGCCTTGAACCTATAGATCAAGTTGTGAAGAACTGACATCTTGACAATATTGAATCTTCCTACCCATGAACATAGAATATCTCTCAGTTTATTTAGTTCTCATTTGATTTCATTTGTCAGAGTTCCGTAGTTTTCCTCATATAGATCTTGTTCATATTTTGTTAGATTTATACCTAAGTATTACATTTGTTTGAGTGCTAATGGAAGTAATATTGTGTTTTTAATTTCAAATTCCACTTGTTCATTGCCAGTGGAAAGAAATTGCCTTTTTCTTTTAACCTTGTATCCTGCAATCTTGCTATAATCACTTATTAGTGTCCGTAGTTTTTCTGTCAATTCTTCTGGATTCTCTTGTCTTATTGCATTAGCTAAAACTTCCAGTATGATGTTGCAACGAAGTGGTGAGAAGGGACATCCTTGCCTTTTACCTGATTTCAGTGGGAAAACTTTGAGTTCCTCACAATGAAATATGATATTAGCTGTGGTTTTTTTGGTAGCTACTCTTTATCAAGTTGAGGAAGTCCCCCTCTATTCCTAGTCTACTAAGAGTTTTTATCATGAATGGTAATTGGATTTTGTCAAATTCCTTTTCTGCATCTATTTATATGACCATGTGATTCTTCTTTTTTAGCCTATTTATGTGATGAATCTCATTGAATGATTTTAGAATATTGAACCAGCCTTCCATACCAGGGATAAATTCTACCTGGTTGTGGTGTATAATTCTTTTTACACATTTTTTATTCAATTTTATAATATTTTGTTGAGAATTTTTGCATGTGTTCATGGGAGATGTTGGTGCATAGTTTTCTTGTAATATCTTTCTCTGGCTTTGGTATTAGGGTAATGCTGGCCTTGTAGAATGAGTTAGGAAGTATTCCCTCTGCTGCTATACTCTGAACAAGATAACAGACAGTTGGTATAATTTCTTCCTTAAATGTTTACTAGAATTCACCAGTGAACCCATTTGGGCCTGGTGCTTTCTGTTTTGGAAGGTTAGTAATTATTGATTAAAATTCTTCTATAGATACTACATTTTCATATTTTCTGTTTCTTCCTGGGTGAGTTTGGCAAATTGTGTCTTTCAAGGAGGTGGTCTATTCAATATGAGTTAGCAAATTTGTGGGCATAAAGTTGTTCACAGTATTTCTTTATTATCTTTTTTTTTTTTTTTTTTTTTTTTTTTTTTTTGCAGTACGCGGGCCTCTCACTGCTGTGGCCTCTCCCGTTGCGGAGCACAGGCTCTGGACGCGCAGGCTCAGCGGCCATGGCTCACGGGCCCACCCGCTCCGCGGCATGTGGGATCTTCCCGGACCGGGGCACAACCCCGTGTCCCCTGCATCAGCAGGCGGACTCTCAACCACTGCGCCACCAGGGAAGCCCTATTATCTTTTTAACTTAATAGTGTTTTGATTTTATAGCTTTGAGGTAAGTTTTGAAATCAGGAGGTGTGAGACTGCCAGCTCTGTTCTTTTTCAAGATTGTTTTGATGATTCAGAGTCACTTGAGATTTCACATGAATTTTAGGATTTATTTTACTGTTTCTGAAAAAATTTTTTTGAGATTTTGATAAGTGCTGCATTGACTTTGTAGATCACTTTGGGTAGTACTGACATCTTAACAGTGTTAAGTCTTCCAATTTACGAACATGGGCTATTTTTCCATTTATTAGTATCTTCTTTCATTTTTTTTTAGCACTGTTCTGTAGTTTTCAGTGTACAAGTCTTTCACTTCCTTGGTTAAATTTATTCCCAAGTGTTTTATTCTTTTTGATGCTGCTGTAAATGGAAATGCTTTATTAATTTCTTTTTCTGATTGGTAATTACTAGTGCACAGAAACACAACTGATGATATTTATATGTTGACTTTGTATCCTGCAACTTTGCTGAATTCATTTGTAAGTTCTAACATTTTTTGTGGAATCTTTAGGTTTTTCTACATACACAATCATAGAATTCCTCACACAGTTACAAAGTGCAGAGGTGACTTGCTGGGGGATCATAACAAATCCTTTTCCAAATATAGTGACCAGGTGTTTCCAGCTGTTCATGGTTTACTGTTCTGTAGCTGTTATTCTCTCTGTAGTTTTCTTTTGCAGCCAAACAGCGTTTTAGGAGACGTTTTAAAGGCTTGCAGATACGTTCTTGGTAAACAGCCCTTTGCTGTGCATTATTTGGTTTCAAAATCTGAGCTGCCTGGTAATGCCCACTCCAGGGGCTGTCAGCTGGCTGGTCTCAGGGCCGGACAGGCCTGTAGGCACAGAATCTTGCAAGGTGCATCACAAAAAAGACCCTATGGAGGTGGGCTGGTGCTAGGGAGGAGAAGTTTTTCTTCCTACTTAAGGGTATTATCTACTTAAATACTTACCTAACTATCTACATAAGGGTATTAGGGTTAAAGGAACACTAATTTCCTTTCCACCAGCTATGTGAGGATGTACAGATAGAAACCCAAGTTAACGGGAAGCTGATCTCTGATGACCCCCTGTGAAGTTTCAGTGCTCCTCTGAGTCAGCTGGGGAAGCTGCCCACCTGGCCAGTCTCTCAATCCCCCCTGGACCTGCCTCCTCCAGGAAGTCCTCCTAGGCATTCCCTCACCCTCAGAAGCCTCAGCAGGTAAAACCCTACAGGTTTACCACTGGGCCTAGCTTGCCTTGCTGGGCTGGCGGTCTCACAGACTTCAGTCTTACCTCTCCAGCTGGACTCAACATAACTTGAGGACAGCATCCCCACCTCACACTTATTTGTGGTTCCCCTGACTCTCAGCACACACCAGGCAACAAAGATCATCTGAATCAATTCTTGTTTGATGATTGATCCTAAACCACTTTAGAGAGTGTCCAGGAACAAATTCCTTGAACAAACTGCTTAGCACAGACCTGAAATCCAACTGCTCATTCACACATTTAATGATTCTTTTTTCCTTTATTTCAAGAAGAAGTTGGGACTTTTAACTATGAATTATTAATTCCTAACTCTTTTAACTATTCCATATTATTCTCGCCTCTTCTCTATTCTATTCTCTACTATGATTCACAAGAAATTCCCACTACAATGTGAGCTTGCCATTATCCAAAAAATAATTTTCTATTATGATAATAACTAGAACCTGGTAATGTTAACTAAATTCTCTTGAGAAATCATTATCAAAAAGTGTGCTCACCTGATGTTTCATCTGCATTCACTCATTCATTCAAAAATTACTTACTGAGCAACTGCTAAGTACCAAGTACTAGTCTGGGCTCTAAGAATGTGGTAACATACAGGGCTTCCTTGGTGGCGCAGTGGTTAAGAATCCACCTGCCAATGCAGGGGACACGGGCTCGAGCCCTGGTCCAGGAAGATCCCACATGCCGTGGAGCAACTAAGGCCATGAGCCACAACTACTGAGCCTGTTAGAGCCCAAGAGCCACAACTACTGAAGCTCGCACACCTAGAGCCCGTGCTCCACAACAAGAGAAGCCACCGTAATGCGACGCCCGCACACTGCAACAAAGAGTAGCCCCCGCTCACCACAACTACAGAAAGCCCGCGCACAGCAATGAAGACCCAATGCAGCCAAAAATAAATAAATAAATAATTAAAAAAAAAAAAAAGAATGTAGTAACATACAGAACAGAAAAAAAAAATCCTGTCCATGGGGAACTGATACTCTAGTCAGTGGGAAATAAACAATAGACAAGTAAACCAGTAAAATGTATTAATATACTGAGACTAAAGAGCAAGGAATCTGCTGCCATCAATCTGCCTCTAATAAAGTCATGGGGCTACGACTGGGTGTCGTCCTTGCCAATCACACCTGCCCCAGGAGAAGGTGCAAAAGAGGCCACAAGATTTTCTCCCTTAAGGTAGACTCCTGATTATGAGAAAATATCTCCTGGTTCCAGTTACTATTGCTGTGTAAGAAACACCCCAAAACTTAGTGGTGTAAAGCAACCATTTCATTATGCTCACAGATTCTGTGGCACAGAACTTGGACACGGCATAGTGGAGAGAGGTTGTCTCTGCTCCATGATTTCTGGGACCTCTCCTAAGAAGACTCAAAGTGGGCAGTGACCTGACAGGTGGAAGCTAGAATCATCTGGAAGTATCTTTGCTCATGCCTGTCAGACAATGTGGGCTGTCAGCTGGGACATCAGTTGGGCTGTCAGCTGGAGCACCTTCACTGGACTCTGTGTGGTCTCTCCACGTGGGATGATTTGGGCTTCCTCACTGCATGGCAGTTAAGCTCCAAGAGTGAGCACCCCATAATAGCCAGGCAGAAGCATGTGGCATTCTCAGAAGTCACAGAGCAACAGTTCTGCCATACTCTTTTGGCCAAGGCAATCACAAAGGTCCTACTACTCAAGGGAAACGGTGTCAAGGTCACACTGGAGGAAGAACACATGTATGGGAGATACCACTGCAGCCAACTTTTTTTTTTTAATATTTATTTGGCTGCACCGGGTCTCAGTTTTGGCTCGAGAGATCTTTGTTGCCACATGCAGAATCTTTAGTTGCGGCATGCAGAATCTTTTAGTTGCGGCATGTGGGATCTAGTTCCCTGACAAGGGGCCAAACCCGGGCCGCCTGCGTTGGGAGCGTGGAGTCTTAACTGCTGGACTACCAGGTAAGTCCCACAGCCAGCTTTTAAAAATGTAATCTCCTACACCTTCTGTGTCTGATTTCAAAGAACAAAAATGTGGGGTATCTAGATCTAACCACAGGCAGAGAACTAAAACAACTCAAGCAGAGAGTGATAATATCTGAGTGTTGTGTAATATGTTATTTTGAAGAGAAAATAAAAGAGCAGCAGAATAACCAAATAAGCAAAGTTATAATCAATAACTTTGATTGATAAGCCCTGCTCTGTGTGGAAGGCATACCATTTCTTAACAACATGAAATTTCTGCCTCGGGACTTATTTTTAAAGAATCGAAAATTAGGCCTAGGCTAAAGAAAGGATTTCTTTTTTATTTAGGTCAAGTGCCTAAAACACAGAGGCAGAGTGGTATAGGTGAAGGTATACCTGCTTTGGAGGCAGAGTCGTGGATTTGAATTCTCTCTCTGCCTGTCTCCAATTGCCCGTCCCTGAACACTTTCCTTCACCTCTAAAACCCAGGGCAGTAGGATTAATTTCCTCATAAGGTTGCCTGAGATTAAATGAGATAATACCTGCAAACGCCCTCCATACTTGGTAGCCACTGTGGACAGAATCTCTATCATTTAAACTGCTAGTGGAATTGGTATATTTTTGTGTTTTTCTAATCCACAGTAATAAAATGTCTTCTCATCAAATTTGCTATAATTTTTATGTCCTTAAAATTTACCATAAACACTATGCTTTTAAATCTGTAAGCATATGAAGGGGTCTTTAGGAGGAAATGATCTGTTCATTTCTATAACGATCCTTCGGTAGAGCAAGCCTTAGGGTGTGGGGTCCAGAATAATGAGCCTGGCTGATTCACTGGGCTCCAGGAGCATGAGGTGTTTTTTGTTTTTTTTGCGGTACGCGGGCCTCTCACTGCCGTGGCCTCTCCCGTTGCGGAGCGCAGGCTCCGGACGCGCAGGCTCAGCGGCCATGGCTCAGGGGTCCAGCCGCTCCGCAGCATGTGGGATCTTCCCAGACCGGGGCACGAACCCATGTGCCCTGCATCGGCAGGCGGACTCTCAACCACTGCGCCACCAGGGAAGCCCGGAGTATGAGGTTTTGGACGCAGTGTGAGAGGAATGGAGGAGCAAGACTGACTGAAGGGAAAGCTCAACGCACCAGCTCAGTCTGATACAGGGCTGGTTTTTGTTCACTGCTAGTGTGTGCAGAGGGGGAGAGAGAGCAGAGATTCCCTTGCCAAAGGGCCAGCAGATTTCCATCCTCAAATCAGGGCCCTCGTTGGTCTGTGCTTCAGAAAAGGGGCCTCATAATTTGCACCTTGGTCACCAAGGCAAGGTCTCCAGGGGTTGCCATGGAGATGAGGCTGCCATATTGGATGGAGGAGGCCAGCCTCGCTGGAGCAGATATGGCACCGAGGAGGGGTCAGAGCTACAGAGGAACCAGATGTTAGAGGAAATGAGGGGAGAGGGGTAAGTGAACAGTGAGGAAGGGAGGGGAAGCGAGTCACCGTGAAACTCTGCAGTTATCCTGTGTGTGTGGGTGTGTGGGGAAGTGTGTCTGTCTGTCTGTCAAGCTCACCTTCCATCCATAAGAATGAAGCCCCCAGCTGTCACCCACGGACACATGTCCAGGGTCTGTATCTCTGCCATCGAAATCCAGCCCCATGAAACTGAGATGTTTCACAGCCAGGGGATGGTGGCCAGATTTTGAGTTGAGAAGTCCTGAGTTCAGGCTCTGCCACTTAACATTAATGTGACTTTCAGCAAAGGCACATAACCTCTCTGTGATGCTATTTCCTCACCTGTGAAATAGGGATGATTGATTCTTGCTCAGCTTCCTTCAAAGGGTAGTTCTGAGATTCAAGTGTTTAACACAAGTGCCCCAAGACAATGTAAGTGCCATGGAGGCAGGGACCACAACTGCCCTGCTCCCTGCTCTACTCCTAGTGCCTCTCAGAGTAAATATTCAATCAATATTTGGTGAATAAGTAAATGGTAGGATGATGGGGAACTCAGCCCCAGCCCCGTCCACGAAGGTGAAACAGGAAATCTCTCACTCCCTCCAGCAGGACACAGCTCCCCTAAGTGTGGTCCACGTACCAACAGCAGCATCACCGGGGAGCTTGTAGAAATGCAGAGTCCCAGGCCCACCCCAGACCTACTGAATCATCATGTCTGGAGTTTGGGTCCAGAAGTGTGGCTTTTAACATGTCTTCTATGTGATTCTGATGCCCACCCAAGTTCGAGCAGCATTGCTATTGGACACATTGGGGTGAGGATGAGATGCGGCATGAGTTGCCATGCCCCCCTTCTTGGGGTATCTTCCTCCCACCTGGCACAGGTGTTTATTCCCCAGCCCACCCCTGCGCTCCCTTCCTTGGCCTGCCCAGGGCAGGGGACCAGACTGTGGAAGCTGGAGAGGGCCCCGGGGTGTGGGAGGACAGAGGGAGGTCTTGTTGCACCGGCAGTAGCACATCCACCCCTTCCTGTTTCAGCAAAACCTGCAGTTGCTGCGAGGGGATCAGGAGATAAGCTTTGCGGGTTCACGAGAGCTTTGTAAAGGGGTCCCTTCCCAATCAAGTCAGCTTCTCTGCACCCTGGCAACGTCCAGGGGTCCCAGGTGCCACTCCTGCCCGTCCTTCCCCCGGCCCCTCTGCTGAGGTCTCTGCCCCCTCCTCTTGAGGATCTGAAACTTCTCGTGAGCTGCTGGGAATGCACAGAAAAGATGAACCTCCAAGATAAGAACCCATGATAAGAACAGACATGATAACCTCGCTCTTGTTGCAGGTTCTCAGGAAAGCCTGATTCACGGTGCCCAGAGCAGCTGTTCACATGCCCATAGGAGGAGGGGGCAGCAAAGATTGAAGGAGAACTGGGTCTCCAGAGAGGCCAAAGCAAAATGTAGCGCGGCCAAATGACACATTCCGCACTTGTCTAGAAAAGCCAGCAGCTCACGCCCAGGATCCCGGGATCAGCAGCTGGAACCAGACAGTGTTTCAAATGGCAGCTCACTGTTGAGAAAAGAGGGTGGGTGCCTGGCCATACTGAGAGGGACCATGGAGCAGGGAGGTGACAAATCCACTCGGCTCTCTGTGGGACAATCAACCCTGGGTGCCTGCAGGAGCTCCGGACACCACAGTCTGAAGGCTGTAGAGAACCAGTGTCTTCCCCAGAGACTGACCGCTGTGGGAGAGACAGCTGGAGGAGCAGATGTTCAGCCAGGATAAAAGATAATTCTGGGGAAGCTACAGGAAAACTGTCTTCGAATACTTGAGAACCCTGAGTGGAACAGACAGCAGCCTGGACCCACGTGACCCAGTGAAGGGCAGGCATGGGCAGCTCAAGTGCAGTGATGCCTCCACCTCATCGGGGCCCTGCTCTCACTCCAGCCACGCTCAGCGACGTCCCAGTCGCCAGATCCACCCTCCCAGACCGAGGAAGCCCTTACACATCCTCAGCCCCCGTCTCCTAGTCGTGAGCACAATGCACATGAGAGTGAGCGCTTGAGTTTAGAGTCAGGAAGCCCCGAGTTCCAGCCCTGACCTTGCACCTTGCACCCTCTCCTTGGGTCACCCTGTGCCAGATCACAGCCTGTTCCAGCCTTGGATTTCCTTGTTGGTAAATGGCAGATGTTCCTCCCTGCCCATTCACTTATACAGCAAACACTCATCCAGCACGTGCTGCAACCACCCTCCTGCACCAACGTCCCAGGGGATTAATGAGCACCCAGGGGAGGCCCGGCACTGAGCAAGTGCTCAAGGAGTGCGTCTGGTGACTGCCAGAACCCATTCCCCAGCCATCTCTTATCTTGGTGCTGAGCAGAGGCTACAGGGATACAGGTGCCTGACATCTCAAACCTGATGTCAAACCCTCTCAACGACAGCACCTGTGGCTGGAGGGAGGCTCAATGGCTCTGAGAAGAACACCTGATCTGTATCTTCCATCATCTGTGGGCACACAGTTTCCTTCAGTCAGCAGATCTCAGGTTACATAAACAAGCCCGGTATTGCTGATTCAGCACACTCCGCCCCGCGCGTGTGCACACAGAGCCTTGGCAGGCCCCTGAGGCGACCTGGCACCGAGCATCTCCCAGTGCGCAGACCAAACCAAGATCAGTGTGAGGAACGGGTGAGGGAGTCCCACGGGAGGGACAGTTTTGCAAGGCAACTAAGCTTGTCAGCACCGGAAATGTAGTCCTTACTCATCGATGTAGAGCTGTGTGACTTTAGGCAGACAGCTTAGCTTTTCTGTGCCTTGGTTTTCTTCCACGGATAACAGAGAGATTTACTCTTAAGTGTGTGGCTCTGCAGTCGGAAGCCCACATGTGGATCCCACCTCCACCATTTCTCTGCTGTGTGACCTTTACAAGTGTCCCAGCCTCTCTGTGCCTCAGTTTTCTTTATCTGTGAAATGGGAGTAATAACAACAGCACCTGCCTCACAGGGTGGTTGTGAGGATTAAGTGGGTTTGTACATATAGAGCACTTGAAAGAATGCCTGGTCCAATAATTGCTTGTCCCAGTGTTTTTGGCTGGGTTCCTCCACAGCTGACTCTGAGACAAGGATTTAAATGCAAATAGTCTATTCAGAAAATGACCCCAGCAAGGGGACTTCCCTGGCAGTCCAGTGGTTAAGACTCCTCACTCCCAGTGCAGGGGGCACGGGTTCCATTGCCTGGTCGGGGAACTAAGATCCCACATGCCACACAGCGCCGCCGAAAAAGAAAGAAAATGACCCCAGCAAGCACCTATAAGGGAGTGGGAAGCTGAGACAGGAACAGGGGAGAAGCCAAAAGAAGGTGCATGAATGACCAGGTTGCCTTCGTAGAAACTGGGGCTCAATCCTGCTGGGGCCTCTGGGAGACTGTAGGAGACCCACCCCCCTCAGCATCCTTTCCCCTGAGGGCAGGAGGCTGGGATGCCTGCAGTAGAAAGACAAAGAGCATATGAGAACAGAGTTTCAATAGCAACTGTCACGCCAGCCTTTTCTGAAAAATTCAGGAGTGTCCCCTGGGCCCCTGCACACCGTTTATAATGACAATGACAAACTGAGCCTGGGTGGAAGGGATGGTTCTGGGCCAGAGATCGCTTGATGCCTCCACTGACTAGGGGTCTCCTCTCCTGATCTGAAGGATGTCTGTAAAGCATCCCCTGCTCTTACATCACCTGGCAGGGACCTGAGATCACCCTCTGAAGTATTTTAAGTGGAACCAGGATACGATCCAATTGGCATTCGAGAGTGATCCCTCCAGCTGAGGACGGGTGCTCAGGAAGCCAGGAGAGCTGAGGGGACCCAGGGTAAGGCAGGGCAGTGAGGTGGTGTGCCGTCTCCACAGCCTGGTAATGCATGCCAGGTGTGGATCTGAGTGGCAGGCCATTTAGGCGTCCAGGCTGGGGCAGGGGATTTAAGGAACTGAGAACTGGGGGGTTGGAAGAGCTGGCCAAGGAGGGGTCTGAGCTGCCTCTGCAGCGGGGAGCTGCACTGCTGGGCTGGGGAACTGAGACAAAGCCTCACTGCAAGGATTTCCTTGGTCCAGGAGCAAGGGGCCCAAGGCCGCTGAGCCTGCAGATGCAGCCTCTGAGAGCGGCCAGGAAGGCAGGGACTGACACAGGATTACAGCACAAGGGTGCAACTAATTCTGACAACCTCTAAGGATAGTGAAGAAGCCTGCCATCGCCTTACCCTTGGGGAGGCGATTTCAACAGGCTAAACTCATCGGGGTGCATTTTGGATGCTGTGTGGCACCAGCCAAGGGGTGAGAGGTGTTAAGGAATCCTCAATCCACTTTTCCATCCTCCAGGAGCCTTGCCTGGGTTTTCCTCCTCCTCACCCCCTCTTGATCAGCAGTCAGGACACACTGGGGCCCATCTGATACGCCGATACTCTCACTCCTCCTGTGTCCTGTCGGCTGTGACTCAGCAGGTGGGGCTGTGCTCGGCGCTGAAGCTGAGTTAGCAGTAAAGAAGTGAGTTAGCAGCAAAGTTTCCATCCAGCCTTGCCTACAGGCTCCCTGGATCTTTTCCCAATCCCCTTCTCTCCCGAAAATGGGACCCCTTCTACCTTTTTCCGCCTGCACACCCTCTTTCCCCCCGGGAGACTGGGCTCGCAGGCAAGGTGAATACGGATCTCAAGCTGGGACTCATTCTTCAATCACAGGTAAATGAGCCAAAGCTCTTTGCGCATGCGCCTAGTAAACCCAACGCCCGCTCTCCCCGGACTCCTCCCCGCGCCTCTTCGCTCGTCACCAACATGGTCTCCGAGGCAACAGCCCCTCCTGCCCGGCGCAGACGTAGCGGGGTTATGACGTCATAGGACGGCGCCGGTAGTCCCTGAGACTGCACGTGGGCTCGCGTTTAGAAACTCTGCCCCGACCATGGACACGCAGCTGAGGCGCAGCCGGCGGCTGGAAGGACTAAAGCCTGAATCACCCGAGAACCCCACCTCAGTTCTGCGGGTGAGACGGGCCCTTGTGGAGTTCGAGTCGAACCCAGAAGAAAGGAGGGAGCCCGGTTCTCCTCGGAGTGTGCGGCCACCTGGCCTGGAGTCTCCCAGACATCAGCCGGAGACAAGCCCGGGATCACCCAGTCTACGGGAGGGGGCAGGCTTGGGGTCCCCCCGAAAGCAGCCAGAGCCGGGCCCAGGGTCGCCCCAGCGTCAGCGAGACCCAGGCCTGGAGTCGCCCCAAAGACCGCCGGAATCGAGTCCTGAATTCTCCCGACTTCAGCCACAGCCAAGTGGGGAGTCACCAAAGTTTTCCCAGGACCGAGAAGAAGCGGATTCGGAGTTGCCCAAGAGTAAGGAGGAGCCGACCCTGGGGTCCCCCCGACATCAGTTGCAGCCGAGCCCAGGGTCACTAGAGCCTTACCCTGGTCAGCAAGCGCCGGGTCCCGAGCCCTCTCAGCCACTGCAGGAGCTGACACCCCAGTCGCCCGGCTCCCCACGGGATCAGCGTGAGCCGAGCAAGCCACCGCCGGCCGGGCAGCCGGAGAGAGACGGCCTCGGGCCAAAGAAGCGAGAAGGTTCTTCAGCCCAGGCCCCAGCGTCCAAGAAACCGAAGAAGGAGGAGGTTCCTAAAATCCCGAAGGGGAAGCCCAAGTCTGGGCGGGTGTGGAAGGACCGCTCAAAGAAGAGGTGAAGTGGGGGACATCTGGGCAGGGATGGGGTTCTGTGTGCTGCTGGAGCCTGGGAGCAGCCAGGAGGTAGCCCGTAGGTTGGAGAGATCTCACATCACTGGGGGAGTCACACAAAGAGGTAATTATAACCAGAATGTGGTGAAATGCACTGGGATCTCAGGGAGGGGTGCCCTTAAAGGACCCCTGGATAGCACCTCATCTGTGTGTTCATTCAACACGCATTTATCCTTGTCCCTGCCCTCTCTAGTAAGGGTGCAGAAGCAAGTAAACCAGCAGTGAGGTCTTCATCCACCATTATCTGTTACAGTTACTTGCCTTTTTGATAAAAGGCACTACCAAGCGCTGAGTATATAGGACGCTGCTAAGCACTCTAGTACGGATTGGCCAGGGGAAGGGCCTTTCAAACAGGGAGCAGCATGCTTCTTGGCATTTAATCAGCCCATCAGCTCAATGAAGCAGCAGGCATTAGGATTATCCTCATTTTACATATGAGGGCACTGAGGCTCAGGGAGGCTAAATGTGTGGTAGAGGCAGGACCTGAACACAGATCTGATTCCAAAGTCTGCGTGAAAGCCCTTTACCTGTGCTCTGTAGAGCCGCCTTGCATTGAATTGCAACCTTCTTTTTTTTTTTTAACTTTTATTTTATATTGGAGCACGGTTGATTAACAATGTTGTGTTAGTTTCAGGTGCAAAGTGATTCAGTTATACATATACATGTACCTATTCTTTTTCAAATTCTTTTCCCATTTAGGTTGTTACATACTATTGAGCAGAGTTCCCTGTGCTCTGCAGTAGTAGGTCCTTGTTGGTTATCTGTTTTAAATATAGCAGTGTGTACATGTCCATCCCAAACTCCCTAACTATCCCTTCTAAAGGGTAGGCGTGAGGTCTTGTCTTTCTGTGCCGCGGGCAGTAAGTGCTCAATTAAATGCTTGTTGAGTGAAGGAACAAAGAGGTGCAACTGAAGAAGGAAATGTTTAGGCTGCCAGGAAGGAGAAGTGGGGTCCAGTTCATGTTTTAGCTACTGGGAACCACTGGGCAGACAGGAATTCGTGGCTGTGAGGGCCCATAGGGGAAGGCAGTGATTTTATGGAGGAAGCGGACATTTACTAAGGGATGACTGTGCATCAAGCTTTGTGCTAGGCCTTTTGCAGATGTCATTTTGCTGAACCCCTAAACCCCAAGGCGGTGGGTTGGGTATTCCCCTCCCTCAAGTCCCTCCCCCCTTAAACAGAGAAGAAAGTGAAACTGAGGGAGTGATTTCCTACAAGTCACCAATCAGAGACTTTGAAGATGGAGCGACTTTTGGACTTGGAGAAGTGGGTGGTGGCGCTGCCCCTCCACCTCGGTCCCAGCAGGTCCCAGAGAATGGTGGGGCCACTGATGGCCATGTGGGACCAGATGAAGAGGTTGGTTCTGGTGGGAAGAGGATGGTGAGCAAGTTGAGTGTGGGAGCCTGGAGTCCTGGTACTCGGGAGGTGGACGGCGGGGAGAGGAGCTCACTGAGCATGAGGAGGCTGCTCCAACACACAGGCCAGGAGAAGGGAGGGTCAGCAGAGGATACCAAGAAGCAAGAGAAAGGGTATTTTGTCCCCGCTTCCTGCCCGAGCTGAAATGCTTCCCAGCTTCCTGTTGTTTGCTTGGAGCTGCGCTCCAGACGTCTTCCTCAACCCTGCCATCTCTGCCATCACTAAGAGTCTCCCACACTGACCTCCCCTCTGTGTACCCCCTGTAGGTGATGCTCCCTCCCAGCTCAGGGCCTTTGCACATGCTGTTCCTTCTGTTGAAAGGCTCCTCCCCTGACCATTCCCTGCTCATCTTCCAGGGCTCCACTTAAACATGCAGCCCCTGGGAAAAGCCCTCTTTGTGCAACCCAACCAGGGTTAAGTCCTCAAGCTATATGTTGTCATTGTACCTTGTATCTTTTGTAACACCCCCATTTGAACAACTGCTTGTTTGCTTGTGTGATTCTTGTCGGCTGCCAGCTTCCACTCTAGACCAGAGGCTCCGGGAGAGTGAGGATTTACCTACAACGGCTAGATTCTCCCCAGAGCCCAGCACATGGTAGGCACTGAGTCGAACAAGTAGATGAATGAGAACAGAAGGTGGTTCATTCGTTCAACCAGTTTATATTTCATTGAGCTGTAGGATCTGGGGGTAAGCGTGGCTATAACCAACACGTAATATATACATACATCAGTAATTAGGGCAATACAGGAAAATAACAAAGCAAGAGGTGCAGGGCGTTGTCACAGTGATTAGAGATGGCTTCACTGCCACAGGGATGTGAGCAGAGGCCTGAACGAACACACTGGAAAAGAGTGCCCAGGCAAGGGGAACAGAAAGTGCAGAGGCCTCGTCACTGGGCACAGGGGAGCGGTAGGAGGTGAGTGAGGTCAGAGTGGCCACAGGGCCTGGTCACGTGGGCCCACGTGGGCCCTTGCAGGGACCTGAGCCAGCGTGAGAGCCATGGGAGGTGTTGAGCAAAAGAGTGACGCGATCTGACCTCTGCAAGGACCAGTCTGGCCTGTGGAGAACAGACCTTTAGGAGGGCAGAGGGGAGACCAGGGAGACCAGTAAGGAAGCTGCTGCAGTAGAATTAAAGCACCTTCAGAAGAGGCGCCAGGCCTGTGGATAAGGGCCAGAGGGGCTGTTGAATGGATGTTTGGGAGCTTTGAGGAGGCAGCTTCAGCAGTTCACCTTCAAGGATTTTGGAAGAATGTCAGTTTCACCCAAACTAAAATGAATTGACTTAACTTTTCCATGCTAGATTAGTTCTGGAACAAATACATGTAATTTGTTTGTTCACTCAATAAATATTAAGGCCCCCCCCCCCCCCCCCCCCGTGCCCTAGGCCTAATGCCACCTTCTGCCCAGTCCTCCCTGGGTGCACCATCTCCCTTCTCTGAAGGGTGGATTCACTGAGCACCTACTATATGCAGAGCACTGTGCTAAGTGCTTCTCGGGTGTGAGCCATTAATCCTCCCACCACCCTTTGTGATGGGAATGGTTCTTGTCTCCACGTAAGGGGAGGGGGAGATAAGCAGTGGGGTGTGTGCTGGGGGCAGGCAGGCAGAACTGGGGGGGGCAGGCAGGCAGAACCAGACTGAGGACGGACAGGCGTGGGTTCAGGGTCCAGGCTGTATGTGCAGACTCCTGTGGAGCAAGAAAGGGGAAAGATGAACCAGAAGAGCCGTATTGACCTTCCCCAGGGGCGGGAGTGGGCTCGGCCTGGTGCCCACTGCAGCCCACTGCTGTGACTGCTTGGGGCATGGTAGAGTGGACGTGGGTAAACAGGAGCTCTTTTGAAAGTCAAGAAGTTATTGAGGGAGGCGGAAAGGCCACTACGAGAGGAACTGCTGAGGGGGAAAGAAGGCCCGTGGGACACCCAAACAGGCTTCAAATCGTTCAAGGAGAAAGCTTACGGAAAAGGGGCGGCACGGCTGCATGAACCCCCAAGCCCTCATCACCAGTCTCAGCAGCCCTCAGCCTTTTCGTGGTCTAGTGTCCTTTTGCTCCTTGATGTTTTTCCATCTTCCTGGAATGTTTTACAGCACATCCTAGATTTATCATCCCACCCCTAGATCCTGGCAGTGTGCGTTCTTACAGAGGTAACCTCGCTTCTGTGACCGTGTCACTATCAGTCTTTAGAAAGTCAAGACTTCCCTGATGTTCACTAGCACCCACTCCATTTTCACATTTCCCCTGCATCACTACAGGGGACCGCGACCATTTGCACTGTTCTGAGATGAAATGGGCTCCCCAGTAGGGAGTGAGCCCCCTCTCCAGGGGCGTCCACGCCCAGCCCTCTGCACTCGGCCGGAGCAGCAGAGCTTGGCGGTGGAGGCCGTGCGGCCCGGACTCTGGTCACAAACTGCTGCTCAGGAGCAAGGTGACCTTGGGCAATTACTTAACCTCTCTTGAGTCTTTGTTTGCTCCTCTATAAACTGGAGGGAACAGGAGTTCCCACCTCAGGCACATAACCAGGGCTTAAGAAATGGCAGTGGGCATGATCAGGGCCCTTTCCTGCTCCAAGCTTCTACAGACCCGGAGGGTCGACTGCCGGGCAAGCAGGCAGGTAGGAAAGAAGGCCCAGAGGGAGGGCACCGGGGCATCCCGCGGACTCCAAGAGCACCCAGTCTCCCCCATGCAGGTTCTCCCAGATGGTTCAGGACAAGCCCCTGCGCACATCCTGGCAGCAGAAGATGAAGGGCCGGCAGGAGAGAAAGCGGGCCAAGGACTTCGCCCGCCACCTGCAGGAGGAGAAGGAGCGGCGCCGGCAGGTGAGGGAGGGGCCGGCCAGGCGGGGGTGGGAGGGGCTTGGTCGAGAGCCGTTCTCCGGGGCTGCCCTGGTGGCGCAGTGGTTGGGAGTCCGCCTGCCGATGCGGGGGCCGCGGGTTCGTGCCCCGGTCCGGGAGGATCCCGCGTGCCGCGGAGCGGCTGGGCCCGTGAGCCGTGGCCGCTGAGCCTGCGCGTCCGGAGCCTGTGCTCCGCGGAGGGAGAGGCCACAGCGGTGAGAGGCCCGCGTACCGCAAAAAACAAAAAAAAAGAGCCGTTCTCCAGCCTGGGGCCGCGGGGAAGGGTGGGAAAGGCATACAGATCGGTGCTGGCATTCCCCCAAGACACAGCTGCTACACATCAGCGAAGTGGGCGGCATGCGCATTCCTCCAGCTCTCCCTCACGCTCATCCCAGGGCCACAGGTGCCCTGTTAGAGGTTCACGCCCAACCTCTCTAGCCTCCAGGAAGCCCCAGCAGGCAGACAGGGAGGTGGTGGTGTAGATCCACCAGGAGCAGACTTCTCAGTGGGACGTCACTCACCTCGTGGTCCCTGGGCCACCGGAGGAGTCAGACACCTCCCTCCCAGCCTGCAGTCCCTGCCTGGCCATGAGGGGAGGGGGTGGGTCAGCCACTTGGTCATCTGTCCCCTGCTTTGAGTTGCCCCAGCTCAGCCTATGGCCGAGGCCCTGCAGACTGTGTGGCCGCTGCCTCGTGCTGAGGCCTTATCTAGCTTCCTGTGTGGCCCTGGCTCCCTCTTGGGCAAGAGAGAACCTTCTTGTCACCGTCCCCTTTAGAGGTGCCCCTGCCCAGCCCTCAGTCCCGACCTTCCCCTGCGCCTCTGGGAGCTCAAGTGTCACTTCTCCTTTCTCCCCGCGGGCCCAAGCCACCCCTACCCTGTGTTGCCAAAGCCGAGGGAGGCCCCTGACCATGCACAGCCTTGGAGCCACCATCCCTGCCCTGCCCCACCAGGGACAGCAGTCAGCGTAGCCATTCCCAAGGAAGACTCCGTCTACATTCATCTTCTAAGTGTTCCCAGTGGGCCAGTGCTATTCCAAGCCCTGTACGTGTGTTCATTCATTTAGTCCTCAAAACAATCTTATATAATCATCTTCACTTTAAAGATGAGAGGCCGAGGCACAGAGCTTAAATCACTCGGCCAGGGTCACACGTTTCGGAAGTAGCAGGGTCAGGATTCAAACCGGGACCAGATGGCTCCGGAGCCCCTTCTCTGCAGCCGCTGCCCGTCCCAGCCCTGCGCCAGGGTGAACCTAGGAGGCCAGCCCTCACCCCAGCCCGTGCATTCTAGGGGTGCGTGGGCTTCAGGGGGAGAGGGGGGACTCTGAGAGGACGGGAATGAGGGAAAGGGCCAGCCACCCCTTCTCCCTGGGCAGTTGATGAGGGGCATGGGCCTGAGTTTCCAGGTGGGGTGCCACCTGTGTCTTACCCTGCCCCGCCACCTCCAACCCCAGTGTCCTCAGCCACCTGACCAGGCGCCCCCCTTCTCAGGTGAAGTCAGGAGCGTCCCACCGGAGTGGGCC
Source organism: Lipotes vexillifer (assembly GCF_000442215.2). Lineage (NCBI taxonomy): Eukaryota > Metazoa > Chordata > Mammalia > Artiodactyla > Lipotidae > Lipotes > Lipotes vexillifer. The sequence continues at coordinate 4,796,376 of NW_006789022.1, read as the reverse complement.
TCTGGGTGCTGGTCCCAGGGGCACAGGGATGGTTCCTTGCTGCCTCCACCCCCCAGCACCAGGAACAACCCGGAGCCGGGATAAGTGGGCCTCTTGCCCTCCTCCCTGGGAATGCTGTCAGCTCTCACTGCCTGGGAGGCCAGGGCCGCCTCGGCTCCCAGACCCAATCCCCTTCCCCTGTGTGTCCAGGAGAAGCAGCAGCGCCGCGCTGAGAACCTGAAACGCCGCCTGGAGAACGAGCGGAAGGCGGAGATCGTCCAAGTGGTGAGCGTTGCCCTGCTTGCGGGACGGGACACGGCCAGGCTGAATGTCGTGTTCCAGACACCCCGGCACCCCTGCTTCACGGCCCCTGCTCGTGCCGCAGCCCCAGACCCCCGCGGTGGCCTCCCTTTCCCTGGGGAGCAGGGCGGAGACTCCAGCCATGCTAACGCCCTCCCTCCAACCTCCCCCAGATCCGAAACCCCACCAAGCTCAAGCGGGTGAAGAGGCAGCAGCTGCGCTCCATTGAGAAGCGCGACACGCTGGCCCAGCTGCAGACGCAGCCGCCACAGCGGCCAGCAGCCAAGAGCTGAGCTCAGGATGCCAGAGGCCTTCTGTGGCCAAGCACCGTGTCACACATGGCAGCCCTCGGGCCACTGGCCACACGCCTCTGCTGACCCAGCACTCCAACTCCATGGCTCCAGAACAGTGGCTCCACCCGAGACGGGGCTCTGAGCCTTCAAAAGGGCTCACAGGCAGGTGTTTGTGCCACAGACACCCAGAGGTAGCCTGGGACCTGGCAGAGACTGGAGGAGGGAGGAGGGTCAGCTCTTTCCTCCGCCCCTCCCCTCCCCCCTTCCCCCCTCTGTGCTCAGCACAGGATAGGAGAGAGAAATTGGCCAAGTCACTGTTTCCTTAAGCATACTGATGATCTGACCCTTCATTGCAGAGGGGAATGAAGAAAGGACTGCCCCCACACCCCCCCCCCCCCCCCCCCTTCCCCCCTCTCCCCTCCCCCCTCCTCTCCGAGTGCCTTCAAACCACGAAGAGTAATTTCTGGTTCCTCAGGGAGCTGGTGACTGGCGGGTGACTCCCCAAAATATGTATGTTCTGTCTCAGAGTCCTGGGTCTAACCCAGGCCAGGAGGCCGGAAGTCAGGAATCCACCTCCCCCTGACACACACCTCCCCAAAGGCTGCTTTGGCCCCCTCTGCATCCCACCGACCCTGTCACCCAGCAGACTGAATCCAGCTCCGCCCCACTTTTCAACACTTAAGGTTAAAATGGGGAGGTTGCAGGGGGCAGGGTCTCTCTAGCTCCCCCTTTCCTGTACCAGACTCTGCAGAAGCCCCAGAGATCTGATTAACTCATGCCATCCAGTCTACAGCAGAAATATTTATTGAAGGCCTGCTGTGTACAGGCACAATTCTAGGTACCAGGGAATACAGACAAAAGTCCCTGCCCTCAAGGATCTTTCATTCTGATGGAGAAAACATAATAAACAAGTAAAATGTACTGTGTGTCAGTTGGCGCCAAGTGCCTGGTGAAGCAGGGGAGCAGGTAGGAGGGAGCATAGGCGAGGTCGAGAAGGGATGTCCATTCAGCCAGCTGTCTGTGGACTGCTCCATTTGCCAAGCACTTGCTGTGGGCCGGGCCCTGCCTGGTACTGAGAGTAAACGCTGGGAGCCCAGCTGCAGGTGGTGGCACAGGGAACACTGGACCAAGATCCCAGGAGAGTTTCTCCCCTGGCTTTCCACTGACGTTCCATCCACCAAACGTGTACCGCACCAACTCTGCACCAGGCCCTGGGTTGCTGAGCTAAACAGACATGGTAGAGTGGAGATGCTATGGTAAGTTACCCCTCACACCTACAAATTGAGGGTCAGAGCTGCAGCCCCGTGCGGCCGGGAGGGAGGTGGGTGCTGCACAGATCTAGGGACAACATTGCTCAGAGGGCGGCCCAGGGAACTGTAGGCTGGCACACGTGTCAGATGAGCTAGGAAATATCACCGGCTGTGGTCACGGAGGTTGCGGGGCTCATCCAAACACTAAAGACCTTCAATAAGGATGTGCATTGCACTTTGATTAGCCCAGGCTTCCCAAACTTTTGACCATAGCACCCCTTGCTTTTTCCACTTCGGACAATGCTGGGTCGAACAGGTAGAGATGGGGGCTCCCATGCAGCTGCTATCTGAAGGACCTTGGGTATGTGGGGGGTGCCCTTTCATGTACTAAATAGTAATTGAGCAGGTGATGCCTAATGGTTGGTATTCAGTCTCTGCACCTTGGGCAGGTTACCTAACCTCCCCACACCTCAATTTGCACATGGTAAAAAGTGGGGCTAATAGAACCTGCCCCTGGAGATTGTGGGATAAAGCGTGTAGTTAAGTAAAGCGCAACTAAATGACCAAAGCGGGAAGGTTAGGCTGGAACAGCGCTTCCCAAACTCTTCATCTCTCGCTTTCCGCTCCAAAACGACATCACTGGTTTAATGTAAAAATCCACCCCACCCATCACCTGCTACAAACGGCTCCAGGGAGATGCGTCCTGTGTACCTCGGGGCGTCCACTACCCTAGTTTGAGATGTCAGGGTTTTAACCTCGCATTACTTAGAGTGTGGTCTCATCGCCTCCTGGGAGCTTGTTAGAAATGCAGATTGTCAGCACACCCGCCCGCCCGGCGGCCCGTTCGAGCAGACAGGATCCCTGGGTGACTCCCGCCTAAGAAAGTTTGAGAAGCACGGCTTTAGCTCACTTCGTTTCTGCAAAGGATACACTGAGTCACGTGGGGCGCTTCAACGTGCAGATTCCTTAGCCTCCAACTAAACGTCCGGGCGCTGGGGAAGCTGCTGCGCGCGATCGCTCCCTGCCCTTGCCTCCCGGGGGCGGGGGGAGAATGGTCGGAGCCTGGCGATCGCCGGCCCGTGCCTCCTAGGCCGAGGTGGTGCGCAGCGCCCGGTTCAGGGGGCCCCGCTCGTCCTGGGATCGGGCCCGGTCCCGCTGCGGGGGCGCCGCGCGGTCACCCCGCAGCCAGCCGAGCAGGCCTGCGGGCCCGAGCGGGGACAGGCGGCGGCCGCCCAGCGAGAAGGAGGAGGCCGAGGTGTTGGTGGAGGAGGTGCGGCGGCGGCGGCGGCTGCTGCCGCCCCCGCCGCCCAGCTCGCTGTCGTCCACCAGCACGCTCTCCAGCACGCTCCGCAGCGAGCGCCGCAGCTTGCGCAGCACGTCGGGGCAGGTGAACACGTAGAGCAGCGGGTTGACCACGCTGTTGACGAAGGCCAGGCTGGTGACGAAGGGCAGCCCGCGCCACACGAGCGGCCGCAGCGCCGGGTCCGCGTGCGCCCGCGCCTCCAGCACGCTGAACACGTGGTAGGGCCCCCAGCAGAGGGCGAAGGCCGCCACCACGGCCGCCACCAGGCGCACGAAGCGGCCGGGCCGCCGGCGGCCGCGGTGGCGCAAATGCACGCTCACGGCCACGTGGCTCGAGGCGATGATGGCCAGCGGCACCGCGAAGGCCAGCAGGAACTTGCTGACGGCCAGGGCCGTCTGTCGCGAGTTGCACGTGGCATCGCGGTCGGGCCCGGGATTCAGGAGCAGCACGTTGTAGTAGCACATGATGCGCCCGTCCACCCGCGGGATGGTGTCCCGGAAGACGAAGTAGGGCACGGTGTTGAGCACGGCCAGGGCCCAGAGCGCCAGGCATAGCCTGTGGGCCGCGGCCACCGTGCGGTGGTTCTGTGCCCACACGGGCTGCACCACCTGAAGGCAGCGGTCCAGGCTGATGGCGCTGAGCAGGAAGCCGCTGGTGAACATGGTGAGAAAGAAGACGGAGGAGTACAGCTTGCAGAAGGTGGCGCCCAGCTCCCAGGAGTGGCCCACGGCCAGGAAGTAGGTGAAGAAGGGCAGCGAGGCAGTGGCCAGCAGGTCAGACAGTGCCAGGTGCAGCACCCAGGTGGTGACCACGGTCTGGCGCATGCAGCAGCCCACCACGAAGAGGATGAGTCCGTTCTCCACCAGGCCCAGCAGCGAGGCCAGCCCATGCAGCAGCACGGACGCGTGGTCAATGTAGCGGATGCTGGAGTTGCTGTGGCTTTGGAGGTGGCTCATCTGCTCCAGGACGGGACAGAGGGGCTTCATCGTGACGTTGGGCGACATCGTGGGCTCTGCGGCGGAGAGAAAGAGGCACTGTGGCGGGCAGTGCCAGGCAACGGGCGACCCTGGCCAGGGGATGTGACTCTGACCCGTGACAGTTACAGGTGAGGCCCCTGGGGATCAGTGAAGTTGAGCAAGGGCAGTGAGGTGGGGGGGATGACATCCCAGCCCCACCACCTGCTCACTGTGCAACCTTGGGCAATGCACTTAACCTTTCTGAGCCTGTTTGCTCCTCCGTAACACGGATGGCAGTCATAACAGGATCTAGGTCACAGGGTTGTTGGTTGTTGAATTAAATGAATTAATAATATATATAAGCATTCCAAGCAGGATTAAGCATGCAGTAAGCACTGCATCAACGGCGTTGTGATTATCATTAAGCAGATGGCCTAAGATCACTTGGAGAAATAGGAACCAAGGTCAGGCCACGAAGGGCTCCTTTTCCCAATCCCCAGAGCACTGGGGTGTGAGCGAGGCGCCCCTGAAGGGCAGGAGGATTCAGCTGGGCTGGAGGATGGGAATGGAAGGCGGAGTCCGTGCATTTAAGGGATGACTCGCCCACGCACCCACCCACGGCACCCCCGGACCTTGCCTCTCTGCAGATCGTCCTGTGGGCCTTTCCTCCCAGAGTGGTGGCTGGTTGGGTGTGTTGACTGCAAACAGTGGAGCCAGCCCCTCCTTTGGTAGTTTAAGAGGAAATAAGATAAGAGCAGGGAGAGAGCTGGGCAGAAGGAACTACCAGGTTTGGGTTCCGGAGGCCCAGGAGGGCCAAAAGACCTCTCCCCTGCTCAGGGGCAGCCACAGGCGCTCCGCCAGCCCCAGGAAACCCAGCCCTGTTCATACTCATTCAACAGCTATTTATTGAGCGACTACTCAGCTAAGCGCTGGAGAAGCCAGCCCCTGGCCAGATGTGCAGACCCACAGCCTCATCAAGAACCTGAGGCCGGAACTTGCCTGGTGGCGCAGTGGTTAAGAATCCGCCTGCCAATGCAGGGGAAACGGGTTCGAGCCCTGGTCTGGGAAGATCCCACACTCCGCGGAGCAACTAAACCCACGCGCCACAACTACTGAGCCTGCGCACCACAACTACTGAAGCCCGCGCACCTAGAGTCTGTGCTCCGCAACAAGAGAAGCCACCGCAATGTGAAGTCCGTGCACCGCAACGAAGAGTAGCCCCGGCTCACCACAACTAGAGAAAGCCCGCGCGCAGCAACGAAGACCCGATGCAGCCCAAAATAAATAAATAAATTTATTTTTAAAAAAAATAATAAATAACCTGAGACCATCTGATGTGGAGCCAGTGGAGATCAGTGAGGGCAGAGGAGGTCAGGGTGGGAGGCTGCCTGCAGGAGGTGGGGACCGACAGCAGGGGGTGGGAACTCCGATTGTCCTGGGCCCCCCGTGACATGCCAGGAACTGTGGTGGATCCTTTACATAGGTACTGTCTTGCTACAGCTCTAGAAGAAAACTGCTGGTACTTGTCTCCATCCTGTCTTGCAGATGAGGAAACTGAAACTCAAGTGTTTAAATCACTTACCCAAAGCTTCCCTGAACAACACAGGCATGTGGAGGAACTACAGTTCAGCACTCAGCCTGTTCTCTTTCCTCTACCTCTGCTCTAAGCACGAGATGACGGAGAAAGAAGAGAAGGAAAGTGGAGGTGTTCAGTATTCGTCTTTCCACGGGAGGCACTGTTGGCCAGGATGAGAAAATCCACACCCTTCTCCAGGGACCACGGTCCTTCGTAGGGTGAGGGTGCCGGATAACAAACTAGAATTTCCTTGGCAGGTGAGCCGCTTGGAGCTGGGGACACGCAGGTGTGGGGAGGGGAGCTGTTGTCCCTGTGCTCCTTGAAAGTGCTCGCATTTCCCAAGCTCTAGAGCCTGCAGAGTGATTACATTACAATGACCCTGTGACACCGCATTTTTTAGAAGAGGAAACAAAGGTTCAGAGAAGCACAGCAACTTGCCCAGCGTCCCTCAGCTGCAGTGGAAGGGAGAGAACCCCACTCCCAGCAAACACACACGAGCCATACCCTCTCTTCGCTGAAACATTCCCTTTAGCCCCATCTAAGTCCCATGGGGATGCTCAGCACATCCTGCTGTGCCCTGGGGACCGAGTATGCTGCCCGCATACCCAGCTGGGAGGTAAGCCACTTCCCCTTGCCGGCCCCACTTGGCTGTCTGTGCCCAGAGCGACAGTGTCACCTACCCGGCTGAGTGAGGTGTCCTCATTCACAAAGCACCCAGTATGGGCTTTCTGGCTGACAGAGTCTGCCCTCCAGCCTCCCAGGGTTCTCAGGGAGCCCAGCAGCGAAGGTCCTGTTTTGACAGTGGGCTGGGGTTCTCTGAGAGAGCACCAGCTTTTGGTGTCAGAGACCTGGCTTTGAATCCCAGCTCCTCGGCTTCCTGGCCGGGTGCACTTGGGTCATTTACCTTAAGACTGCTCGTGTAACCCTCCCCCCAGATCGCTCCTGAGTCTGGAAAGAGAAGCTTTAATGGTTGACCACTGCGCCTGGCATCTAGTTATTCCCTAGGAAAATGTAGTCCTTTCCTCCACAGAGCAGCAAGTCCCCTCCAGTCTTTGGTAAACCCAACCCTCTGCCATCCTAGCTGGTAACAGCCCTCTCCCTTGATAAAACTGTGCCTTCTCTTCCGGGTCCAGAGAGGGCACTGAGGCTGCCCAGCCCTGGGGCCACCGTCTCCTTACCTGGGCACAGAGGGAGCACAGGATTCCAGCCCCAGAGGCTGTCAGCTTCTGGAGGCAGCGGGCAGGCAGAGGCAGGGGAGGGAGGCTGAGGGAGGAAATAGATGTCAGTCCCAGAGTGTGTGTGTGTGTGTGTGTGTGTGTGTGTGTGTGTGTGTGTATTTAGGGGTGGGGTGGGGGGAGGCGGGGACAGCTAGAGAGTGAGTTGTCACACTGGTGTTCAAGTAACATCCATCTCCATTGATGCGGACTGGATGTAACAGCCGGCAGCCCAGCTCATCCTACCTCCCTTTACGAAGGAGATTTTGCAGAAGCCCAAGGTCAAGTACAAGTGCACATGGGGACATAGGTGTGAGCCAGAACGTGTGAGCCCTAGTGTGCATGGGGGGTGCTTTTGAGAGCGACAGGTGTGTAGGAGAAGTGAGGAGGAGGGTGTCCTGTCCGTCTCTCCACTGTCCTGGACTGCCCACCCCTGACCCCATCACCCTCAGGAAAGAAACTGGTGCAGCTCTTCCCATGTGCCCGGGCAGCATGGGGGGCCCGTCTGTGAGGGGCTCCAGGAGCTCTATGGCCAGGGAGGCAGGGCGGGGCCGTGGTAAGAACACAGGCCTGGCTGTCCATGCTGCCCGCAGGCCCAGCTGGGAGGTAAGCCACTTCCCCTTGCCTGCCCCCACTTGGCCATCTGTGACCAGAGCGACAGTGTCACCTCCCAGGCTGAGTGAGGTGTCCTTATTCACAAAGCATCCAGCACACGGTAGGTAGTCATAAAAAATCAGGTGTCTTCCTTCTTGGGGAAAAATGGGTATAGGCTGCAGGAAAAAGGCAATACAGCTTTTATTTTAAATGGGCTGCGAATTCCCTGGAAGTCCAGTGGTTAGAGCTCCACGATCTCACTGCCAAGGGCTCAGGTTTGATCCCTGGTCAGAGAACTAAAAATCCCACAAGCCATGTGGTGCAGCCAATAAGAAGAAGAAAAAGAAGAAAATGGGCTGGGCTCAGAGCCCACGGATGAGATGATTGAACTGTATACATTTGCATTGACCTGTTCCCTCAGTCTTCACTCCTGTTCGCTGACCAAGCTCCCTGGGACCTTTCCTCCAACCTCAGCATCCCAGCAACCAGGAAATACTCAAAACATGTTAAGAACTCAGTACCCCCAAATCAGGGCCAGGGCACCCCCACAGGATTGACTCTACAAAGCTCTTCCATTTTGGTACAGACTTAATACTGGGCCTGGCACTGGATAAGTTTGCTGCAATCCTGAGTGAAGAATGTGACGGGGAAACTGTTGCTCACTGTCATCCAAGACGGAGGATCAGTAAGAGCCTTGATTAAACAAATCAGTAGCACTAGGTTTATGTCCCCTTTCCTCTGAGTGACGGAGCGTCTCCGTCTTCTGAAGACAAGTGCCTACAGCGCTCCCTAGGTGGGTGTTTCCATTCCACTCTGGGGCAAGTACCTTCATCCCCATCCACCCGCCTCCACACCCAACCTGCTGAGCCATAGACATCCTCTAAGGCCATGCAGGCAGCGGAGTGTGGCAGGTGACCTTGGGCAAGTAACTTCACAGCAATAAAATATGAATTTTTTAGAGGTGCTCCTTCTGCACGGTCCCTGCCCCAAAGTGGTGCACAGACTGCTCTTTGGGCTTAGAAGGAATCCCCGCATGGGAATTCCCTGGCAGTCCAGTGGTTAAGACTCCATGTTCCCAATGCAGGGGGCAGGGGTTTGATCCCTGGTCGGGGAACAAAGATCCCGCATGCCACGTGGTGCGGCCAAAATAAAAAAAAAAAGAATCCCTCCTTTCCTCCTGTAACATACCTTAGCTCTAGGGCATCAGGCTTGGGGTGGGGCCCAGCCCTGCTCCTGGCTCTCAGCCCTCCCTCACCTCCTCTACCAGGTACCCTTGAGCAGTGAACACTCTGCACAAGCCCTGATGGCTGGCCCTGCTCACCTGCAATGCTCACTCCTCTGCCCCTTCCCCCAACCCTCGTTTGCAATCCTGTAATCACTGTGGTGACTGTCTCCCAACCATCCCGGAGGACAATTTATGAAAAGTTACTAAAACAAACGAAGAAAGTACTCCAGGTGAGCAGCTGCCCTAAGGCATTTTCTAAACAAGGAGGCAGGGATGTTGGTTCCTGTAGGGCCCTTGGCTGCACTCCCACGGTGTAAACCTGCCCCCCACACAAGTCCCTCAGGCTCCACATGGAGGTGGCCTGGGCGGGAAGGAGTTGGAGTTGGGGGAGGCGGGGCACGGGGAGGATGTGCCTCTTCCCCGGATGTCAGGCATCTCGAGCACTGGGGTTCCGCACCAGACACTTGAGAGAAAAAGTCTCGTGAGCCGTGCGGACTCTGAGCTGGGGCTCCCTGGCTGAAAGCAGAGGACAGGCGCCTCGGGGAGAAGATGCGATCAGAGAACCCAGCGGAGCCCTTTGCAGTGTCGGGGAGGCAGGAGGACACCCAGGCTGCCAGATGGGCCCGCGTGGCGCTCAGAGTCCCGAGGAGAGTGGCGTGATCAGGGCCTTGGCAAACAGACCAGCCAGTCCCACTTTGAATGTGCCTCAGAACCTACTGGAGGGCTTGTGACGTCCAGACTGCTGGGTCCCCCACCCCTAGTGCATGCGATCCAGCGGGTATGGGGGTGCAGCCTGGGCATCTGCATTCCCGGCAAGTTCCCCAGAGCATGCTGCTGCTGCTGCTGGTTTGGCTGGGATGGAGAACTCGGGTTCCTTGCCTCTGGTGCACTCAGAGCAGGGAGCGGCAGCTGGGTCCTGGTGGCACTGGGAGGGGGGGAGGGGGGCTGTCCAGTGACCCCCCCCCCCCAGGACCTGGAGAAAGATGCAGCCACCCCCAGAGCACAGGCCATAGTCCCTGAGGCACAGCCTTCTCCATGGCTTTGCAACTTGACGTCAGAGCCTGAAAGAGCCAAAGTCAGGTCTGTCTCCCCATCAACCACACGTACTGCCCTGGAGGGGACGAACCAGAGCGTCACAGAGCTCTGCGGGGTTCTGCTGCCTGTGGGAACTGTCCAGGCTCCCAAAGCAGCCTTCAAGTCCTCTCGGGATCCAGCACACCGCCCACCAGTCCCTGCCCCCTTCCCCTCGGCTCACCTCCAAGCCTTTGCACTCGCTGTTGCTGCTGCCTGGAATGCCTCTTCCCTCCCCCACTCATCTTGCAGGACCCCTTTCTTTCTTTTTTTTTTTTTTAACATCTTTATTGGAGTAGAATTGCTTTACAATGGTGTGTTAGTTTCTGCTTTATAACAAAGTGTATCAGCTATACATATACATACATCCCCATACCTCCTCCCTCTTGCGTCTCCCTCCCTCCCTCCCTCCTTATCCCACCCCTCTAGGTGGTCACAGAGCACGGAGCTGATCTCCCTGTGCTATGCGGCTGCTTCCCACTAGCTATCTATTTTACATTTGGTAGTGTATATATGTCCATGCCACTCTCTCACTTCGTCCCAGCTTCCCCTTCCCCCTCCCCCTGTCCTCAAGTCCATTCTCTACGGCAAGACCCCTTTCTGCTATCATCAGTGTCTCTCGGCTCCCAAGAGAATGATCATGGCATCAAGTGTGTTTAACGAACAGTCAAGGGAATGGGCCAACTACCCTCCAGCCCTGGGGCCAAGCCCAGAAGGGCTTTCTCCCTCAGGCCCTGCCTTAGGAAGCAGGCTTTCATGTTCCTTTCTGGCCTCTTTAAAGAGTCAATAAAACAGGAAGTGAGATGCACAACAGGAAGCAGGTGAGGCATGCCCTGGAACCCTCCAGCCTCCCATACTTGGGAGGCCCTGGAGTTGGTCACACACAGCAGAGGGGCAGGACCTCACATGACACCTTGTGGGAGGCCCGGGTGGAGCACCCTAATGCCACCATCACCCACAGGTGGAGGCTTAGCTCCTCACATGGCCAATAAGCCCCTCAGAGATCTGGCCCTGCCTGTGCCTCCACCTTCATTTCTGCTTCTCCCTAGTCACCTCCTATCATCAGTCAGCATTCATCACTTCAGCCCCACACCCTGTACATACCAGGCTCTTTCTGTCCCCCTGTGCTGTTTGCTCCCTGCTCTAGAATACCATTTCCTCCCTTGGCCTCTCTGTGAACTCCTATTCATCCTTCAAAATGCTGCTCAGAGGTTACCTCCTCTGGGAAGACTTTGCTGAGCCTTTCAGACCCTACCTCCCACACCCCTGCCTCTGCACCTCTGCCCTCCATGGTAACTTTCACACAACTGTTCCCCACCCTCATCACGAGGAACTGGAGGACAGAGACAGTTCCTATTTTATCTCCTCATCACCAAAGCCAAGCAGAGGGCCTGACGTGTGGGAGGGCTCTCAGTGAACGTTTGCTGCACAGAGTGAATCTCTAGTATTGGAGATTAGGCCCGAAAAGAACCCCCAGTTCCTCACGGTGACCAATCTGGATCCAGTTACTCATGGCCTGATGCAATTCTCCCAGACTCTGTTTTCACCTGTGGTGGGTACAACCCTGGGGACTAGTAACTTTCTGTTATTATTAACTAATAACTTTTCTCAGACCCACATGTATGCCAGTTAATCCTCACCAAAAAATATATACATATATATTTTTTATATGCATTATATATATATGCTGCACCCAGATAATCCAGGATGGTAGGGACTGTTATCCTACTCACTCCCAGAGAAGAAAACAGAGAGGTTGATTGGCCCAGCCAAGGTCACTCAGCCAGTGGGCAGAAGAGCTGGAACTCAGAAGCACGTGCTCCAGGGACTTCCCTGGCGGTCCAGTGGTTAGGACTCTATGCTTCCACTGCAGGGGGCATGGGTTTGATACCTGGTCAGGGAACTAAGATCCCGCATGCCACGTGGTGCAGCCTAAACAAATAAATAAATAAGTAAAAAATAAATAAACCAGGAAAAGAAAAAAAGAAGAGGAAGGTGCTCCAGCACCAGAACCCAGCGCTTCCCAGATGACTGGACTCTCTGAGGTTCATTGTCATCAGCTCTGCAGGATAAGTAGGGCTGACTTTCTGCTGTTAAACGTGCTCCACAAGCTTCGGGAAGCATCTCTGCAGCCAACAGGATCCACAGGTGTTACCGAGTCCAAGTTCATACTGTTTGCCACAGGACAGGCCAGTAAACTGAGAGACCAATTGTTGGGGCAAGGCCCAGAGACTTTATTCAGAAAGCCAGGAGACCAAGAAGATGGTGGACTTGTGTCCCAAAGGATCATCTTACCTGAGTTAGAGCTCAGGCTTCTTGTATACTAAAAGGTGTGTGTGTGTAATCTCTTCAAATATTTTCTCAGTCCCTTTCTTTTTCTCTTCTTCTTCTGGTACCCCTATAATTCGAATGTTGGTGCATTTAATGTTTCACCAGAGATCTCTGAGACTGTCCTCACTTCTTTTCATTCTTTTTTTTATTCTGTTCTGCAGTAGTTATTTCCAATATTTTTTCTTCCAGGTCACTTATCCATTCTTCTACCTCAGTTATTCTTCTATTGATTCCTTCTAGAGAATTTGAAATTTCATTTATTGTGTTGTTCATCACTGTTCATTTGCGCTTTAGTTCCTCTAGGCCCTTGTTAAATATTTCTAGTATTTTCTCCGTTCTATTTCCAAGATTTTGGATCATCTTTACTCTCATTACTCTGAATTCTTTTTCAGGTAGACTGCCTATTTCCTCTTCATTTGTTTGGTCTGGTGGGTTTTTACCTTGCTCCTTCATCTGCTGTATATTTCTCTGTCTTCTCATTTTGCTTAACTTACTGTGTTTGGGGTGCCCTTTTCAAAGGCTGCAGGTTCATAGTTCCCATTGTTTTTGGTGTCTTCCCTCAGTGAGTAATGTTCATTCAGTGGCTTTTTTTGTTTTTCTTGTGGGGGGGGGGGGGGGGTGTGGGTAAAGTCAAACACTTCCCGGTTCCAGCCAGACTCCAGAGGGGATGTGTTAATTTCTTCTTTCCTACAGCCATTCACAGGTGGGCTTGGTCAGGATGTTTCCTGTGAGCTAAACAAAGGGATTTTAGCTTAACACTCATCACCTGGGTGGCAGGGTTCCCAGAGATGGGCCATTATGTATAATTTAAGCTTATAGGCAAAATCCCTTTAGTGATTAACTTGTAGCAAAAGCAATAGAATACAAAGGTTAAAGTAAAAGAAACAGATCCAATATGGAGTCAGATTTGTTCTTCCCTATGACACAGGGACCATGGCTAGGGCTTCCCTTGGATCTGTCTTCAGGCCCCTGGGGTGAGGTGACCTGCTTCCTGCTGGTTCCCGTACATGCTTTGGTCCCTATGATTTTGTGTGGGTTTTTTTCCCCATGACACCAGCTGGGTGGCCTACAATTCAATTCTGACACTATCTCCATGGAGATATAACATCAGATTCCACAGGTTAAGGACTCAGTCCTATAAGACTGTCCCCTCCCCCTACTCAGACACCAATCACAAGTCCAGGTGTCACCTCTTCTGCTGATCTGAACTGGCTATCAGTCTGAGGTTCCAACGACCCCCTCCTTGGGTTTGATTAATTTGTTAGAACAGCTCACAGATCTCAGAGAAAGGTTTTTCAGGAACAGCCAGGTGGAAGAGATGCACAGGGTAAGGTGTACGGGAGGGGCGCAGAGCCTCCGTGCTCTCTGGGTGCTACCCTCTCCATATCTCCACACATTTACCAATGTGGAAGCTCTGAACCCTGTCCTTTGAGGGTTTTATGGTGGCTTCGCTACATAGACATGATTAATTGAATCATTGGCTGTTGGTGATTGACCTCAATCTCCAGCCCCTCTTCCCTCCCAAGAGGTGGGGAAGGGGGGATGTGTTCTAATCCTCTAACCATGTGGTTGGTTCCCTTGGCAGCAAGCCCCCATCCCTCGGTGCCTTCCTAAAGGAACCTCAGCAACATAACAAAAGACACCTTTGTTTTGCTCTCCACCCAGGAAATTCCAAGGAGGTTTAGGAGCTCTGCCAGGATAGGGACAAAAACCAAATATATATTTCTTATCATAAATCACAGTATCCCATTCCCCGTCAGCCTTGTCTTTGCAGCCTAGAAAGGCCCCTTCCTCCACTGGCACCCTCCCTCCATCCCTGGCTTTTATTAGCAGAACAGATGGGGTGAGGACTTCCCTGGTGGTCCAGTGGTTAAGACTCCGCACTTCCACTGCAGGGGGCACGGGCTTGATCCGTGATCCCTGGTCAGGGGATTTCCACTGCCTTGTGGTGCAACCAAAAGCAAAGGAAACAAAAAACAAACAAACAGATGCGGTGGAGAACTGACGCGGAATTCTCAGCACCTCAGTGATTTTGACGTTTTTTTTTTTTCAATATTTATTTATTTATTTCGCTGCACTAGGTCTTAGTTGCAGCAGGCGGGCTCCTTAGTTGTGGCATGTAAACTCTTAGCTGCATCATGCATGTGGGATCTATTTCCCTGACCAGGGAACAAACCTGGGCCCCCTGCATTGGGAGCGTGGAGTCTTAACCACTGTGCCACAAGGACAGACCCTTGACCTTATTTTTAATCCCACTTTACAGATTCAGAAACTCAAGTCCAATTTTCAAAAATAAAAAGGACTAAGTTTAAAAAGGTGAGAAAGAGATAAACAAACTGAGGTTTAGAAAGAGGCCAAGAGGGAAGCCAAGGTTCCAAGTCAAATCACCCTGATCTGACCCTCTCTCCTCAACCATAAAAAATAATGGTGGTTTTCATCACTATCACGTTCAAATGATTACCACATGCAGATTGTTCTCAGTGCTTTACATGGGTTATTTATTTAATCCTCAGAGCAACCCTACAAGTTATGTACCCTTCTTAGCCCCATTATACAGATGAGGAAATGGAGTCACCAAGCCGGTAGGTGACTTTCCCAAGGTCTCTAGTGGGTGAGCATTGGAGCTTCAGGCTTGAGGCATGAGATAGATGGGCCCCGGGCTGAGCAGCCAGAGTCTGTCGCCTGCGGACAGATACTCCAAGATGAGGAGCAAAAGAATAGCTGAGGGCTTCTCTGGTGGCGCAGTGGTTGAGAGTCTGCCTGCCGATGCGGGGGACATGGGTTCGTGCCCTGGTACAGGAAGATCCCACGTACCGCGGAGCGGCTGGGCCCGTGAGCCATGGCCGCTGAGCCTGTGCGTCCAGAGCCTGTGATCCACGACGGGAGAGGCCACAACAGTGAGAGGCCCGCGCACCGCAAAAAAAAAAAAAGAAGAAGAATAGCTGAGCCGTGCCCAGAAAAGAGATAAAAGACCAAATATTCCTCATTCTTGAAGTCAAGGAGTCCTTCCCAACTGTACATGTGCAGAAAGGCTCCTCAGAGGTCAAAAGGGAGGGGGCATCATCTCATAGTAAGTGATGTCAAGCTACCCATAGCCCTCTTCGCTAGAATCCATCTTGGCTAAGAGATGCGTGTGCACGCACGGGAGGACTCTGAGATAAACCAAATACGGCCTCAGAACCGAGCAAAGCAAGATGATTGGCCAAAGGAAACCGGGAAGGAATGCCCCATATAAGTGATTCAAACTATCACAAGGGCATGACTCTCTCTCTCTCAGCCCGTCCGTGTGTCTATCCACACGTAACCCTTTCCCTCCTAATAAACACTTTACTTGTTTCACTACTTTCCATCTCTATATGGAAATTCGTCTCTACACAGCTGATGGGCCAGGGCTTTGTCACTGGCCACTTGTCCCTTGTGGTCTAGTGACTAGGATTCAGCGCTCTCACTGCTGTGACCTGACCTCAATCCCTGGCTGGGAACTGAAACCCTGCTTCAAGCCGCTGCAGGCTGAGGCCACCCAGCATCGGGCAGATGAGCTCTGGTGCCCGTGAGTCTTTGCAAGAATGTAGAGTCATGACCAAGGGCTCAGGGCTCGCTCTCTCCAGGACAGCTCAGCACCACTTTTCTCGAAGGCATCCTTCTGCCCTTGGCCATGAGGAAGCTCCCCTGCTCTTTCTCTGCCTTTCCAGGGACTTGGGAGAGATGCCTTCCTCATGAGTAAGGTCCGTGATCCGTTAGAAAACACCTCCCTGAGTATTATCTAATTCCATGCCTATTTTACAGATGGGGAAGTTCCCCTGGCTCCTGAGAGGTGAATGCAGGATAGAATCCAGGCCTCTCAACTCCTCTGTCTGGTGCTCTCCCTGGCACCTAAAACCCCCCATCAGGGAAAGCTCTCTGTTACAATAGAAAGCGAAGCAATGTATTGACAGAAGGAATGATGGATTGGAGAACCAGCACACCAGTGGGTGAATGTTTGCTGAGAGGCGGGATAATTAAGTAGTCTCAAAATATCTCCCCATAATATACTTTCTATTTACAAAGAGTGGAGAAACCTGGCCAACCCCATCTCACCCAGTGATCAAAGATCTATCAGCAGTAATAGGACAAGCCAGTACGATGAGCCTCCGGTTTGAATGCAATTAGAAGGACACAACATCACCTCTGGGGTGTTGCTGCCTGTTATGGGTTGAACTGTGCCTCCATTCATATATTGAAGCCCTAATCCCCAGTACCTCAGAATGTGGCTGTATTTAGAGATGGGGTTTTAAGAAGTGACGAAGTTAAAATGGGGCTATTAGGGTGGGTCCTAATCCAATCAGACCGGTGTCCTTAGAAGGAGAATTTTTAACCCATAAAGAGACACCAGGAGTGTATGCGCACATGTGAGGGCTTAGCAAGAAGGCGGTCACCTGCAAGTCAAGGGGAGAGAAGCCTCAGAAGAAGCCAGACTTCTGACACCGTGATCCTGGACTTCCAACTTCCAGAACCGTGAGAAAATACATTTCTATTGTTTCAGCCACCAAGACTATGGTATTTTGTTATGGTGGCCCTAGCAACCCATACACCACCAAAAATGCATAAACTGCATCTAAGCGGGGGGAAACATGAGACAAACCCAAATGAGGGCCATGCTGCAAAATAACTGGCCTGTATTCCTCAAAAATATTCACGCTATGAAAGACACAGACAGAGGGATTGTCCCAGATTGGAAGAGGCCAAAGGAACATGATCCTGACCTTGGACTGGACCTGGCCTGGGAAAAAAACTTTCTCCTTTGCCGTAAAAGCATGAGGACAATAGGTGAATTGAATAAGGTTCATAGGTTAGACAGTTGTGTCATACCAATGTTGATTTCCTGATTTTGATCTTTTGACTGTGGTTGCTTGTTTTTTAAGAAATCCACACAGCGGTGTTCAGAGTCAGTCACGTCTGCAACCAACTCTCTCACGCTACATGGAAGAAATTGCGTGTGTGTGTATGTGTGTGCGCACATACATACAATCAGAGAGAAGGTGAGCTCTGAAACAAATGTAAAAAGAAGTTAACAGTTAACGTTTGAGGAATCTGGGTGAAGGATATATGGAACTTCTTTTCAGTAAGAATGGAAGTAATTCAAAATAAAAAGTTGAAAACCTCCTATCGTCCCGCAGGAAGGTCACCTCACCAGCCCCTGTCCCGCTCCAGCCACATCTCCTTCCCTTCCCAGCCCAGCTTAAGTGCGATGTTTCCCCACCTCTCTATGCCCTGCCCTCCCCACCCCCCAGATTCCCTCCGCTTGGGCACAATACCGCTCCCCCCCCCGACGGCACCCCATGTGCCCACTGGCGCCTCTGCTTCTGCTCAGGCAGACTTCCCTCCAGAAACTGCCCTGCCTCTGGGTTCGCAGGTTCTACCTGCTTCTGCTCCCAGAGCCCTTCACCCACAGAGCTTCCCCACCTCGGCGCTAATCGCAGTAAAAGTTGATCACTACCAGGTGTTCAGTCATTATCACAAATGACTTATCACCCCCAGTATTTGTCTCTTTCAGTCTCCCGTCACCCTGCGAGGTAAGCAATATCAACCCCAATCCACAAATGGGAAACCGAAGCTCAGAAAAAAAGATGTGTCCCAGGTCATAGCCAGAAAGTGACCAGGGGCCTGGACTGGAACCAGACTCTGACTACCAAGCCACATGCTCTCCCCGCTGCTATGAATTAAAACGACCTGTGGGGACTAACGCTGGCTGAGCTGGGCTCCTCCAGACCCTGCGGTAAGGCTTCCAGGAGATGAGGACTGAGGACGGGGACAGCCCCTCCCTCGGGGGACGGCCCCTGATGAGCTAATACAAGCAAGGCCTTGGGACCCTGCTGGGTGCGTGGGAAGCGCCCCTGTCTGTGAACCAGGCTTGTTGTTGTTAACAGACTTTATTTCTTAGAACTGTCCCAGATTTACAGAAAACCTGAGAAGATAGCACAGAGAGTTCCCATATACCCCACACAGCTCCCCCTGTAATTAACATCTCACATTAGAATGGTACATTTATTACAATTAATGAACCAATGTTGACACATTGTTATAACTCAAGTCCATTTCCTTAGCTTTTACCTAAGGTCTTTTTCTGTTTTAGGATCCCAGCCAGGAGGCCACATTATTTAATTGTCTGTTCTCCTTGTTTGTTATAGGTAACAGCCACGGTGGTATTAACGGCCTTAATGCCCCAGGAGACCTCTAGAAGGCACTTCTCCTGAGTGGGGGGTCTTCTCAGCAGAGTCCAACGGCCTCTGGCTTCCCCCTTCAACATCCGTGACTCCTTCCCTCCATCCCTGTCTCCCCTCCCCCCATTCCAGATGAATTTGGGAACCCGTCTGAGGTGAACAGCTGCTGCATCTGCCATCACGGGTGACCGCCGAGCCCCAGGGGCCCGCGGTCTTTTCTGCCAATTACAAAGACTGCCTTGTGCTGGAGAAGGTAGGGATCTCCCTGCTCTGGGGGAGACCCCACGGCTGGGAACCAGCTTGCCCTAACACAGTGTCAGGCTAGAGAGGCCCCTCAAGGACCAGGGACACATCGGAAGCCAAGGCCACTCAGCGGGCTGGTGGGTAAGAAAGGCTAAGTCCTGGGCACTGATCCCTCCTCTGCCTGGTTGCTGCTGCCCTGTCGCCTTCTCTCCTGTAGGATGAGCGCTCCCACCTGAGGGTGTTCATGGAAGCTGTGCTGCCCAGTGGTCACTCTGATCTGTTCCAAACCTGATCACACCTGGACTCCAGACTCCCACCTGGCACCACCCACCACATTCTCACTTCCTGACCCTCATCCGCATCCCCTCCGCCCTACCCCCAGAGGACAGCTTAGCCCATTTAACCTCTGCCTCACTGTCCCTGGACCCACCCACCCCACCCTAGCTCTTGACCCCCGCGGGGCACCTTGGAACACGGTGGGGAGCCGCTGACAAGCCAGCTTACGGAGGTACGGAGGAGTCCTGCGTGCGCGCACACTCTGTCGGGAGCCTTCCTGAGGATCGGGGGGACTGACAGCCCTTTGCTGGGCTCCATTTCCCTGGAGGTCTGCAGCCCACGTGGCTCCTTCTCGTGTCCTCACCACGCTTGTCCCCAGCCCTAGGTACCCTCTGACTCAGGAACAGTGCCAGGTGGCCTCCAGGCACATCCCCCGCAGAGTGAGAAGTTCAAAGGTAGCCCGTCAGCTGGCTGCTCTCATGACAACACCAGAGAGGGTCCTGTTACTATGACAACACAGGTGCCACTTTCCAAACCAAGCAAGGCCCTGGTCCCCTGAATGCTGAAGGAATAGGAGGGCTTCCTCCCCCACCCCACCCACCAGTGATGAAACTGCTCCACGCCCCGTTCCCAGGAGAGCCTGGCCCGCAGAATGGACCGCAGAAGAGATCTTTAGATGTGTTGACCACCTGCCCCAGCCTGATAACAGTTAATCTATCTTTACATGTACCCCTACCCGTAGATCTAGAACATTCCAGCGCGGATGATAAATTAAATGGTGACCCTACTTTTAGAGTGTAGTTCACCTGTCTGTTGCCTGTGTGAGAAAGTCTAGTCTGTGAAGGCTTTGCTGGAGTTACCACTGCAAGAAAGGGCAGTGAGAGAAGCCAGGTCTCCCCTCCGAGGCCAGCCCTCAAATGCTGACGGTCGCCCAGGCCCTTCCCGCACCGTGTCTACGTTGGACCCTGAACCCCAAGGCCCTGACCCTCCTCTTTGATCTGCCTTCATCCCAGTGACTGCCCAGTGCTTCAGAAACAGTCACTTCGTCCTGGTGGTGTCCCAAGAAACAGCCTTGGTGTGCAGGACACTAATCAATGTCCAGCTGGTCTGCACCGCCCCCCAGCTGCTCCCCAACCAGGAGGCGGGATCCTCCGTGGTCTCCACGGCTGGCCCTCTCACCTGCTGTGACACCACAGTCCAGGTAGAGTGGGGGCCACACTGGTGCCCATGACCACCCCCTAGGAGGGCCTCGCCCAGCTGTTTCTTCCTACAGGTGGACAGCACCCAGCTGAACCAGTTGGTGTCCAACATCGGCATCTGGATGGGGCCACACGGTTCCATCATGTGGGACGGCACCTTCCTCAAACAGGCTGGGCCACGGGCTTGGGTGTGAAGGGAGCACAGGTGAGCTTAGCACAGGCTTTGGAGCCATCTGGGTTCATGTCCAAGCTCTGCTATCACCCACTGTGTGACCTCGGATGAGCTACTTACCTCTTCCCAGCACCACTGGCCCCCCAGGCCGGGGCAACGCCCCTCAACCAGAGCTGATGTGAGCATTAGACTGGGCCTGCCCACGCCTGGCAGGCAGAAGCCACAGCAGGGCCTGAGCAGGCTGGAGTCCTCGAGAGCCCTCACCTTTATCCCTCCAGGAACTGAGCTGAGAAACGCAGCATCAAGAAGCTGAAAAGTCCCCTTCCAGGCCCCAGGAAGAAGCCAGGGCTGTGCCTGGCCGTTGCCACCTCCTGATCGCAGAGGTTACAAAGCCGCAGATGAGGCAGAAGATAGCTGGGGCTGAAGCTCTGAGGGTACACGGTGGGGTGGGGGAGGAGCTGAGGGAGAAACCCTCACTGAAAGGGGCCACCGGCACCTGCTGACTCAGGTGGCAAAACGAGCCAGGAACCCAGGATGCCAGGGGTAACCCCTGAGGACATCTGAGCTTGTCACACCTGTCTCTGAACCCCAGGCGCCAGGCACCAACCTCAGCCTGAACTAATATGGTAACCACGGGGTGTAGGAATTCTGTGCTTGGCACTGAGTGGTTTCCAGATATCTTTTTCTCCCACCCTTCCTGCCATGAGGGCTGGGGCAGGCTGCTGGCGTCAGGGTTCAAACGTCTTTTCCTTTAAAATGTTATGTATTCCCAGGGGGACCGGGGGACAAATCTGTCATGCTTTGGACATCAGAATTTAAAAGCTACGGGAGCTAGCCAGAATTCATCACAGAAGGGAAGCGCAAGGGGAAACGGCTGTAGGCCATCAGGAATGAGCTGGAGGGCCCCGCAGGGGAAAGGCCTTCCGGTCGGGGCGGAATCACTCGTGTGTACTGACACCTTCTTTGTGCCAGGCCCTGGTCTCCATTGGTAGGACGTCCTCCCCAAGGGCACCGGCCCAGGCCCGAACCCAGGGCTCTGCCACAAGGAGAAGTGAAGTTCGAGCGCTCAGGAGCTGGGGTAGAGGGTGGGTCAGTTCTTCTTGCAGAACATCTCCGGGTGCCGGCGTGCCCCTCCCCGCACCGGGTGTGTACAGTGCCGCGCAGGCCAGCCAGGCACACGGGACCCAGTGGCAGACCAGCCACAACTGCAAGGACAAGGATGACCCCAGCGCGCTATCTCGTGACCTCACTTGATCCTTAAGCACAGCCTTTGGAGGGAGGGGGTCAGCGCCATTGTATAAATGAAGAAATTGAGGCTTAGGTTAAACGGCCAGTAAATGCTGATAGGATTCAAACCCGGGTCTGTAAGATGACAGAGCTTTCAGAACAGGATGGGCATCTGTCAGCCCCATGGGGGCTCCATACTCTCCATTTAGAAGATGGCCTGGCACAGCAGGCTCGAACTGTCCCGAGAAGACAAGACGTGGTGGGCAGAGGATGGGGCAACGATGCATATCACTCAGGTGATTGCAGGTGGCATCCATCCACCCCCCTGGACCAAGCCTCGTATGTCACATCCACATAGTACAAGTGATCTGGATGTGCTGATTCTTTTCTTCTCCATCCTCTCCAACTGGGACTTCAGGCTTCACACCCACTGTGTCTTCAATGCCAGTGACTTCCTGCCCCTCCAGGCGTCCCTCTTTCCTCCCCCATCCAGCCACTGTGACCCAGTACAGCCCCCTGCGGCTCCAGCTGCAGATCGACAAGGGAAAAGGGTACGGTGTCCCTGTGCTTTCTCTACCCACCTCCACTTCCTAGACATACAGCCGACCAAAGTTCACGAACCCCTCTACCTGCAGACAAGGCTTTCAGTTCCTACCACAGGGAGGGGTCCACCCCATTGTGGGGCTGCTTCAAGAGTCTGACCCCATGGAGGTCTGGCTCCTGCAGAGGACAGACCCCACTCTGGTCCTGGTGCTGTACCAGCACTGGGCCGCTCCCAGCGCCAACCCCTTCCAGTATCCTCAGTGGCCCATCCAGTCAGGTGAGTGGCGGTGGTGCTGGAGCTGCCCCTCCCCTCCCCTTCCTTGACTTCTCTCCTCCCCAGGTGTCCTTTCCGTGACAGCTCAGGACCTGAATGATGGCCTTGGAAGGGTAGCTCTGCCCTGCCACTCTCACTACCAGCGCTTCACCGTTGCCACCTTTGCCCCCCCTGGACACTGGCTCCTGGAGGGCCCGTGGGGGACCACTCAGAAGCATGTGTTCCTCCTGCCTGCTCCCCGTCTGCTAGGCAGGGATGAGCGGGTCACCGAATCCCTCCAGCCCCCTGTGAGCTAATGCGGACAAAGGTCCCCGGACGGGACTTGGTCGTCCTGAGTGCTGTGCAGGGCAGTGAGCCCTGACCTGCAAACCACTCCAGAGGGAGGAAGGAAAATGCCAGATCGTCAAGGCAATCAACCCTAACCTGAGCCGGGCATGGTGTTCCAGAGTGGCCTCACTTCTGACTCTAGAAATGATGTGTTCAGCATAATTCTGCTTTGAATTTTATTTTAATTCATTAGTTTATTTTTGGCCGCGTTGGCTCTTCGTTGCTGCGTGCGGGCTTCTCACTGCGGTGGCTTCTCTTGTTGCGGAGCTTGGGCTCTAGGCACGTGGGCTTCAGTAGTTGTGGCTTGCAAGCTCTAGAGCGCAAGCTCAGTAGCTGTGGCGCACGGGCTTAGTTGCTCCGCGGCATGTGGGATCTTCCTGGACCAGGGCTCGAACCCATGTCCCCTGCACTGGCAGGCGGATTCTTAACCACTGCGCCACCAGGGAAGTCCCTCTGCTTTGAATTTTTATAACTCAGCTTCTGCGGAAGGTAAATATGGATACATTTAGTGTACGTTTAGGTTTTTCTACATAATCTATAAATGACACCATAGGCCACATACTACTGTTTAACTTTCGTTCTACTGAACAATATAAATCTTTCACCTTAATATAGACAGATCTCTCTCTATATATATATTTTTTTAATATTTCCCAGTCTTCTTTTTTTAATTTATTTTTATATTTATTTTTGACTGTGTTGTGTCTTCGTTTCTGTGCGAGGGCTTTCTCTAGTTGCGGCAAGCGGGGGCCACTCTTCATTGCGGTGCGCAGGCCTCTCACTATCGCGGCCTCTCTTGTTGCGGAGCACAGGCTCCAGATGCGCAGGATCAGTAGTTGTGGCTTGCGGGCCCAGTTGCTCCGCAGCATGTGGGATCTTCCCAGACCAGGGCTCGAACCTGTGTCCCCTGCATTGGCAGGCAGATTCTCAACCACTGTGCCACCAGGGAAGCCCTCTATATATTTTAAATAGATGCATGACATTCCATCAGATGTAGACAGATGTCACTGGTTAGCACCTGGGAGGGTAGCTGAATAACCAGTTCAGCTGCATGCCTCTTCCTGAGCCAAGAGACCCTCGCCTGCTGGATGAAGGGGTACCTGTTGGTTACGCTGCTGGGTGCCGGTTCAGGTCAGTTCCTCCTGCTTCTACTCCTCTTTTTTTTTTTAATTAATTAATTTATTTATTTTGGCTGCGCCAGGTCTTAGTTGCGGCACGCAGGATCTTCATTGCGGCATGCATGCAGGATCTATTTCCCCGACCAGGGATCAAACCCGGCCCCCCTGCACTGGGAGCGTGGAGTCTTACCCACTGGACCACCAGGGAAGTCCCTGCTTCTACACCTTTTGGGAGCTGCCCGTGGCTTTGTGTTTCGGAAGCCATGGTAACCCGTTCCCCCCAATCCTGCCCCCCAGTCATTGGTCATTGAGGGCCAGGAAGAGAGGGCGCTAGACATCTGCTCTCTTGCTGCCCAGTTAACACCACGTCCTCGGAATCCCCTCTCCCCATCTGTCGGGTGCCAAAGGGAGCAAGTCAGCCCTCCCAGGGGGACTCTGAAGGCCGGGGCCAGGGCTCTACACGGCACAGCGGTTCCCTCCCGCAGGGTCCACTACTGCAGACGTGAGCCATCCAGACGAGGGAGGCACAGATTCCAAACTGGGAAGCAGCACCTATGACTCTGTACCTCGTGGGACTGGGGCTGGTCAGTATGCCCGGATCTCTTCCCTCCCGCCTGGCCGGCAGCAGTGTGGACCTGGGCTGGGTTCCAGACCCCGTGTCCCTGCCTCAGTGCTTCATGCCCATGGCTCTAAACCAGCCCCATGCCTTGCCCTTATCCTCATCCCACCAGGTTTACTTCCTCTGCGGCACCTCTGCCTGCTGCCCCTCAGGGCTGAAGACTTACTGGACTACATGTAGCTCTGGGGCTGCAGGTGAGTCCAGGGTGGAGGACAAAATAGGGAAGTTCTTTGTTCTTTCATGTCTGCAGGCCTGTTCCTGGCTTCTGAGCCACGTAGGGAGCAGGATGGCAGTGAGCCTCAGGTCACCACAATGACATTGCCAGGCCCAGAGCATGGTGAGCTCTCCCGGACCACTGGGCTTTGAGGATTCCTACAGGTGGGAGTCTATGCTGGGGCCTGCAGGTATGAGGCTGTGGGCAGGCCCCTCAGGCCTTGTCCCTCCAGGGTGTGCTGACAAAATGGGAAGCTCTGGCTATAGTGAGGGCAGGAGATGGTGTAACTGAATTCATTGGAGAACTAAGCTAAGCTAGCCACGGTCCACCTCATCTGCAAAAGGGCAGCTTCAGCTCTGCCCAGTGTGATTACCAAGGGCTGGGGTTTGGGAAGAGAGTTGGAGGGGCCCTTGCCCAGCCCTGCCATCCTTCAGGTCCCTTTTGTCTGGCAGGCTCCACCATGAGCTGCAACCCAAGACCTCTCCTCTGGGTAATTCTTTTGCTGTTGGCTGTTGCCCTGGTCCGAGGGGTTGGCGTCTTTGTAGACCTGAGCCAGGCCAAGCCCAGAAGCTCCTGGAAGGCAACAGAAGGTGAACAGGCTGAATAGACCCTTGTTTCAAGCCTAGTGAAAGCAGGTGTGGAAAAGCTACTTGTGGTGACTAGACAGGATCATTCTCATCTTAGACACTTGCACTTCAGAGTCAGCTCTGTCCTTCCAGAATTGTGGCCTCTATTATTGGGTAGAGTCCAATGCCTCCCAGGACTGAATTTAGGAGACTTTGCCTCTCCGCAAGGAAAGGCAGCATTCCAGGCAGAGAAAGCAGGACAAGAGAAGGTAAGGGGAGGTCAACTCATGGCGGAGTCAAAGAACAGCAATAGCTGGGAATCGGGAACCTGGCAGGGCTAATGGCCTGTGAAGGTTTGTCACCTTCTCACAGCCACAGGAGTTCTGACTGGGCATCCTCGAAGCATGCCACTTGGTTGCCATCATGGATGAGGGAATCCAGAGCTCCCGGGGCCGAAAGAACTAAACTTGACTTGAACAAGCTCCTCCCAGGCCCCCTCGAGCCTCCCAGCCTCCCATAGAGGATGCTGGCTACTCCTCCCCTCACCAGCCCCCCTTCCCACTCCCTTGGCCCCTGGGACTGGTCCACACAGGGATGGTCGGCGCAGGCTGAATGGCAGCCTGTTGGCCCTGAGGCTGCCTGATGCCATAGTGGGCATGGCTGCCAGACAGGTCAGTACCAGTGCTGGCTGTGCTGCCGACCGTCTGCTCATGTATGACATGGGCCTTCACCTCTGACTTGTCAGTCTGGAAAGGTCTTTGCTGCCATGTAGAGCTTCTAGGGTGGGAAAGGTAACCCAACCTAGGTGGAGTGGGTTGGGTTCAGCCAGCTGCTGGAGAATCTGGTGGGGAAGTGAAACTTGGTTTCAGATACCTCTGGCCTTTGGTAGGGCGTGAGTTACAGAAGTGGCGTAAAGGGAACCACAGTGCTTGAGTCAGGCCCGTGGCCTTGACACCATGCAGGCACTCTCCAGCCCTGGCCAGCTCCATCTTTTCTGTTTTCAGGATATTGGTCGAATGCAAGCCAGGCTGTTTGAGTTATAACCCTGGCTCTGCCTCTTACTAGCTGTGTGATATTGAGTTATTGAACTCTTCTGGGCCTCGGTTTCCTCATCTGTAAAATGGGAATAATACCTATCCCCATAGGGGTGTTGGATAAAATGAATTAACAGATAAGAACCCTTAGAATAGTACATAACAGCCAACATTTACTGAGTACTATTAACTACCAGAATTTCTCCTCCTCCTGCCCCAAAACTAATGCTTACATGAATTTTTTTTTTTCTTCCCCACATGAGGACAAGCTTATAGCTCAAGATGAGGAGGGGCTAGGGGATGCAGCTGCCTTAGGCTCTTCTAGCAGAATAGAGCACTCAGGCAGGAAGATCCAGACACCTGCTATTGAAGTTAGTTAAGGAACTCCCCTTAGCTGGGACTGTTTCCCCATCTGTGACTAGGGATGACTTGTTCTGTCCAACCTCCTGGCTTGTACAGGGCCTATGGGATATACTTTTCAGGGTTAGTGTGAAATAAGTGAGGATTCTCAGCTTGGATGTTATTTGGAGAAGCCAGGCTGACAGGCTCTTGAGGGGTCAGGGATTCAGTTCCATCCAGGGCCAACTCTTCTTACCATTGCCTTCATTGCACAAGCTCATTGTGAGCGCTTAAACAGCACGGAAGGGTGGTTCTGGGAACGGCATCGATGCTGTGTTTAAACCAAGCATGAGTCTATAGATGCCAACTGGAATCACATTACATAACCAACTTTTCTCTTTAACTTTTTTTTCATGCAAAGGTAGACATCTTGTGTCATTACCTATTACTTTTAACAGCTGCATTCTCCTTCGTATCATGGTTGAACTATATATTTGATCTCCTTTTTTAAAAACAATTTTTTAAATTAAAAACAATATTTAAAAAAATTTTGACCGGGCCACATAGCTTGCAGGATCTTAGTTCCCTGACCAGGCACTGAACCTGGGCCACGGCAGTGAAAGCAGCGAATCCTAACCACTAGACCACCAGGGAACTTCCTGATCTTCGAATACAATTATGTAAGCGTGTAATTCTTCATATGCCATTTTATCAGAAGAAATTCTTAGAACTGCTGGGTTGAAAGCTACGCCCCTCTTGACTGTAGGGCTCTGGGAACGTATGGGTGCCTGTTCCCCACACTCTTGCCACCACAGATCAGTAGCGTTCTACAGCTTTGCCTATCTCAGCATCATTAGGTAAACAGCATTGCTGATTTAACATGGACCTCTTTGATTAGACGCCAAGCATCTTTATAGCCGCTTATATATTATAAATCGCCTGTTTGTGTCTCTTATCTATTCTCCTGAGTTTGTTTCCTTGTCTGTAAAGAGCTTTCACAAGTCAAGGGGTGGATATCCTCATGTTTCAAGTTTCCCACTGAGTTGGCCATTGGTTTTTCTTCATGGGGTCCTTCCATCCTGCTGTTTGAAAGGATTATGTAATGATGAATGTTATTTCCATCCTATTTTTATCTTTAAATGTAGCAAAGACCTTCCCTACCCATATGCTCATAAAAGTATCCATTAACTTTTTGTAAAAAGTTAATGCAGGTGTTTTTCTCCTGCTGTTGCGTGTACACAGGCTCATGATTTTGATAGGTAACTTCGGCAAACGCTATTTCCATTGTACATAGATTTCTGTCAACACTTCCATGTCAAAGGGTCCTGTTTACAGAAACAAATGTACAAAGTATGTGAACAATGAAGGTCCTTGCAGCGCTAAGTTCCCTGTGCTTTCCCTGAGGGAAGCAATCTAAGTTTTGACTTTCCTGGATATCAAAATCCAGTCCAAATTTGCCCAATTTAAAACATCTTCCCTCACCTGAAACCACCTCCTGGTATAAGAAGGCACCTGAGCCTTGAGAACAGTTGAGTCAAACTTGATGGGGATAATTAACAAACCACTTTTGCTGACTTGCGGCAGGAAGCAGAGCTGCTAGGCGCCTGTCAGGTTTTTCTCTCTTCCTGCCTTTTGGGGAGAGGGCCAAGGGCCGTGACTGCAGCTAGGTGATGCCCAAG
Organism: Lipotes vexillifer; assembly: GCF_000442215.2. NCBI lineage: Eukaryota > Metazoa > Chordata > Mammalia > Artiodactyla > Lipotidae > Lipotes > Lipotes vexillifer. Next base: position 4,768,254 of record NW_006789022.1, on the reverse strand, counting down.
CGGTATCCCCTCCCTCTCCATCTACCCCTGGCTCCCTCATCTTTACACTGAGATCACGGCGCTTCGCCTTAAAAAGGAGAATATTTCACAGCCTGTTTCTTCAACTTAAGCAAAATTCAACTCTGTCAAGTGTGACTCCATGCCCAGACATTTCTGTAAGGGTGTTTTACATAAAAGTGCCACTCTGGGGCTTCCCTGGTGGCTCAGTGGTTAAGAATCCGCCTGCCAGTGCAGGGGAACCGGGTTCGAGCACTGGTCCGGGAAGACCCCACATGCCGCGGAGCAACTAATCCTGTGCGCCACAACTACGGAGCCTGCGCTCTAGAGCCTGTGAGCCACAACTATTGAGCCCATGCGCCACAACTATTGAAGCCCGTGCACCTAGAGCCCGTGCTCTACAACAAGAGAGGTCACAGCAATGAGAAGCCCGCACACCACAACGAAGAGTAGCCCCCACTCGCTGCAACTAGAGAAAGCCTGCGCGCAGCAACGAAGACCCAACGCAGCCTAAAATAAATTAAAAAAAGAAAAAGTACCACTCTGTTCCAGCAGTAGGAAGACCAGATACCCAGGTCAACTTTCAGAAGCAAAGAACTAAAATCCCAGATTATCTATGTGTGTGTGTTTTTAAAAACATGTTTAAATCATTGCTGAGCTAATATTAAAAAAAAAAAAAAAAAGGCATGCACAGAGGCCAAAAATAAAGTAAAAACAAAAACTCTGGGAAGTGAGCCCAGCTTCTATTCTGGGATTTCTGCAGAAGCCTGGAGGTCTTGACATTCTGCTTTGATGAGCACAGGGAACTGCAGATCAGCCCAGAGGCTGCCAGAGATGGGGAGCCTAGTGTAGGCCTCTGTCCAAGCTGGGACTCAGGGGGATTCATCTTCAGGCCAGAGTGAAGGAGAAACAAACCACTGCACGGAGCGGGCAGCCAGGGATCTTGCCTATCTTGACTATGGTGCTGGATGGATGGATGGATGAAAAAAAAAATCTCCCCTGAGGATTAAGAGTACAGTTCCCTTTTCTCTGGTCCAGATTCTTAGTCTAGGGCAGGGGTGAGGACTCCTGAAAGTTCAGTTTCGAGAAAACCTCAAGGGCTGAATTTAATTTAAAGTGATCCCAGGGTGAGAATTAAAGTGGTCTAGGCTCAAGCAGAAGCAAATGCGAACCCCTGACTGAAAAAAGAAAACATGATTTCAGCCAAAGTCTCAAAGAATTCTCAAAGTCACAGATACAATGAGCATTTCACAAACCCAAAATCACAAGACGCCAGAAAAAAGAGTGAAAAGGGGCTTCCCTGGTGGCACAGTGGTTAAGAGTCCGCCTGCCGATGCAGGGGACACGGGTTCCTGCCCCGGTCCGGGAAGATCCCACATGCCACGGAGCGGCTGGGCCCGTGAGCCATGGCCGCTAAGCCTGCGCGTCCGGAGCCTGTGCTCCGCAACGGGAGAGGCCGCAACAGTGAGAGGCCCACGTACCGCCAAAAAAAAAAAAAAAAAAAAAAAAAAAAAGAGTGAAAAGACAAGGCTCCGACTGGGAAGATAGCTGCAACACCATAAGGGATTACTATCCAAAATATATATGCATTTTAAAATTGCCACAAATCAAAAGGAAAAAGACAACCCAAATAGGAACATAGGCAAAGGCACAAACAGGGCTTTCGCAAAAGATAAACTCAAATGGCCTGTAAGTGGATAAAAAGATGCTCAAACTTATTAGTAATCAGGGATGTGAAAATAAACTTCAAGATACTATAATATACCCCCCAGATGAGCAAAAATTTAAAAATCAGAAAATATTAAGGGTTGGCAAGGGTATGGAGACAGGTACACTCATCCATTGCTAATCAGAGTGTAAACTGGTACAACCATGTTGAAAAATAATTTGTCATTAGAAAACAGACTAGTGGTTGCCAAGAGGGAGGGAGGGTGGGATTAGCAGATGCAAACTATTATATACAGGATGGATAAACAACAAGGTCCTACTGTATAGCACAGGGAGCTCTATTCAATATCCTATAATAAACCATAATGGAAAAGAATATGAAAATGAATATATATGTATAACTGAATTACTTTGCTGTACAGCAGAAATTAACACATTGTAAATCAATACTTGAATAAAATACATTTAAAAAAAGTTTGTCATTACCTATAATATGATCTATATAATAAATCCTCTCCTAGGTTAATATCCTAGGGAAAACCCTTGTACCAGAATGTTTACAGAAACACTGTTTATAATCGCAAAAAATTGGAAACCCATATATCCATTACCAACAATAGGACATATAAGTGCAGTGCGGGGTATTCCTATAATGGGATTCTACAGTGAATGAGAAGTAAGGGTTAACCTGTCCACGTTTATCCCTTGCAGACTGGCCTCCCAGAAAAGGAGGCCTCTTATAAGGCTGCATGGAATCCAGCCACTGCCAAGTGCCTAAGGTGCTGATCAATTACAAAGCTTGGACCCCAGCCCCTGAATCATGTCAGAGGAGGGGCTGGTGCTTCTCCAACCATGAATGCAATGCAGTGAGTCCTGCTGCCCACTAGCCACATCAAACAGCTGCAACGGCATCCTTCGGACCCTAGATCCA
>NW_006789022.1:4765147-4765648 GCF_000442215.2 Lipotes vexillifer | reverse complement strand
AAAGAGCTGGTACAAACCCCCCGCCACCCACCCACCACAAAACATGGAGCTGGCAGGTTAGGGCCTAAAGCAAGGTTCTGCTACATCGAACTGTTACTGCCTCCCTTCCCCTGAGGACAACAAAGAAGCAGCTGTGCTTCCCAATCGCGCAGCTCAAAAGCACCTTAGCCCGATGGTGGGAATCGTCCCCCAGAGCGCCCTGCCCAGGATGAATGCGTCGTGTGGGACCTGCACACCTGTACGGCTGCCCCCCGTCTCTGGTGAATGCTGTTGCAGCAAACTGGGGGGAGTTCTGTTTGGCCATTTGCCTTTGTTGGCACGATAGTGAAGAACTACAGCTACGTGTGTCAATACAGGTAAGTCTTAGGAACAATGTTGAGCAAATGAAGTCAAAGAAAGCAAGTTGAATGATTTCATTTATACAAAGTTCAAAGATAAGAAAGAAAAAAAAAAGGAAGAAAAATATATAGTGGGCTTCCCTGGTGGCGCAGTGGTTGAGAG
>NW_006789022.1:4757126-4764310 GCF_000442215.2 Lipotes vexillifer | reverse complement strand
AGAGTCCGCCTGCTGATGCAGGGGACACAGGTTCGTGCCCCGGTCCGGGAAGATCTCACATGCCGCGGAGCAGCTGGGCCCGTGAGCCATGGTCACTAAGCCTGCGCATCCGGAGCTGGTGCTCCACAATGGGAGAGGCCACAACAGTGAGAGGCCGCACAACCCAAAAAAAAAAAAAAAAAATATATATATATATATATATATATATATATATAGTGACAAAATTATAAAAGCAAAGGAATAATCAACCCTTATTTCAGGGTAGCAGTTTCCTCTGCGGGGGGAGAAAGAGGGATGCATTCCTGGAAGGGCACACAGAGGGCCCCCAATGCTGTCTTTCCTAAGCTGAGTGGTGGATACAAGGGTGTTTATTACCCTTTAAACTGAAAAGATATGTTTTAGACACTTCTGAATGAATGTATCAAAATAAAAAACAAAAAAACTTCTAAAATGTTGGTTAAAGACTTGTTCCAAATTCTGAAAAACTTCAGATGAGATCTTAGACTTCACGCTGCTGGTGTGAAACCAGCCACCTCCCAACCTGCCTTACGATGACCTGCTGGGCGTTATTCCACCATTCCTGCCCTCCATCCTCCACGCTGTCTGTCTTCCCCTTCTGGCTCTCTCCTCCTCCTCACTTCAGCAAGGCAGTGCGGCTGCCAGAGCCTCTCCTTCCACCAGCCACCCCTACCCTGGGTCCACCTAGTGAATTTTTACTTCTCCAAAATGTGCCTATGTCAGCTCTCCCCAGATTTACCTTTCGTAACAGCTGCAGCCCACCCTCTGCACTGGCACCTCTATGAGAACTCTACAGCCCCATGGTTGTATCATCTGTGTGCTCCCACCTTCCTGCCTAATCACGTTCCACTTCGTGTTATCAGAGCCTTATAAACGTTAAGATTTATGAAGGAGGAAGGCCATGTCAGGCCTCACCTTTGTAACACAGGTGTGGAGGGTCAAGGGCCACCAGGACACCAGCAGTGTCAGTGGATGCCAGTGCAGACAGGAGCAGGGAAAAAGCAGCCAGCTATGGAATGCTTCCCATGCTCTCTGCACACAACAGCCCTGTGCAGTAGGCACCATTAACTCAGTTTTACAGGTGCAGAAGCTGAGACACAAACACATAAGTCATAGAGAGCTGCAGCTCTGGGATTCAAACATGGCTTCTGACTCCAGAGCCCACACGTAACCATAGCACTACATCCTGGAACACCGTGGAGCTGCCCGCTCCTGTCTCAGCCGATGATGGAGCAGTCAGCTGTCTCTGTAGCCAGACAGACAGCTTAAAATCCCAGCTCTACTATTTATGGTTTCCAGTCTGTGGAATGGGGAAAACAGGGCCCAGCTGTGGTGCTGACAGCTCGGTCCTGGGGCTAGTGTTACTGGGGAGACTAGTGTAACTACAGTGCCCCCAGGTGGCCGCCTTGGTCAGTGCTCCAAGGCCAAGCAAGCTTCAACAGTGGACGGGACAAGGGTGGGTCTGCGGACTGGGTCCTCAGGCATGAACCATCCAGGAATGGATCGTCAAAGGGGTCAAGCTCATGTAGGATGCAGTAAGTATTAATTACAAAACTTCATGAGCCTAATAAGGGTCCAGAATAGGTGAGCCCTTTAGAATCTACCAACTGAGTCCTACCTCCGAAAGGTTCACCTACAAGACAGCTGAGCTGAAATCTGGAGAGACGTGGCAGGGATGACAGCTCTCCATTCCATTCTGGCTGAAATAACGAAGTCTGTCATCCATTCGCCCCCACCCCTCCCCGCCCCCGCCTTTTGTTTCTGCGGAGAGACAGAGCCTGGGCTTCGGTCTGAACCCCAGGTTTGAATCTGTCTGCCCCTCAGCAGCGGTGAATTGAATGCCAGCAATGAGTACACGGTCCTGCCCTCGGGAGATTAAAACCTAGTTATGAGAGACAAATGCATAAACACCTGCAAGGTAACGTGGTTAGAACTATGGCAGAGGCACGAACCCGGGCTGAGTGAGGGCACTCACCTGGCAGGGCAGGGACCCTGGGGAGAGCAAACAGTGTAGCGGTACAAGTAAAAGTAGCAGCAGCAGTTAAAATGTGTACGGCATTCATCACGTCCATCACTGCCCTAAGCACTGCTCACACACTAAGGCTTAAGCCTTACAACATCCCTGATAAGTACACTATCCCCGTCTTCCAGATGAAGGCACTGAACAGAGAGGAGTTAAATAATCTGACCGAGGCCCCTCACTACTAAGTGCCAGAGCTGGGATTCAAAACCCACAGTCTGTCCCCAGAGTCCCAGAGCCTATCTTCCACCCTGGACTGCAAAGGGACATGAAGCCCCATGGAGGTGCAGGAAGCTGCCCAGTTGCTGGACAGCTAAAGGCAAGGTTGTTTCAAGCATAAAATGAGAAAATGTATGTATAGTGTCTGGCACACAGCCCTTCTGCCCGTGGGAGTGGAAAGAGGGCAGGAGAGATGAAAGCACTTCACAGCCTTACGATCCACATACCAGTCCTTCTAGGGCAGTGGTCTGGAACTGACTGGGGGTGGGGGCGGGGCTGTAGTCCCTCTGAGATATATTCTAAGCCCCACCCCCAGTGCACATTTGCATGGAGACAACACACGCTTCACACAATCTGAGGGAGACCACGGTGCCCTTTCCAACCCACAGGTCCCCCAAGAACCTCTGTCCTTATGTCCCGCAGCTTCGTTTTCCTGGAAACGAAGGCAAACCTTAAGAATGCGTATTAGTATCTAGCCAGAAACCATTAGATGGTTTGGTGCTGTGCTGGCCTCAGGACACCCCCAGGGTCCTCAGCCACCCCCACCTTGAATGACGCTGCGCCACCACCTGCAAACAACAGCGGACAGCTCTACGGGTCCATCTTTCACTCAGCAGTTTCCCTTCTCCTTTTTGGTCCTGCTTCAGAACTACATGATGGATCTTTTCTGAAGACCCATACTCTTTTCAAATCACAAGAAATACCCAATTGGCTGAGGATACATAAAATTAATATCGTCACACATTGAGCCACACCTTCAAATCGGTACTACTTTGGTTGGCAAGTGTGGGAAAACTTCTAAGTCTTCCAAACGCTGCCTTACCACTCCACTCTTGGCAAGTTACCTGTAAGAACTAACCTAAGCTAGCAAAAGGCTGCATACTTGAAGATGCTCACTGCACACTGTTTAAAAACAGCTAAAACTCTGGGATGTTTTCCAGAAGGCGAGTTCCATGGACACCAGGGGTTACACACACATACACAGAGGCTCTCCTTGTCAAGTATTTATGAGGAAACTGGGTCAAAAAGTTAAATGGTTTCTTTGCTGCAGGGGTTTCAAGGGTTTTACTAGCTAAGAGGCATTCTGACCCTCCTAGAAGCCACGGCACGCCCGAACCGACGTGGCCACACGGCACGGACCCAGCAAAGCACATGTGGAGGGCTCTGCTGTGTCAACATGGACTGCTATGCTTTGACCCCACCACCACCCCAAGGGGACACCCCATTTCTTGGCTCCCCTCCCTGGCACGATTCCTTACCTACAGTCACTGCCTCCCACTTTCTCACTTCTGTCGCCCCAATGCTCTACTGGGACAGCTCTTCTCAAGGGTACTGATGATCTCCCGGGGCCACACCCAGTGGCGCCACACTCCGGCCACACTGGCCTCCTTCCCCTGCTCCGCGCACCTCGGCCATTCCATTCCAGCCTTAGAACCTCCCCCCAGTCTGCAACACTCCACCTCCCCTTTAGCTCCCGTCAGTCAGGCTTCAACTTCAGTGTCATCTGCAAGAGGCCATCCCTGACCACCCAAAGCAGCCACACTGACCACCCTTATTTCCCTAATTAAATAGGGCATTCGCTGATCTTTTGCTTATTTACTGTTTGCTGGCTGTCTCCCCTGGGACCAGTTCTATTTCAAATCTTCAAACACCAGAGTTACAGAAACCCTTCTGATTCAAGCTAGTCTGGGACAGATGTTCTGTCACCTGGGACTGAACGACTGAGGAATCCCTCCTGGCGTGCTGGCAGTCCCTCAGCCCTTCCCCCTCCCTTCCAGGCTCACGTGGGAGCCAACCCCACGAGGCAAGTGACATGAGACCCTATGAACACAAAGTCAAGTCCCGCAGGGACGGGAAGAGTCATTCCGGCAAGTGGCTTGTAGGCTTCTTTCTGTTTTTTTATTTGTTGTGCAATCGAAAAAAAAAAAAAGGAACGATGGGCATCCTGGTGGTCAGAGTCCTACTTGGTGCCCCTCCCCTTGACTTTCCCTGCTACAGACACACAGAGGAAGGTGGCTGTGTTTGGTGTTTTCTTTTTTTAATGAAAACTAGATCGCTGCTTACAAAAACCTGCCTGAGCCCTTGGCCCAGCCCCTTCACAGTTCCCGTGGCTCAGCCTCTCCCCGACTCTGCCCCATGGTTGCTCCCAGCGGGCCCGGAGGCTGCACGGATGAGGGTGGTCCATGCCACCGCCATAGACTTGCTCCACCAGATATTAAAACACATTATGAAATTATAGCAAATCAGTATATGTGGTACAGATGCAAAAATTAGACAGACAGAACAGAAAGAGAAAGCCCAGAAAAAGACTATCATATATCTTCATTTAACACCCCCCCCCAACGCTACCCCACTACTGAGATGAGGCCCAGCTCCTGTCAGGAGGGCCAGGGCCTACAGGCTGTAGAACTTGAGGCTCCTGTCCATGCCTGTTGAAGCAATGAACTTGGCGTGGTGCCCAAAGGCCACCCCCGTGGTCAGGCCGCTATGCTCTGTGGGGAGAGACAAGAGACAATGGTGAGGAGGCTTTTCTTCCTCGGGGTCTCAGCACTGACCCCTGATGATTCGCTCCCAACCCATCCAGTCCTCCCCCGTCAGTGTTTCTCATCCTGCGGGCCTCTGCCCGTATGGACCTCCCCGTGGCCTGTCAACCCCCGAGGCCAGGGCCCTAGTCTGACCTGCACAGCACTGAGCTCCAGGGCCTCACTTGGTGCTGGCCCACTGCAGGCACTCAGGTTTTTGTAGCTGGGCTGAGTGGAACACCAGTCTCCCCCACCTACGCTTTTGGAGCAGCTACAATTCGGCTCTGCTCGGCTCGGTTCAAGTCCGAGAACTGACTGGGAGCTAGGCTGGTTGGTATGTATTTAGTTCTGACTCGCTGTGTGTAACTGGAATATTCTATCAGCTGGTTCTAGCTCATGGGGTTAACTCCAGGAAACTTAGGCCCCTGGCGCAGGGCAGGGCTGGGACAGGGGCAGAAGAGGCTGGGCAACCCTCCTCGCCGGGCTCGGGCAGTTCATGGGCATCAGTGCAAATTCCTAGGATCACAGCCGGCCCACCAGCTCCCCACTACAAAGCCACCCTGTGCTTCCACGCCTCCACTCCACCTAACTCTGCTCCAAATCAAAGCACCAGGGCCCAGTGAAGGTTAAAACTCGTGGGCCACACAGTCAGGCCTGGCCACCGCTGGGACACACACACCAAGTAGAATCTGGGGTGGGAGAAGGTGCTTGTGTCCTGCCCACAACCTGCTAACGAGGACGAGAACTTCATCAACAAAGACAACAGCAGCTGCCGTTCATTCAGCTCCCGAGGGTGCAAGAGGCACCCTGTCACCATACAGGCGCCTCCACAGCACCAGCTGGCACAATCTGCAGTGTCAAAACGTCCATTTAAAGATGAAGAAACTACATCTCCAAAAGGGCAAGTCACATACCCGAGGCCACACACTGCCTCAGCATTTCGTGCTTGTCTTCTCTAGTACTTAGCACCACACTTAAGTAATTACTGGTGAAGTCACTCTACGTCTGCCTTCCCACGCTGACCAGAAATCCCAGTTAGTGCAAACACTGGGTCTGCCTTATTTATTGCTCTAATCCCATCGTGGACTAAGACACAATATTGAATGATACAGTAGCACATCCTTCCTACGTGCCAGACACTGTTCTAAACACATATATTTATGTGTATCGCTATTTTGTATTTATACATTTACACATTATGTACATTTGTATTTTATATGTTTATATATTTATATAAACTCATCTAAATACATGTATGTATATATAAACTCAGCTAAACCTCACAACAACCCCACTGCGTATGTATAGTCCTCCCTTGGTATCTGAGGGGTGCTGGTTCCAGGAACTCCTGCAGACACCAAAATCCACGGACGCTCAAGCCCTTTATACAAAATGGTGTAGTATTTGCATATGACCTACACACATCCTCCTACATACTTTAAATCATCTCTAAATAATTTATAATTCCTAACACAACATAAATTCTATGTAAATAGCTATAAATATAAGGTAAATGTTAACAGTTGCCAGTGTGTGGCCAATTCGTGTTTTGCTCTATTTTCAACCCACAGTTGGCTGAATCTGTGAAGGATCAACTGTACTATTATCATTCTCCAGAGAGGTTAAGTAACTTACCCAGTGTCACACAGACTCAAGTGGCAGAGCCAGCATTTAAAGCCAAGCAGTCTGACTCTTTGAGCTCATTGTCTTAGCCATTAAACTCTATTGCCTCAGATAGTGATTAAAAGCAGCCTTGGCAAATGCAAGCCTACCCCTAGAAATTCCTAACACAGTGAGATTTTCCCACTTTCCTCTGGGCCAGGGCACCCAGAGACCTCAGCATCCCAGGGCTAGCCTCTACCTGTAAAGTGAAGAATCTCCGTCCACTGTTTGCAGATGTAGATCTGGACATCCGTGCCCCCAAGGGCCAGGTAAGTACCGCTCTGGTCAAAGATCAGTGACTTTACCTGCCAGAATCAGGAGAGAGGTCACATGAGAGCAGAAACTATGAGCAACTGGGAATAAACAGAGGCAGTTTAGAGTAATTCAGTGAATAACCGACAAATGAGGAGGAGAGGCGACCAAGAGAGCTGGGGGGAGGGAGGGGGCGCACCTCAAAGTTGTTATCCAGCTGCAACGTCTTAAAGTTCTTAAGTTTGCGCAGATCCCAGAGCTTGACAGAGGAGTCATCAGCCGCCGTAGCCAGGTAGTAGCCGTTCTCGGAGAAGGCGATGCTGGTGATGGGGCCCGAGTGGCCAGGGAAGTTGGCCACGTTGGTGCGCTCCTACAGTTGGGGGGCAGGGAGTACAATGTCACCCACTGGTCAGGGGGAGAAAATGGAGCTCATCAAAGTCCTACTTCTGAGTTGTCCTCTTCCATCCTTCAGGGAGGACAACCAGCAGGAA
>NW_006789022.1:4751769-4756850 GCF_000442215.2 Lipotes vexillifer | reverse complement strand
TCTCTCTCTCTCTCTCTCTCTCTCACACACACACACACACACACACACACACACACACACACAGAGCCACTGTCCACTCCTGGGGCCCCCAGACCACACCTACTGTGTCTCTCTCTCTCTCTCTCTCTCTCACACACACACACACACACACACACAGCCACTGTCCACTCTTGGGACACCCTTGGAGCCAGATGCCATAAGCACTTTGTCACACTGCACAGTTGCAAGAGCTCCAGGCCTGGGCCACAGACGGAGGTCACCATGTCCTACCTTCAAGTCCCAGATCTTGATCTGAGAGTCCATGGTTCCTGTCCCGAAAATGAGTCCATCAGGGTGGAACTGCGCACAGGTGAGGGCTGCGGAGAGGGGAGACGGCCGTGTGTCAGAGCACACCAGGGGAGACCAAGTGCAGCCAAGGCAGGCCCCTTGCTCTTCCCACTGCTCACCAGGCTGGCACCACACCTAGCACTCAGCAGGCACTGGTGGTTAAGTGTGTTTTTAGAACAAACGAGTAAATGACTAAATAAAACATCAAAATACACAAAACGTAGCAAATGAAGAGCCCAGCGCTTCTGAGGCAACTTACAGCAGCCAGAGGTTTCATCGGTCACCTTGGTGAGCACACGTCCTGTCTGGATGTCAGAGAAGGCCCAGTACTGAAAACACAGAGACAACGGAGCCAGTAAGACAGTGGGTCCCCAGGTTCTGGTGGCCCCTCAGGAAGGCAGAGACTCTAAGCCGGCAGACCCTGGCAAGGCCAGCCCCTCTTGGTAGAGGGAACATTCTCCTTGAGGTTCTGGGGAACCGGCTGGGGTTGGTAAGATGTTCCCTCCTCCCAGGATATAGGAGTTTGGGGACCAGGAGCCTCTTTGGAGCCCTGGCTGGGACCACACCTGGTCATCAGAGGAGCTCAGGAGATAGTCACCAGTGGCGTGGAGGCTGAGGCCTGTCACAGCACTCTCATGGGCCCGAACAACCTGTACACAAGAGGCGTTCGGAACAGACCAAATCCTGATAGTGGCATCTGGGGAGGCGGAAAACACCAGCTCCTAAAAGGAACGCAAGGAGACAGATGATCAGAGACAGAGAAGAGATAGACCACAACCATCTTACAAGAGGGCTGGGGCTTCCCTACAACCTGTACACAAGAGGCGTTCGGAACAGACCAAATCCTGATAGTGGCATCTGGGGAGGCGGAAAACACCAGCTCCTAAAAGGAACGCAAGGAGACAGATGATCAGAGACAGAGAAGAGATAGACCACAACCATCTTACAAGAGGGCTGGGGGGCTTCCCTGGTGGCGCAGTGGTTGAGAGTCTGCCTGCCGATGCAGGGGACATGGGTTCGTGCCCCGGTCCGGGAGGATCCCACATGCCACGGAGTGGCTGGGCCTGTGAGCCATGGCCGCTGAGCCTGTGCGTCTGAAGCCTGTGCTCCGCAACAGGAGAGGCCACAACAGTGAGAGGCCCGCGAAGAGGGCTGGGGACAGCCACAGCCCTGCCCTGCCTGGAACCACCCATCCGCCCAACGATGCCTAAGAGGGCCCCAGGGTAAATGCTATCAGAATGGGAAATTAAGCAGCCTTTGGCCAACGGCAGGAGGCCCCGCCATCTAGTGGTAAAAAGGATAACTGCACCAGAGGGAAATTTCCCACAACCCTTTTCCAGGACCAGAGAGAAATGTGGCTAGTGCAATTGAGAAACTGAATTTTAAATTTCAGTTTACTTAAATAGTCTGGGGTGGCACAGGTCTGAAGAGTACCAGGCCCGGAAGGGGCTGCAAGGGCATGTTCCAGTGCATCCCACACTTAAGGATTTGGGGGGCAAGTTAATTCTCAGAAAATCTTACGTGGTGTCACCAACCAATTATTTTGGTTAGTTAGGACGTTAAAAACTATAAGGTAAAACCAACTACCATCTTCCACCAATGCACTTGCATAAGAGAAATAACATATTAACTCGCAGTAAGCAGGAAAATAGTGCTTCAATTTGAATATATCTAGTTTAATGAAAAATTCACCATGTGCTATTTTTCTAATTTCCTTAAAGGTACAGAGAAGAGACTCTGGGAAGAGCTGACCATCCAGCCACTTGTTCTACAGTCCCGAACTGTCCCAGACGTAAGGACTCAACTCCCATAATGTCATTAATTTGGTCAAACGAGCTGCTTAACCTCTGAACCAGCAGCTCTCCATCTGTTTTAACCCACACCCCTTGCAGCGGTTAACGTCAAGTTTTCACCCTCAGCCTGGAGGACCGTAGGAATACTGACCCATCTGTCCTCCTCAGATACATGAGGCAAGACTCTGTTGAGCTTTATTTGCTACAGCCTGTATTATAAACAACGTAGGGTTTTTCCCCTTTTCCTAACATAAAACATTTCAACAAATATGCTTTTCAAACTACACAATTCCTTTCTCCCCCCCGGTTTGAAGGCCACGCTTCAGGAGCTCTGACACAGGGTAGAGGGCAACCCCATGACCCCAAACCCGGCCCCTAACTGCCAGAGCTGGAGAGTCGGCACTCTTTCTCAGACCCATGTCACTTCACCAAGGAGGCAACGGGGTGGGGTCTGGTCCTGGGACCCTAAACCACTGAAACAGGGCTCAGGAATGAGGGCTGAGGGTGCTAGGAGAGCCCTTACCTGGGAAGGGTGAAAGACCACGCTGGTGACTTTCTTGGTATGGCCTTTGAGAGTGGCCAGGATTTGCTCAGAACTCTTGTCGAAGACGACGACATTTTTATCTGCCCCACCTGAAGAGGACAAAAATGAGATCCAAAAATGCGTCAGGCCCACCCAAGTCCCTCTGCTGAAGAAGGTACTTTTGTCCCCAGGCCCGCTCTCACCAGTGAGGATCTTGTTGGTGTCAGAGGGGCAGAGGTCCAGGGCAAGGATCCCGGGAATGCTAGCACTGTGCAACCCCTGTGCAGAGAGAGCCACATCAAACCCAGTCACGGCCGAATCAAGGCAGGCCACAAAGCCACCCAACGGCCCCGGCCCTGGCCCCAGGGAACATAAGTGACTTCTGTTCCTCATCCACTGCACTTGGACTTCTGCCTGGATGCAGTAAGTCCCTCATTGGCTATTGGGAAAGCCAGAGCTGGGCAGGAAGAGAAGCCTGACAACTCAGCGGCCAAGACTAGAAACGGGGCAGGGCCAGAGGCCATGCTGACCTGCCCCACCCCAGAAACAGCCTGGGAGGGCCGTGTCTCCAAGTCTGCAGGACTCCGCCACTCACCACGTGGGATGCCACCTGCCGGTATTTGCTGAGCTCTTCCGGCTTCACTAGCTCCTCAGGCACAGTCTTCCCTCTCTGAGAGAAAGAAAAAGCCCCCCAAGAAAAGTGGCAGTGAGTGCAGGACTTGGCCATCCCCCCTCCTCCTAAGGGGCCAGCCACGTCTTCCAGGCCAGCTCCCGCCCCTGACCCTGGGAGGACTCACCTTCTTTCGCTCTGTGGTTAGCACAGTGGCCTTGTCTTGAAGCTGGGGAAGAGAGAGGGGAATAGGCTCAACGTGAGACAAATTATTTTGCCAGGAAAACAACACGGTGAATGCTGGTCACATCTATGCTTTCACAAGCATCACCAAGAACTCATCATCTGCCAAGCTCTGTGCTAAAGGCTTCTGTGCGTTATCTCTTTTTACTTTCATTGCAACCTTATGAAGTGGGTGTCGATGACCCTATTTCACAGAGTAGGAAATTGAGCCTCAGAGAAGTGAAGTCACTTGCCCAGGGCCACAGAGGCAATAAATGGCACGGTTCCCAGACCACGCCTGCGCCACTAAGATGAGAGCTGAGATGCATGCTGACAACCTGAACGGCTTGGAAAAGACACACACTATCAACTCGTACTAAGGAGGATCCCCTGAGTATAACAAAGCACTGGACTTGGACTCAGGGGCCAGCTCTGCCTCTTGTGAGCTGTGCCTTTGAATCTGAACCTCACATTCTTTACAGATTCTTCATTTGTAAAACGAAAGTGATCACTCCTGTCCTGTCTCCCTCAAAAGAAAAAAATGAAAACATGTAACAAAATGTTTTTGTATCTGCAAAGAACCCTAATGAGAGCAACAAACGGTACTTAAGAGTAATCAAAATCTTTAAAATTCCCACAAGTCTATAAAGCAGGTACCAATATCCTCACTTTAGAAAGCAAATTAGACACAGGACTGGTTAAGTCAGCCCAAGGTCATAAAGCTTATAACTGGTGACATCAAAACACAAAGCCAGGCAGCCTAGTCGGAGTCTGTGCTCTGTACCACTCCACTTCATCTCCAAATGGATGGGATTTTTATTCATATTGGACTCCAGGCAGATAGTGAAAAGGGAGGACCCATCAGCCTTCCCACCAAGTGAGAGCACGACATACCTTCTGAATAATCTCGGGGGTCATTCCCACCAGCTCGCCCAAATCCATCGGCTCTCCTGCACCCTGAAGAGCAGAAAGGTGAAGGTGAGAGGAGCACAGAAATGCCAGAGACCCTTGCAGAGGAGGGCTGTGTGAGCCACCGTGTGCGTGTGAGCATACACACACACATACACATGTGCGCGCGTGCTGCTGCCGGGGCTGGGGGGACACTCACCACAACACTCGGCTGGGAGCTCGGCACAGCCTGGGGCACGATGAGACCAGCCTGCGGTTTCAGGGTAGCCAGAGCTGGGAGAGAAGACAATGTCAGAAACGGGCTATTATAAAACAGGCCCAGCCCAGAGTGGAGCATGGCAGGCGAGAGGCTCTACCTTCTCGGGCAGCAGTGACTTCCTTGGTGAGACGGGCGATGACACGGCAGGCGGCATCGTGCTGGTACAGAGCGTGGGACAGCTCTTGACGGGTGGTCTGCAGCTGCTGGCGCAGGGTGAAGCTGTGGAGCATGACTGCGTCCTGGGAGAGGGAGATGCCACTGAGGGGGCGGGGAGGCGCGAGGAGCACCCAGCAGAAGAGTCAGCCCTTGATAAGAAGACTAGACCAGTACTGGTGACCCGAGCAAGATCTGAGTGACTCTGAACACTTTGGGAGATGCCCCTGAGCTCCTACGCACGCCAAACCCTGGGCACACAGACAGGAGTGGGAGCCAACTCTT
>NW_006789022.1:4729919-4751759 GCF_000442215.2 Lipotes vexillifer | reverse complement strand
TCTTTCCCATCCCCATCTTCTCTAATTTACTGGCACATCTCAGATGTTGTGCCGTCACCTTGTCAAAAGGGAATAAAAATGCTACAGCTGCTATTTATTGATTGCCCTCACTGTGTCAGGCACTAACTACGCCAGACCAATCCTCAAGATGTTGTCGTTCATTCACATTTTAGAGCACCTACTATGTACCTGGCGCTGCTCTCAATGCTGGGGCTCTATCGATGAGTAAAATAAGCACCTGACATCATGAAGTTTATACTCTAATCTTATTCTAATTCTCCCAAAACCCTGAAAGACAGGCACTAATCCATGTCATACGGTCAGGAAAATCAGGACTTGGATACGAGCAACTTGCCCAGGGACAAGGCAAGCGGGCTATGGAACAAAGCGTGAAGCCCAGATCTGTGTGAGGTCAAGAAACAAGCTCCTCTTCTGCTCTCACCCTCCCCTCAAAAGAGAAAGTAATGCTCCATCCCTCCCACCCCCACGTCCTAATCCAGTGATCCCTTCTTCCTTTTTTTTTTTTTTTTTTTTCCTGGTACGCAGGCCTCTCACTGTCGTGGCCTCTCCCGTTGCAGAGCACAGGCTCCGGACACGCAGGCTCAGCGGCCATGGCTCATGGGCCCAGCCGCTCCGCAGCATGTGGGATCTTCCCGGACCGGGGCACGAACCCGCGTCCCCTGCATCGGCAGGTGGACTCTCAACCACTGCGCCACCAGGGAAGCCCCAGTGATCCCTTCTTTTCAAGTGGGTAAGATACCAGTTCTCTTCCAGGGCCTTACCCATTCATCCTGCAAGGCTTTCAGAATGGCTGGGATGCTGGTGGCTGAGGGAGGCTTGGGCCGGATTGGGTGAGCAACTACCAAGAGAGGGAAAGTGGATGTGAAAACCCATAACGCAGGGCGCTCTATCCCTCCCCCCCTCTTTCCCCTTCAGCCTGCACTAACAGACCACCATCCCCTCCCTGAGTGCGCGGGCACCCCCTCCCACCTTCCCAGGCTCTGGGCTAGGACGGCCCTGGACTGAAGCAGCCAGCAGGCACCTTTGATATCAATGAGCTGCTCCTCGGAGAGAGGCTGGTTGTTGATGGGATCTGTGCCATTCTCTGCAATATACTTCTCAATGAGCCGCCGCTCGTAGACATGATTAGAGACAGGGGACACACACGGGTGCTCTGGCACTTCATTGGAGACTGTGGAGAAAAGGCAGGCAGTGAGCCTGGGGTGGTGAAAGGGCCACAGGGATGCTTCACATACTGCTGGCCGCCACAAGACCACACGTCCCTACACTCAGCTAATAGGGATCAAGACGTGACACCAAGCCAGTTTTGGACTGTACCCAGAACATTTTCCAGCCACCTAACTAGCTTCTCCATCAGTCTCCTGACAGGCAGATAGTCAATAAATAATTATTACAGGACTACTAAACACCAGGTACCTAGAGAGCAGTCAATAATACCCACCCATCTCATTTTTGAACAAAGATGCTTAGGCACCCATTATACCACAGGACAGAGAGATACACACGAAGCCATTCAAATCTCAAACGAGAGCCTAGATGGATTCTCAAAGAAATTACAAAGCGATGTACCAAGTACTATGATAACAAAAAGCATTTACATGGTGTTTACTAGGTGCCAAGGGCTACTGTAAACATTCTCCACTGATTAACTCATCCTCACAACAACCCCCAACAGAGGTATCATTTACACCCCTTGAGGATAGGGATTATAGCTGGTCTCCGCCTTCCAGAACAATGCAGATGCCCAGCGGGCACTCAGTAAACATCTAACCGATGAGCAAATGACAGGAAGGATGGAGCTGGGAAAAACAGAAAAGAGCTTTCTCAAGGTTCAAACAATGAATGTGAAAATACTTTGCACACCGTCATTTCTTTAAGGTGTAAGGTTCCTTTTTCTAGTCACATTTCCTTTCGCTCCTTCTTCCCTTTGTATTGGATTTATGGAGAGGTTCTGAGAAGAGTAAAGGGCTTGAGAGTTAGGAAGCCAAGAGAGAAAAAAATGAGAAACTAATACCCGGATGAACAGTGAGAATGCAAAACATCTGCACGCCTCAATAAAACATCTAAAGGAAAGACTGGACAAGGCATTTGAAAACAGCATGGATTCAGGGTCAGAGAACCTGGCTCCATCATGCAGCTCTGCCACTTACTAGCTGCACTGTTTTACAAAAGCCACATTCTCCTTGAGCCTTACATCCTTATCTGTAAAACCGGATGTTTATTTCTGCTTTGGAGAATTCTTATGAGGATATAACGAGATCACAGTCTTGCAAGCGCGCTGTAAACCAACAGAGGCTTTATAAATGTGCGCTGTTTTCATTAGTCCTACAGAGTCAGGCTGGGAGCCAGAGACCTGGCTTCCAGCCCTGTCACTGCCTCTAACCTACTGTGCGACTTCTGCAAATTGCAGTTCTGCCTACCCAAGCGAGGCGCCTCAGACAACATCCAGTGCCAAGGCCTTCGTTTTGCAGAGGGGAAACTGAGGGCCGCATCCCTGCGCCAGCGGAGGTGGATCCTGCACAAGCCCTAGGGTTTCCTGTTTCCCCTGCACCTGCTCCCCTCTATCCAGGCCTCAGTTCCACTGCGCAAACGAGGTGGGTGGCCTCAGTGCTGCCTGCGACAATACGCTTGAGGCGTTATGTAAACTGTGAAGCGCAGCGCAAATGCACCTCACACTTAAGAAGGAGGACCCCCGGGCTGACAGGCCGCCGCCCTGCCTCCCGGGAGCCCCATTTTCAGCTCTGCCCCAACCCCGGCGTCGCAGCGGCCCGCATATCCTCCCGCTCGGCTCTCCGGCCTCCTGCGACCCGCGATCGGCCGCAGCCGATACTCACTAGAGCAGATCAGGGACATGGCGCCGTCGCTGCGTTCCAAGGCTCCTCACACCGGGCTCCGGGATCAGCTTCCGAGCCTCCGCGGGCCACTTCCGGTTCCCTGCTGCTTCCGGCACGCTCCGCTAAGAGCAGGGAGCAGCCCTGCCGAGCGACGGTCGCGTAGGGATTCACGTGGGACCGCGACCGGTCGCGCGCCTCAGCCTCTGGCACTTAACGGAAACTGCCCTTTCCCAGAATGCAATCGGGCAGGAAAGGGCGCGCCAGGAACTACTCGGCTATTTCCGGGCCCTCTCGGCTCGTTCCGTAAAGCGCTCCCAGGGGCTAGGAAAGGAGATCCGAAACTACATTTCCCATGACGCAGTGGGACTTTAAAGCCAGTCAATTCAGCTACACCCTTTTGAGACCGGAGCTGGCGGGGACCGTGAGACCGTAGTCTTGCAAACTTTGGTGTATGCGAGAATTTCTTAACGAACTTCTTAAAATGCATCTTCCTGGGGTCTACTTTATAGAGTATGCGTTGTCAGTGCGTGCCCCACGTGATTCTCGGGCAAGTGTTTCTCGGAATACGCTTTGAAAGACCCAGAAGAAGGCTCAGGCGCAGATGGGTCGAGAAACTAACACTGGCCAAGAAACTCTTCTGGTCTTGCCTCTACTACCAATTTGCTGTGTGATTTTGGGCAAGTCCTCACCTTCTGCTCATCCACACTGGCCTTTTAAGTCGTCAAACTTACCCACTCTGGCTTGTTCCGGTTACGTTTGCCCAGAACACTTTCCTCAACTCCCTCTCTTCTTTCCCTCCCCTCCCATCCGCTCCAAAGTAAACTCAATCACACCTTAAATGGTACCTCCTCTGGAGCGTCTTTCTTGACCCCTGACTGAATTTTAGTCACGGTACCCTGTAATTCTCCCCTGAGCCACTCTGGATAACGATAATCATTTAATTATTTAATTATGTACAAGTATCTGTTTGCTCTCTTGGTTCTCCGCTAGACCGTAAAGTCCGTGATGGCAGAAACCATGATTGTTCCGGTCACTGTTGTTTCTGAGAGTCTAACACGGTGCCCAGCACAGAGCAGGAACGTCATAACTATTGTTGGTTGAATGACAGGCTGCGTGACAGGCCAGGCATCTTAAGTACTTGGATGTGGTAGGAAATAAAATGGATCCGTTTAGAGGGGACCTTGAACCAGAGGTGGTTAGACTTGATTGGGTTCACAGCCGGACAGCAGATCAGCTATGGAGTGATAACCACATTTTCAGAAGATTCCTCTGGAAGACATTAACCGGATGGGTTGGAGGGGGAGAGAGAAAGACCCAATAATTCATTTGTTGGACAAATCTATTGAGTATCCACTATGTGCTAGTCAGGCTCTGTATTTGATATTGGGGATAGCACTCT
Organism: Lipotes vexillifer; assembly: GCF_000442215.2. Classification (NCBI taxonomy): domain Eukaryota; kingdom Metazoa; phylum Chordata; class Mammalia; order Artiodactyla; family Lipotidae; genus Lipotes; species Lipotes vexillifer. The sequence goes on along the minus strand of NW_006789022.1, from coordinate 4,747,505 downwards.
GAGCAAAACCAGAGGTGTCCCTGTGCTGGGGAGCTTATGGCTGTGACAGAAGATGGAGGAAATGGGGAGTCATTTCAAGGCTTCTGAGTTTCAAAACAATCCCCTCAGGGAATAGAAAGGATTGGGGCAATTGATTTTGGAGTAACTATTACAGGTGAGAACATGATCTCAGTTTCCTCCCCACTGCCCCCAGTCTCAATCTCCCCACAAAGGAGATAAAGATTACCTAAGGCTGGGAAGGAAAGATGTGGGGGAATGGGCTATATGCATAGCTGTCAGTGGGTTCTTGAGACTGGAACTCTATGCCCTGCTCCCCCAGGCCAAGGCTGCTGCTCCTTGGGAAGCAAAGGTACACATTGGTCGATAACCCAGAAGCTCCATTTCCCAGGTAGATTTAGTTGCAACCTGTGTGGACAACTGACAGAGGATTAACCAGGACAATGCAGCTCAAACAACTAAGAGGATTAGGTGAATTCTTCCCCTCCACCCTTTGGCCCTATGTTAATTTTCCAAAAGGTGTGTACAACCTGTAAAACAAGGGTGGGAAGAACCCTGAACTGTCTAAGAGTGTTCCTACCACTCAGATGGAAAAGAGAGTTGAAAAGAAATTAACTTGTCATAAGAAAAAAAAAAGTTATATTTCCTGCACAGGAAAATCCAAGTGACATGAGATTGGTAGTCCTACAAATCAAAAACGATCTCACAAGCAAATGTGAAGTTGCAACTGTGAGAAAGGCTGGAAGGTGTTGCCCAGGATGCTACCAGAGCCTGTTCTGGAAGAAAGAGACCCTTAGCCAAGGCAGGAAGTGATGAAGATCCAGAGGAAGATGGATGTGTCTGAGAAACATCTGAAGGAAAGAAACAATCTGACATGGGGACAGACCGATTGCTACTCATGTGTCGTCTGTGTGCAACAAAGAATGTCACTTATCATCCAGTCCTATAAGGATTAAATCATTAGCCACTATAATCGCAGCCCTACAGTACACCCTGAAAGGAATTCAGGACAAAGAACAAAGCTGTGCTTCGGAAAAATGCACAAAACAGGCCCTTAGATGTTAACAGGAGAATTTTTATGACCCCAATTCTTGCATCTTCCTATACTTTAGAAAAGCACTAAAATCATGAACTGAAACGGACTTCCCTGGTGGTCCAGTGGTTAAGATGCCACGCTCCCAATGCAGGGGGCCTGGGTTCAATCCCTGGTCGGGGAACTAGATCCCGCATGCCACAACTAAAGATCCCGCATGCCACAACAAAGATCCTGCACACGGCATCCCCTGTGCTGCAACTAAGACCCAGTGCAGCCAAATTAATAATTAATTAATTAAAATGAAATCCCAAACATTAAAAAAAAAATCATGAACTGAGATACCTGTTTCTCGTGACTAGCAGTAACCTTCTACTGAGATGTCAGATTGTACATACTCCTTGGCCAAAATCACACATATACTGGCCTCTCCCGCTACCTCTTTGGAGCAGTTCCTCAGAGCTATTGGAGAGGCTGTCTCCCGGGCTACAGTCCTCAGTAAGACAATGAATAAAACTCAACTCACAGCTCGTATGTTGTGCACTTTTTTGTCAGTTGACAGCTTTGGTGACCATGAGGGGAGAAACCCAGAGCAGACTTCTCTCCTTTGTGTAAACTCTAGGATCCAGACCGTTGGTACCAGCAAGGGCCCCTTGCACCCGTCTGCCTCCTTGGTGTGTCCAGATGAATTTAGCTGAGTCTCTCCTAAGCTCAGATCTCTCATCTTGGTTGACAATCCTGAGTTTAATTCGGAGGTTGTTAAACTCCTTGGTATGAGGAGCAGGTTATCCTTCAACTTAGGTTCAAGAAGAGGTGCCTTATTCCCCAGTTGAGAGACACTGGGAAGATTTTGCTCAGTTGCTGAAAGACACTAACTGAGGAGTCTTTCAGTACGATTGGACTGGGTGATTGGGTGGGAGGCTGACCTGATGTCTTTCCTCAAATCAGCTTCATAAACTTTAACAGGGTTTGTCAGAATAAAAGTGAAGATAGCATATGAGAGCTTTCAACTCCAAAGATAAGAGACATAGCTCTTCCCAGCTGCTTTCAGCTTTCTCAGGCAACTGAGAAATTTATGGGAGAGAGGGAGGTGAGTCCTCATACTGTACCACAGCCCCATAGGGAAACCCACTCATTAATTTATGTTTTTTTCCTATAGGTTTTTGGGGTCTTCTTTGTTCTCTGTTGTTCTTGTTGTTTTTATTTTTTTTTAATTTTGGCCGCACTTTCTAGCATGCGGGATCTTATTTCCCTGACCAGGGATCGAACCCGTGGCCCCTTCAGTGGAAGCACAGACCTCCAGGGAAGTCTCCCACTCATTAATTTAAAAAGTCACTCATCCAGGGATGCACACATAAGGATTGGCCGTCCGGTGCTCCGAGCACCTGCAGGGGTTTTAGATTGCTAGAAGGAGAAACCGAGACAGGTAAAAGAGCTGAAATGACTCTAAGGTGACACCTTAGAGGAATTAAGCTCACAAACAGCACATGGGCCCACCATACAGTTTTCAGTAGTAATTTTATCCTGACAAACCAACTTTAAAATGTGGAATAGAGTTTCCCAAAAGAAGAAAAGAAGAGCATCAAACAGCCAACCTCCAACTAACACCCCAGTCAGGTTCATGTATTCACAGAACATACACTTTTGCAAGTACTTACTTAATTGGGACCTAAAGGAAATCCCACCCTGAAATGGCCAAGATGGGGCTCTTTTAACATTCCCAAACTGGTTTTTGCATTGTTAGAGAAATTGGTTTTATAAAACATCTTTTCAAAATTCTGAACCTAACGGAACAAAAGTCCTTCTAGGAGGAGCTTGCATTTCCCTCCCTGTGCCTTTGAGATGTAAATGTTCTACCAGGGCTCTCAGGAACTCTCATCTATCTAGACCATCTCCAATTCCTGAGACTGGAGGGGAAAAAATGGAAAAGAGGCCTTTTTAAACTCAAGCAAGTAAACAATTTATTCTGTTATATAAACAAATGAGTTTTATATTGTAATATCCAATTCATGACTAAATTTTAAATGAGGCTTCGAGATCTCTGGTTGTGTTGTCTGCATGTTTGTGTGTATGTTATAGATATGATATGTTTCTATCTGCAGGTGATATTGCCAAAATTAATTTGTAAATGAGTTCTATTTAATTGGCTTAAGTGAAATTAAGCACCTATATAAATTCTCAGAAATATAAATAAACTAACCCAAATGGATTTCAGGTTCATATGATCTGGGAAATATTCAGTATTAAATTAATATTTGGTATTAAGTTAGTTTAAGTTTGTTGGTTTAATTAATACTGGTAACTTGGTAACTTGAGACGTCTTTAAAGTAATCAGCATTAAGTGTAATATTTTTATTGTATGTAGGTTTACTAAAAGTCAAATAAGATCTTATTATCTCTATGACAAAATTTGTCAGCGAGAAAAATAACTTGCTGTAGTAAGAATTTTACAAGTAAATTAAATGTAAATGAGATAAGAGTTTTTAGATGAACTCTTTAGGAAAAATTATGTTTTATCGTATGTCTTCTTAAAAATAGTTTCTCCAGGTTTTTGGTAACCTGAAACTTTAGAGTTTTGCTAAGTTAAGTTAAAGTTTATTGAATATCTAGAAGTTTATTGACTATCTAGATCCTTTACAAATAAAATAAGATACTGAAACAGTAACATAGGCTTCCCTCTGCAGAGAAACTAATAATATTTAGAACTATTAACTGAGAGTTTTTTAATAAGAAAGCACATGTTTTTAGAAATTATAAATAGTTAATAAGTTTGCCATTCTGCAGAATGCTAATTAAGAGACAGTTCATAACTGCTTACTTCTTAGCTTTTACTAGAAATTAAGGTTTTTAAAGGTTAAAGAATGTAATTAAAATATATAATTAAAACTTCCAAAAATTAATAAGGAAAAAATATTTGTGTGCAAAGGAAAAAGAAGGTTTAAGGAATGGAAATGAATTTTGTTAAGGGAAAAGGAAGTAATTTTGTACTAAAAAGAAGTTAAAGAGAGAGAGAGAGAGAGAAAGGGAAAGCATAGGACAAAATCTGAACGTATGAAAGAAAGTTATAGAAGGTTATCTAGGAAAAGAGTTTTGTATGTGATAAGGACTGGTGAAGATTGGAATGAATTTAATTGGTTGAATGAGTTTTAATATTAAAAATAAGCTGGTACAAAATTAGAATTTGGTTTTCTGTCTCTGTTAAGAGGGGCAAAGTTTTCTTGGAATATTGATCTGCTTTCGATAGCAGAATGTAAAGTTTCTCTACCTTTTAAACAATCTGTTGCAACTTTTTGTATTTGCCTTTGAAATATTCTATTGTCACTTGATTAAGTGAATAAATATTGTTTCACAGTGACCGATGATCCTATTTGACCAACTGTTTTGAAATCTTTTGATATCTTTGACAAACTTCTGTGCGTGCATCATGGGGGATCTTACCAGGGAACTCCCAAAGTTCTTTTGACTTCTAGCTAACTTTGGGATAGTTCAGAGAATACTAAAACATCTCAAAGAAAGATATTAAACTAATACCTAACATACTATTTCATATGCTTTGTTTTTTTTTTAATTTTTTAATTTAATTTAATTTTATTTTTATACAGCAGGTTCTTATTAGTTACCTATTTTATACATATTAGTGTATATATGTCAATCCCAACTATTTGGTATGTTGGGAAGCATTACAGGGGAAGCACTGTCAACCTTCTTAGGTTATAGTTTATGGGTAATTGTTATTAACATAAATGTTCTAGAAATTATATGAAATTTCTAAAATTTGAATGTAGATATAATGTTACATTATAACATGAATAATGTTATCAGTCATAATTCTAGTTATTATTTCAATATTCTATGTCACAAAAATAACTAAATTTCTCTGACAATTGCATTGTAATCAGGTCTTTATGCCTTTTAAAGTCTCTTGTCATTTATAGATAATTACTGTTTTGCTCTGATGCTTTTGCAAAACTGCTTCATTTTCAAGAAGATTCATAGAAAGGACTTTCTGATAAGTACAGGGTTCTGATAACTTTCAGATTATACGGCTGAATTGGGTAAGAAATTAAAGAATTCGAATGGAAAACCTCATGGCTTCGTAAAACTATGAAGATCAACAAGTGTGACTTTTTGTCTGAAATATTATTGACTTTTAATCTTTGTTTTCCAGATATACACAAACCTTTCCCTTTAAGCTGTGACTTACAGCAATTTGGTAAATTATACCTTTGTAAGCAGAACTGAAACATTTATCTTTTCTCTCTACCTGATCCCTCCAGAATTTGGAAACTCTTAGTATTCTTATTTTCATGGCAATATTGTTATTTGCATAAGTTCAGTAAGAATCTACTCTCCTTATAACAGCCCACAATTGGAAACATTCGTTATACTATCAAGGCTTTGATTGGAATGTCATAATAGAGAGAGATGTGCATAGGCTCAGATATGACCAGACAGCTTTAAGGAACTAAGATTGACTTTATGGCGCCATAAATCCCTTGAAAAAACAGTCTGGTATCTTGCATACAGGATCCCCAACAGCCTTATCAGGTGAATAAAGAAAGCCACTTCCTGGCAGATGCAAGGACCTCAAGATATTTTGTACCTCAAGAAAAAAGAGATTCACCCAAATTTATAGGTATTCCAAAAACAGAATCTGATGGCAAGTCCTTGGCATGTCTTTCCTGGCCTTGAGAGCACTTTTAAATTTCAAATCTGAGATTCCTTATGAAAAGTTCCAACAAAGCCAATTTAAAAGAGCATATATGAACAATTATACTTATGTAAATAATCAGGCCAATTTTATTGAAACCAGACTCATTTTGCAAGCAAATTAGTCTTAATTTGGCTATATTTGGTAGAGATGAGGGTGGTTTTGGAGATAAGAATTATGTTTCAGTAATATACCTTTGTGGATATTAAGTTCTAGTGCTGTTAGTTGTGTTTGAGTTTCGGTATTTACTGCCGAAGACTCACTTCCTAGATGGCTCCTTTTTACTAAGTTGCATTATTGTAAGGTGTTTTTTTTTTTTTTTTTTTTTAAATAATACACAATGTATTTATTTATTTATTTATGGCTGTGTTGGGTCTTCATTTCTGTGCATGGGCTTTCTCTAGTTGTGGCAAGTGGGGGTCACTCTTCATCGCGGTGCGCAGGCCTCTCACTATCGCGGCCTCTGTTGTTGCGGAGCACAGGCTCCAGACGCGCAGGCTCAGTAATTGTGGCTCACGGGCCCAGTTGCTCCATGGCATGTGGGATTTTCCCAGACCAGGGCTCGAACCTGTGTTGTCTGCATTGGCAGGCAGATTCTCAACCACTGAGCCACCAGGGAAGCCCTATTGTAAGGTTTAATTGAACTATTAAAAGGACATTCTAATCTTGTTTCTGAAGCTTACCCTAGTTATGTTTGGATGAAGATCAGATGCTCCATGACCTGCAACCAGGAGATTGTGCATTACTGGAAAAGACATCATTTAAAGAACTCTCTCCAACATAGATGAAAGGATCCTTACCAGGTACTCTTAACTAGCTCATGTGCACTGAAACTGAAGGGAATTGACTCTTGGATTCATTATCTCCCACTTTAAAAAGGGCCTCTGGGGGCTTCCCTGGTGGCGCAGTGGCTGAGGGTCCACCTGCCGATGCAGGGGACACGGGTTCGTGCCCCGGTCCGGGAAGATCCCACATGCCACGGAGCGGCTGGGCCCGTGAGCCATGGCCACTGAGCCTGCGCGTCCGGAGCCTGTGCTCCGCAATGGGAGAGGCCACAACGGTGAGAGGCCCGCGTACGGCCAAAAAAAAAAAAAAAAAGGGCCTCTGTACCAGACTGGTCTATAGAGAGGACTGCTGAGTTCACCATCAACTTAAAACGACACTCAGAGGAGAAACTACACCAGCACCAGGAAAAAAAGACAGCACCAGAATTAGACAGCTATTCCGAGATGCTGGGCCTGACCTGTGTGATCAGTTACAATGTTTTCTTGGTTTCTACAACCGGTACATAAGTCCTATGCGGAGTTTAAAGATCAATCCAATTGTTGGGTTTATGGTCAATTACCTGTGTCCAGTACTTCTGGTTTACCTTGGTGGATTTCTCCACTCCAAGGCTCTGATTGAATGGCCCTTAGGAAATTTTTTCTAGAAGAAAGAAGTTATAGTTCCGTTCAGGCCACTATTGATATTACTAGATGAGACTCCCTCACTTGGCCAATCAATAATACCTGCTCTGACCCTGGCCATAAAATACAAATTTTTTTTTAAAGGTTACTCACTCAAGCTCAATTGGAACAATGAGCTAAATTTCAGTCAAAAACCATAACCTCCTGCTTATTGGGAGAGACTGTCCCTCAATTATGGGATGGATTTTTATGGTTAACACCAGGCTACAGTTGTTTAAATTTAAAAGCCCCCTTATGTTGGGAACAATTAAATTATACTAAGGATAATCAGATTAATAACATTGGGAAATTGGGCTGAGTACCTTATGAACAATGCCAGTTTATCATTACCCTTAAATATAGTGACTGGTATGGAACAGACTGGGTCAGATGACCAGGGGCTGCACCTAATGAAAGTTCTTAGTTTAAATTCCTACTTCAGACTTTATTAATGCTGCTAGCTATACTACTTGTACTCTGCTTATTTTACAAGATTGTTATTTCTTGTATTACCCAATGTGTAATTGAACCTCCAACAAAAATAATGATGGCTAAGCAACTTGAAACAGTTGACCAAATATATAGTTGTATAAAAAATTAAAATGATGGTAACAGTGTAATTCTAGATATGGGAAGAAGCAACAAGAGAGAATCATTTCCTGAACCATAACAGACTAGTAATACAGGTGGTTCAGATACTTCTATGGCTACAGTTAACAGGGTCTAGTCCAGTAATTTCACATTAGGCGGCATATCCACGAAATCCTCGCCTGACCTAGAAATAAGCCTTACTGGCCCCATGGGACAAATTGGTTATGAAATGCCTCCCAAACCTTGGTTAAATGTATGACCACAGGGGGGCACTGCAAAACAAGGAATGCCACTCACCATCCAGTTCCACAAGGCTACTAAGGACTAGTCTACTAGTCCTTAGCCGCTATACTTGCTGACCTACACACCCTGAAAGGAACTCAGGGTGAAGGACAGGATGATCCACTCTGTGCTTTGAGAAAACAGGCCCTTAGATAGTTAAATATGACAGGAAAATTTTTTATGAACCCAAACTCTTGCATCTTCCCATACTTAGAAAAGCCCTAAAATTATGAACTGAGATACCTGTTCCTCATGGCTAGCAGTAACCTTCTGCTGAGACATATGCTGGGTTGCACATACCATTTAGCCAAAGTCACAGATATACTGGCCTCTCCCACTACCTCTCGGGGTCAGTTCCTCAGAGCTATCGGAGGCTGAATTAGACAGCTGATTCAGGGAGGGAGGGGGGAAAAAGCTCTATTTTAGAGTGTTGAGTTTCAGGAACTGTTTTAACATCAAAGGGGAGCCTGCCTATGGCAACCAATGTGATAGAAGCATTTGGACAGCTACTTGGATGTTTTTAAAACCATATTCACCCCCCTTATTTCATTGAATCGCCACACCTACTGTGCATTGAAGAGGTAGTTTTAGGACCTTCTAGTACTTTATACAGTTAAAAAACAAAATTCAACCCAGTAAATTTCAAAGATCTAATTGGCTATAAAAGATTCATGAATCAGGCAGCATGCCATCTCTCCAAAGGGCTACAGTAAGGGAAGGGTTTTTAAAGGCAGGACATGCAAGTCATAAACAGAAAAAAGGAGATTATTTTAGGCATAGGTAACCTATCCATGGGGAATGAAAGGGGTCTATATAGCAGATTATCTCATCTTCCTTTGGGGGCAAGAGAGAGCCCATGTGACAGATTGCCTCATTGGTGCTGACCAAAAAATTCCTGACCGACTAGTTAAGACTACATTTCTGGGGGAGGTTGAAAGTTCAGCTAGGTCAGGTATTAATCCCCGGTTTGGGGGCTTGTCCTAGCAATAAGTGACTCCATTTCGAGCCTATAATTTTCTTTCTAACAATAGCAAAGTTGAAACAAGGAGATCCAAAGAGATGAAGTGACCTGCTAGAATCACAAAGCAGACCAAAGATCACTTCATTCCAAATCCCCTGGCGTTCCCCCTCATAATGCTGCCTTTATATATATATATATAGAAATGGGTCTGCGAGTAGGTTTCCCTTCCCTTTCTAAAATTCGGAGAACATTTAGGAGCCATCTGCATTGTTTGGGTGTGGAAGTGCTCTCAGAAGGAAAGGATGCATTTTCCCGGTTGTGCGCCTCTTACTGCTCCTCTGACACCCTTTCCCTTTGTGCCTTTTTAGCGCGAAAAGTTTCTCAAAAGACCAGGTGCTCTGAGGCGCCTCTAGAACTACATTTCCCACAATGCCCCAGGAGGCACCTCGTAGCTGGAGAACTACATTCCCCGAAATGCCAAGGGGATTTTGAGAGGCGGATAAGCTTCCACTCCAAATCCAAAGATCCAGTTTACCCACGCTATAGCCCAGATATAGTCACCTCTTTCCCCTTTCCTGCCAGAGACTTCCGTTCCCAGCTCGAACTTCCGACCCCATTCTTCTCTCCGTGGGAATGCTTGGGAAAAAAATGTAATCAGAGGGTACGGCGCATGCGCTGACCGGCACCAGGTTTGGGCTGTGAGGGAGGCCTGCCGGTCCGTGGGCGCATCCCGCCTCGCGCGTGCGCAGACGATAAACCAACGCCCCAGTATTGAGGCGCGGCTTTAGTGGCGCGGCTCTAGTGGCGCGTTTTAGTGAAGTTGCACGTGAGGAACAGCTGTGGCCGGAGCCCGGTGAGTGCGACCCGAGACCGGGGCTCCGGGGCTGTACCCGGGACTGGGTTGTGGCGGCGGCCGCTACAGGCGGGACCAGGGCGGAGCCGCGAGGCCTGGCGAGCACCAGTGGAGAGGGCTCCGACGTCGCGCGGCGGGGAGATTAACTGGGGACTCGGATCCTCGTTGCTATGCAACAGGGGGCGTCGTTAGTAGGTAACAGGGGAGGCGCGCGTTTCCGGGGAGAAGGGTTCCCAGCGCTGCCCCGAGGTCCGGTCAGGGCCGGGTGGTTGTCAGGCTGGGGGACGAGGCCAGCGCTGAGCCCCTCGCCCCCGACTCCCGCCTACGGCCCAGCCTCCCGCGGCCCCGCTCCGAGCCCTTTGGGGTACCCCGAACCCCTGGGCCGCGCCGCATCCCTTGCCGGTGACGCCACCCAGCAAGCTTGGCAGGGGACACGCGGTTCGAAATAGCACATGCATGCCACTGACACCCTGTCTCGGGGAGGCTGGGTCCTGGGGAAGGCGTCGTGCGCCTGGGAGGCTGCCCCTTTGCCCGTCGCCCGGCCCCCAAACAGTTGCTGGGCAGCAGCAGCTGTCAGGGGTTTAGCGGGGGACTGCCCCCACCTGCTGGGACGCTGACTTCATTCTTCTCAGGGGCAGCTTCACCCGGTCTAGCAGCTTCCTTTCCACGCAGCTGTGCTTTTCGGGTGGCCGCTGCATATTTGGATCAACTTTAAAATAGCCTCCTCTCCGCACCTCTCCATGGCTCTCCATTGCCACCCTCACCGCTTCTTGGCGGGCTTCTAATATTCATTTAACAAGCATTTATTACTCATTGTTCTGTGCTAGGCGCTGGGGATTCCAAGAAAAGTTAAGTCTGACGAGGAGGTGCTCAAAGTCTAATGGGGGAGCCAGGCATAGAAACTGGTAAATGATGCTACAATGCAATAAGTGGTATATTGGCAATTTGTGTACTGCAACGTTCCTATAGATGTTTACAGTTTACAAAGTTCTTGCAGAAACATGTTAACTCCTTGCAGTAACTCTTAACCTTGCTTAACCCCATTTTACATTTGAGGAGACTGAAACTCAAGACAGGTTAAGTAATAAGACAGAAGGTAGTGGCTTTTAGTGTGTGGCAGAATTGAGCCTGGGACAGAAGGAAGTCTAGAGTCCTCTGCCCAATGCTGCACTCTGGGGGCTTTGCCCAAAGTAGACTTTTCCCTGTGCTGCTGACCATTTGTGGCAGCTGTCCCGTTATGCATCAGAAATCCCCCGGGAGCTCTAAAAACAAAAGCCTGAGCCCATCTCTGGGGAGGGTTGGAGTAAGGAAGCCCCCGGGGTGGGGTGGGGCAGACCCTCTAGCTTAAACCGGCTCAGGCCCTTCTGATGGGCAACCAGAGTCGAGAACTGCTGCTCCAAAGGGGCAAGTCCCTCAATGAGGGGGAAATGAGAGCCGGCAGAGGGTACTAAGTCAGCTGCCCCTCCTGCCACGTTGTGATTCATAGCGCAAGAGGAAGCTACCTGGCGGAAGGAGCCTTGGCAGGGGGTGTGGGGGCCGCCCCCCACCCCACCCTCTTAGCAAACCACAGTTAAACATATGTGGCTCCTCACTACCATAGTTCAATGGAGCAGTTTCCCCGGCTCAGCCCGTCCCTTCCTGAGACCCGTTGCAGCTGCCTGAACAAAAGTGGCAGGTCTAGTCCCAATGTTTTGCTGTCCTCATACCTCTTGCTGTAGAACCATGACGTGTGAGCCCAGCAGGTGGGTCATCTTCTGGTGTGTGGTCTCCTCGTGGGAGTCTGGATAGTTAGTCCTCTAACTTTGTGATTGTTGATTTGGGGGCAGAACTTTAAGCACCTTGAGGGAAGGGACCATGTCTTACTGAGGCAGAGTGGAGGTGTGGAAGGAGCAAAAGGGCAAGGTTTAGATCCTGGGTTCTGGAGTCAAGTCCCAGTCCCGATGTGTGTACTTTAACAAGTCACTTGATGTCTCCAAGCCATTGTTTTCTGAGTAAAACGTGGAGAGTAGCAGTATCTTATATGATTCTTATAGGAGTTAAATGAGATGGTGAAAGAACAAGCACTTTGTAAATTATAAAGCAACACACACAGTATACACACCACACACACACACAGTTTGTTCTGGTTGTTGAGTGCCTGCTATTTTTCTGAGGTCAGGCATTGCAGGAGGTGAAGACGTTTAAGACATCCTTCCTCTCAGAGCTCAAGACTGCTTTGGCTCCTGACTACCATGGCTTCTCTTTGTTAAAAGTATTTGATCGGGGCTTCCCTGGTGGCGCAGTGGTTGAGAGTCCGCCTGCCGATGCAGGGGACACGGGTTCGTGCCCCAGTCTGGGAAGATCCCACATGCCGCGGAGTGGCTGGGCCCGTGAGCCATGGCCGCTGAGCCTGCGCGTCCGGAGCCTGTGCTCCGCAGAGGGAGAGGCCACAACAGTGAGAGGCCCGCGTACCGGGAAAAAAAAAAAGTATTTGATGGGGCTGAAGTGAGGAGGCGTAATGGTGGTGGGTTAGACTCTTGCTGACGAAGAAATGAGAAAGATGTTGTAAAGCAGAAACTAACACACCATTGTAAAGCAATTATACTCCAATAAAAATGTTAAAAAAAAGAAATGAGAAAGAATCCTGTTAGATTTGGTTTCCGGTGCCCTTTGGAAGGTCAGCTGGCATTGCAATGCCAGCCTTCCCGTGGAGAGTTTATTTCAAGGTCCCCCAGCTCCCCTCGACTGGAGCAAATGGCCGCCTGAAAGTCGAGGCTGGCAACGAATGCAGAAGTCTGCCAAGGGGGCAGCAGCTCATGTCACCCTGACCTTCCAGGAAGGAGGACACGACATCTGATCCCTCCTGGTGGAGGTCCTTGGATATAGAATCCAACCCAATATAGCAACCCTGCTCTTTATGTCCCCAGTGTGATCATGACCCAGATAGACCAGGAACTGACCTATGCTTTCCTCATCTCTGACCACTGGCAGGCAGGAACCATCTGGTTCTTGATTTGTGCCAAAAAGAGTAGAAGGCTTCCCAGCCTGAGGTCGTTCCCTATGAACTGCATGTTTTGCAGCCCTGCTTTACCTACAGGCCTCAGGAGGGACTTAGAGCAGCAGTTTCTGGGCCAGAAAGTGCCCCGAGTGCGATATTTTTATAACCCCTTCTTGGACCCTGCTCCTTCCCACTAAACAAGAATGGGAATATCTTCTCTTCGCTCTCCTTCATCCTGATGGCTCCAGATTTCTGGCGGACTCCCGGAGTGCCCTGGTAACTACAAAAACAAACACCTGGCTGCTCCTACCTCAGCGACATGGCTTAGCCTCTCTGCTCATCAGGTCTGAATCACGGAAACACCCTGGAACTGCAGGTTCATTTCTGAGCCTGGAAGAGAATGGGATTTGCTGGTGCCATTTGACTTTTCTCAAGCGTGGTGGCAAATAGAAGTTGGAACTGAAAACGTTTTTCCTGGCCGAATCCAGCATACTTCCAGCGTACAAGAGTCGATACTTGTTGGGTCTTAATTTGCCTACAGTATCACATTACAGATGAGATCAGAGCACAAAGTGGTTAAGTGAATTGTCACCAGTAATTCATGGAGTGGATTGGTGGATGTCAAGTCTGTTTTAGCTCATGAATAATCTATTGTAGGACTTTCCAAATCGCTTCTGAGACTGAAGTTGGAGAGGATACAGCGCAGTGCTGTGTGTGAGGGGTCTGATGTCAGATGCACCTGGATTCAAATCCTGGCTGTCCCGCTTACTACTTATCCTCCCTCAGTTTCTTCATCAGGAAAATGAGGGATAAGGACAATACCTAACTGATGGGTTGTTGTGAGGATTAAACGAGATAGGTGGCGCATGGTTAAATTGCTGTTAATAATATCTTTCCGTAAAAGTTGTGCTTTAACTTCTTGCCTACGTTGGGGGCTGGGGAGTTGAGGTCATCTCTGTATCAGTGGGTCTCAACTTTGCACAGTGGAATCCCCTGGGGCGCTTTTGCAGGTCAAAGCCCAGGCCACACCCAAATGGTGACATCAGAAGCTCGGGGCTTGGGGCAGAGGTATCAGAACTTCGTGAAGCTTCCAGGTGATTCCAATGAGCAACCACCTTCACTTCTGCGTTTTGGAAGCAGAAGCTTGGGTTTAACTCCTGGCCTTTGTCCTTGGGCAAATGCTTAATTCCTAAGTCTCAGTTTCTTCTCTCTCCCCTTAGCGGCGAGGAGGGTAACGCCCACCTCACGTGATGGCCCTGCAGCGCGAATGGCCTATGTGCAGTGGGTTCTTTTTTTTTTTTTCTTCTTTTCTTTTTGTGGTACGAGGGCCTCTCACTGTTGTGGCCTCTCCCGTTGTGGAGCACAGGCTCCGGACGCGCAGGCTCAGCGACCATGGCTCACGGGCGCAGCCGCTCCGTGGCATGTGGGATCTTCCCGGACCGCGGCATGAACCCGCGTCCCCTGCATCGGCAGGCAGACTCCCAACCACTGCGCCACCAGGGAAGCCCTGTGCAGTGTGTTCTTATTTGAGCACCTAACTGAGTCCTTTTCTTTACATCGTTATATAGCGGTAATCCTATTCGAGTGCTATTTTTTAAGGTTTTTTTAAAATATAAATATCAGCTTTATCTTAAGTAGATTATAACCTCCTTGAGGACAAAGCTGTATAGTCTTTTTCTTTTTAATAAATTTATTTATTTGTTTGTTTTTATTTTTGGCTGCGTTTGGGTCTTCGTTGCTGCGCGTGGGCTTTCTCTAGTTACGGCGAGCGGGGGCTACTCTTTGTTGCGGTGCCAGGGCGTCTCATTGTTGTGGCTTCTCTTGTTGCAGAGCACGGGGCTCTAGGCGCACGGGCTTCAGTGGTTGTGGCTCGTGGGCTCTAGAGCACAGGCTCAGTAGTTGTGGCACACGGGCTTAGTTGCTCCGCGGCATGTGGGATCTTCCCGGACCAGGGCTCCAACCTGTGTCCCCTGCATTGGCAGGTGGATTCTTAACCACTGCACCGCCAGGGAAGCCCAAAACCATATAGTCTTATAATTTTTTTTTCTTAGAAAGCACCTAAGACACAAAGGCAGACCTTCAGGGTTTTAGAACTGGAATAAGCCTTAGAGAGATCTTCTCATCCACCTTAAGGCATTGACTGATACTTGCTGGCTAGTTAATATGCAAGTTGTAAAGAACGTGAGAGAGGAACCCGTGAATGAGATGGTTGTGCCCGGCTTAAGTTGAAGTCTGAGTTCTGCCTTTGTCAGCTAACAGGGAGGGGCGGAGGGGGGTGCTGGGGCCCGTCATGCTCGGGACAGTGGGTTTCTCGGCCAGTTCGGGCCCTCCGCTCACCCCATGCTTCTTCTCTGGCAGACCCAGCCATGGCAGGCTCAGGCAGCAGTTCACCACGGGGCAAGCATCTGTTCAAAGTCGTCCTGATGTTCCTAGCGGCCGTCGTCCTCCTCCACTCAGCATCATCTCAGTCCCATCGAGACTTCGTGCCACCAGGCCAGCAGAAGAGGGAGGCCCCAGTTGATCTCCTGAGCCAGATAGGTCGATCTGTGCGGGGAACCTTGGATGCCTGGATTGGTCCAGAAACCACACACCTAGTTTCTGAGGTAAGGAAGGTGTTCCCTGCTGTGGCTACGTGCATTGAGGACAGAGGAGCCATTGTTCATGGAGAGAGCCCCCAGTTCCACAGAATGAAGCCAGACAGCCACGGCCTTTTGCACTCTCATTGTTTCATTCCTACCCCAGGGCCTTTAGCTCCACCCCCATCTTTGCCTTATTCCTGCCCTTTCTTGCCGGAAAGGTTGGGAAATGAGCCATCTTTATCAACCTACGTCACCGGTGACTATAGAGTCTGGCTTTGGTCTAAATCTGACCTAGAGGCTTAAGTTGGCAAAATATCAAGACCTGAGTTCATTCTTTCACCTTCAGAGGTGGAGGTGAGGATGACTCAGGGTTCTTAGGCAGGGCTGTCTCTTCTACCTAATGGCATCCTGAGCCTGCTGGTGCATACTTTTGATACGTCGTCCTAAATGGCTGAAACAATCATTTATAAAATGCATAATATAGAAGAGCTGATTGACTTCTTTTTCATTGAAACATCCTAGCCCTCCACCGCTGTTACTTCACACACCTTCATGATTCCCTGGGAGGCTAGGAGGACCCCAGTTTTACAGGGTGACTACTCCAGGGATTGGATGATCACCCCCACATGCCCACGTTCACCCACTACTACCGCCAAAGTATTCCAGCACATCAGTTGAATTAGGGCCCAAGTGTCCTGGGTTCCAGTTCAGACAGGAAGGAGAAATGGCCCACCGTCCATCCCCACGCACTGGAAGGTGGCTGTGGAAGGGACCCCTCAGCCAGACTGAGAAGCAGGTGGAGGTGTTCGTGGGCAGCGGTGGTGAGACTCAGAAGAGCAGAGCATCATTAATCACGGACTCAACCCATGCTCTGCTCTTCCCACAGACCTTGGCTCAGGTGATGTGGGTGGTCTCATCGGCCATCTCTGTGGCCTTCCTCACTCTGTCTGGGGTTGCCGCACAGCTGCTGAACGCCTTGGGGCTAGAAGGTGAGTGGCAGAGAATGGTTAGGGCAGCTGGAGCTTAGCCTGTCCCTTCCTGTTTGTGGGAATTTATCTTTTCAGGGTCTAGACTTTTCCCTGGCTGCTCAGCATCTCCCAGGTCTCCCCAGAGACCAGCATAAGAGCAGGCTGCTAACTGCCGCATCATGCTAAGCCATAACATCTCATCTAACTGTCACCCACAGCCCAGAGAGTTACTCCCATTTCATAGATGCAGCAGAGGCTCAACCAAGGGAATTAGTCTACCCACAGTCAGCTGGGACCGGAGCTGAGATTTAAGCTCTGCGACCCGGTGGGAAAGGAGTTTTCCTTGGCCAGGGGATTTGGCTCCTCCCCCTTTTGGTTGGTGACCAACCCTCTCCTTTCACGGCACCAGGTTGGCTGATCCTGTGACTCTCTCCCCTTCCAGGAGATCACCTCACCCAGGGCCTGAAGCTCAGCCCCAGCCAAGTCCAGACCTTCCTGCTGTGGGGAGCGGGGGCCCTGGTTGCCTATTGGCTGCTGTCCCTGCTCCTTGGCTTGGTCTTGGCCTTGCTGGGGCGGATCCTGTGGGGCCTGAAGCTTGCCCTCTTCCTGGCCGCCTTTGTGGCCCTGGTGAGGTCAGTGCCCGACCCTTCCACCCGGGCCTTGCTCCTCCTGTCCTTGCTGACGCTCTACGCCCTGCTGAGCCGGCTCACTGGCACCCGGGCCTCCGGGGCCCAGCTGGAGGCCAAGGTGCGGGGGCTGGAGCGCCAGGTGGAGGAGCTGCGCTGGCGGCAGAGGCGAGCGGCCAAGGGGCCCCGGAGCGTGGAGGAGGAGTGAGAGGGACACCGGACGCTGCCACCTTCGTCATACCAAAGAGCCGAGCTGCTTCTGGGTCGCACAGCCCTCCTCCCAGCCCCCTGCCCCTTTCTTGCTCTGTCTCCGAACCCTGTCTCTGCACCAGCCCCCTTAGCCGAGAGAGAGAGAAAGACCATCCCCCCGCTGGTCCTCAGGGGTCCTGTCCTCTGTGGCTCTCTGTCTGGGGTTGGTTCTCCTCACCCTTTCTCTGCTCCCCCCTGTCTCGGCCAGGGGAAGGTGGGGGGCCTCCCACCAGCTTCTGCACCTCCTCTCGGCAGACACCTCCGATCACTGCCAGGGGCCTCCCATGACTCAGCTGCTGCCTTGCCTTCCTCCG
>NW_006789022.1:4724354-4729775 GCF_000442215.2 Lipotes vexillifer | reverse complement strand
CACCTGCTGCCTTGCCTCCCTCCGACGCTCTTGCTCTCCTGTCCTTCTCTAGCTCCTGCCCTGCCAAGTCGCCAGCTTTCTTCCCACTTGTCTTCTCCTTCTAGCCCTGTACTCCAACCAAACCACAGTCCCTCAGGGCATGCTCCTGTCCCCTTCATTGCCCAGCATGGGGAAGAGGCAGGGCATTTGGGGCCTAAGGGGAAGGGAAGTGGGGAAGTTCCCGCCTGGGGCCCGGGCGGGGATGTACATTGAATCTGTTACAAGTGCCTTAATCCGAGCCAGCAGGGCCCTCTGCTTGCCCGCTGCCTTACTGTGTGTAGGAAACTGCCCTGTAGCTGCTTTGTGTCAAGAGGAAAGTGGTTCCTCTCAGAATCTTGATTTCCCTTCAGCCAGAGCAAAAGATGACTGCTTCGTAGGCTTGTGCCTGCAAGTAGGACCCTGCAGTGGCCATGAGATCCCCTGTGGGGATTTCAGAGACCCTGAAGGAGGAAGGAGGGTTCATCTTCCTGTCTGCGCAGCTCCGGGCGGTTCTCCATCTCTCTCTCCATCACTGCCACCAGGGAGTTCGCTGATCAGTCGCCTAGGAGGAGCGCAGAGCAGACAGCAGAGATGCACCTCACAGCCCCTTCCCTTCTCGTGCTCTGCAGCTGCACCCTCCCCACCAGGGCGCTCATTCTTCCTTCCAGGCTTTGGTGGAGGTGGGTGGCCTCCTCTGCCAGGCCCCACATGTGATGTGAAGAGTAGAGAAATGCCCAGTTCTTACTGTTGAGGTTGGATATGGAATCACAGTTGCAGTGAAATATATTTTTATCAGTGCTTGGTTGGTTTTAAATAAAGTGCACGCTATTTTATTGTCTAGTTCTGGATCAGATGTATTTGCTCAAAGTCTGGCTTGCTTTGATTGCTCTCTCTCCAGCTAAACCCATTTCTGTGGAGCTGCTCAGCTTTCACGACTTCTCCCTGCAGGTGTCAGGTAGTGCAAAGCTGGGAAAAAGGAAGGGAGTGCGAAAGAAGGCTGGTACCAGTCACCCTTCCCTCCAGGGGTGTGAGGAATGAGGAGGGCACGCGCCCCCATTACCAAACTTCCAGGACTGACTAGCTCTGTGGCAATAGTGTGCTTGTGGGGGAGGGGGAGGAGGGTACCCCGTCCAGCCCTGTGTGCAGGAGTGGCGAAGGCTGGCCCCCAGCCAGAGACAGGCTTGCCTGCCCTCCCTGCTTCCCTGCCAGACAGGAGTTCTGCGCCCGCGGTTCTCAACCCGGTGCACAGATTGGATCAGGCATTTCGGGGAGGCGCCTGGGTGTGGTTTTTCCTTTTTAAGCTGCCCAGGAAAGGCTAATGTGCAGCCAGGTGCCCCGCTCTGGACCTCTCCCAGCGCTGCCTGGCGGGAGGCAGGACCTGGGAGGCAGGCCTTCCCTCAGCAAAGAGAGCAGCCCTCCCTCTTCTTAGACCCACAGGTTTCTCCCAGGGATGGGGCTGCCTGCATCTGGGGGTCTTCCTCTGTCAGAGCAGTTGTCACCTGGCCCTCCTGGCCCCTCTCATCCCCTCTCCACCCCGGAGCTCGGTTCTCTACGTCCCCCACCACCCCTAATTCTAGTTCTGGTTCAAGAGTCAGATGCCTTTATAGGAGAGCTGCTTGTGGGGTTGGGGGGGGAGGCAGAGGAGGTGCTTTTTCCTCATTGGTCAGGAGCTTCCGAAAGGGAGCGAACGGAACACGTCGTCGTGTCCCTTTTGGCAGAGGCAAGTCAGTTCCCGGGGAAGTGGCCTTCTGCCCGATCTCTAGCACAGGGGCGCTTGGGGCTTCGGCATCCGTCGGGCACTAGGACCCGGCGGGGCGGAGGGGCAGCCCGTGAGCCGCGTTCGCTCCCTCCCACCCTCCTGCTCCAGCTCTAGCTCCCGCTCCATTGTCTGGGAACTGCGGCCGCGGATTGGCGGGCGGCGGGGACCCAGCCGGCCCGGTCGGGCCGGGAGATGCCGGGAGGACCGCGGCCACCTGAACCGCCCGCCTAGTCCCGGCCTTGAGTGGGAAGGATGAACGTCTGGATGGCGGGGCGCGTGGCAGGCGGCACCCCCCCCGCCCGCGGCCACCTGAACCGCCCGCCTAGTCCCGGCCTTGAGTGGGAAGGATGAACGTCTGGATGGCGGGGCGCGTGGCAGCGGCTCCCCAGGGGCCCTGCGGCCCCTGGCTCTGCCTGCTGGTGGCCCTCGTCCTGGACGTCGTGAGAGGTCAGCGGGAGGGGAGGGGCGGGGCGGGGCGAGGGGCAGCCGGGCCCGAGCAGAGGCCGAGCGCGAGGGATGCTCGGGAGCCGGGAACCCGCGAGTTCTGGGACTAAACCCCGAGCCGGGTCGCCCCACAGCGTGCCCTGAGGGTTGGCGAGGTCTTACCCCTGGGATCTGGCCCCCAGCCTCGCGCCTCTGGCTTTCCTCACTTGCATAACCTGGCAACTTCTTCCGGACCCAAGGCCAGCGGGGTCCCCGGGCTCTCACCGTCTTCCCCCCCATCCTCGCCGTGTCCCCGCACCTTCCACGAGTTTCCCCTCCAGTCGCGACGTCTAACCTGGCTGCCCCCTGTCCCGCACGCACCACCTCCCTAATCTGCGGTACAGAGAGCTGTAGCCCCGTGGCTCCTGGCCTCTTCCCCGCAACCATCAACCCAGCCCCCACGGAACGGGAAGCAGCCCCTTTGCCCAGGATCTGCGAGATCCGCAGCCGCCTTCCCCCTGCCCCAAGGAGCTCTTTGACCTTGGAATTACTTCATCGGTGCCTTCCTGAGTATGGGAATCACTGGAGGAAGGGGCAGCGCCTCCCCTGTGCCCCTGCGTGGGAGGCCGACTGCCCTTGTCGTGGGCTGAGGCTGCTAGGTGGAGGATGATGCCACAGAGAGCGAGGCATTCTCTGCCCCCTCCTCCCACCAGAGAGCTGAGCACTGAGTGATGCGAGTCCGTGGGAGTCAGGCCACAGAGCATCTTGTAATTATCCAGGCAGTGGAGTGTGGAGTAGGAGAAGGACCAGAAGCCAGGGTCTGGCCCCAGGGAGCCACAGTCACTCACCTGTTACACTTGGGGGTGGGGGGCGTGGGGAGTGGAGCTTCTCAGCCACGTGCTCCTTGCTGGGGAGGGTCCAGAAGGAGGTTGAAACCATCAAGTCCCCCAGCCCAGTAGTGGGGCTGAGAGCAAACTGGCTCTAGGGCTGCTTTCAGCCACCTGCTCCCCTCCCCAGGGGACCCAGCAGGAGCCCTAATAACCCCTCACACAGAGAGAAGAGGAAAGCCTTGTCACATCTATTATGCAGCAGCAATAATCCCTCCTCCAGGCAGCGCACCGTAGTTTACAAAGCCCTCCCCTGTCCACCGTGTCACTAAATGCTCGTTCTACAGGTGAGGAAACTGAGGCTCCAGGATGTTAAATGACTGACCCAAGCCTAATCGAGGAAGAGTTAGGACGTAAACACAGGTCTCCAGGCTCCCAGAACATCCTCTCCAGGGATGGGGGATGCTGGGATGAGTAAGACAAGGCCCCCAGCCGACAGACAGGAAGATAACTAATTCAGGGGTGCAGAAGACTGAGGGGACTGGTGGGAGGGCAAGCAATCAAGGGGGGCTTCCTTAAGAAGGAGGTGACAATGACTCTTGACCCTGGAGGAGGAGGGAGGCGCTGCCCAGCAGAGGAGGAGAGACCCACACTCCAGGGAATGAAGCCCACAGGGTGCCCGGTGGAAAGCAGCCCAGGGTGGAGAGAGGTGGAGGGTGGAGAGGCAGGGTGTGTAATGGTTGGTGCCTGGGCTCTGACTCCCGGCTCCATCGCGTTCCTGCTGTGGGACCCCAGGCAAGTCCCTGAACCTCTCAGCTTCATTTTCTACAACCATAAAATGGGATTAATATTAATAGAACCTAGTTCTCAGAGCTATTACAAAGCCCGAAAGAGTTAATACATGTAAAGTATTTAAAATAGTAGCCAACATATAGCTTGCTGTCAAAAAATGTTAACTATTATTTTTAGGGCTAACTAATAGTCAGTTGATACAAACCAAATATGGTCTTAGGGGTCCTTTGCCCTTCTGACTGTTGGTTGAATACTTTGACTCTCTCCCCAAGCTTATGGTTCCCCACCCCCCGACATCCTAGACTTGCACTCCAATACCCAGTTGGGATGGGGTAGAAGGGAGCAAGTTCGGTAAACCAGTGCAAGGTTGCCATGGTGATGGTGCAGAGGGAGGGGGGGTGGATGCCCAGCCAAGTCTGGCCAAGGACCCAGGGGCTGAGAAGGGGTCTCTACTTCCACAAAGCTCACCTCATCACCATCTTTTACTACATAGACCCTGTCTGAGGAGGTCTGTACCCCACAAATGCCTTGGTGTCAGAGGCAGGTAGGTAGGGGGCGGGAATGGGGGAGGAGGAGACATTGAGAAGGTTCTGCTGGCGTGAGGAAGGCCTGGGTCTGTGGAAGGCAGAAGAAGGAATGACTCAGAAGCTGGCAGTCAGTCCTGGATGTAGATTCAAATCCTGGTCCCAGTTACCTCATCTGTGAAATGGGGAGACTCCCCCCGACACCCTGGGAGGATGGGACATTTACAACCCTTTTCTTCCTCCATCACCCACCACTGCTGTGCCCCGGGACAAAGCTGAGTTCAACCCCTGTCTGCTCTAAAGCTGTCACCATCCCTCCCCCTTCTCCCTCTTCAGTGGACTGTGACCAGGACCCCCTGGACCCAGTCTACCTGCCGGCGGCCCTGGAGCTCCTGGATGCCCCCGAGCACTTCCGTGTGCAGCAGGTGGGCCGCTATCCACCTGCCAACTCCTCTCTGGGCTCCCGATCTGAGACCTTTCTGCTGCTGCAGCCCTGGCCCAGGGCCCAGCCACTTCTCCGGGCCTCCTACCCACCCTTTGCCACTCAGCAGGTAAGGAGGGGCCACCAGAGTCTCCTGGGCTAACCGGACTCAGAGCCAAGGTCTGCTGTGTGTGGCTCAGCCCTAGCTGTGCTCCCCATTTTCCAGAGGGGGGAAAAGGAGGCCCATAAAGGCTCTCTCCTGCCAGCCTGAGTTTTTGTTTCTCCCCACCCCTTGCTTTGTTGAGCACCCCCGTTTTCCCTCCAGGTGGTCCCCCCTCGGGTCACTGAGCCACACCAACGGCCAGTCCCGTGGGACGTGCGGGCCGTGTCAGTGGAAGTGGCTGTGACTCCAGCGGAGCCCCACGCCCGCGTCCTCTTCCACCTCAAAGGGCAGGATTGGCCCCCGGGGCCTGGCAGCCTGCCTTGTGCCCGGCTCCACGCCACACACCCTGCAGGCACTGCTCACCAAGCCTGCCGCTTCCAGGTGAGTGGGAGGGCCCCACCTGGGCTGGCCCTGCTGCTGTGTCCGCCAGAGGGTGGTCCCGGAGTAGGGAAGAGAGGGCTCACCACTCCTGGAAGGTTTGGAGGTCATGGACC
>NW_006789022.1:4689790-4724344 GCF_000442215.2 Lipotes vexillifer | reverse complement strand
TGCTCTGCTGGCTTTCACGGGTCCCTCTTATTTAGGGCCCCTGAAGGAGTTCAGTCCATTGTACGTGACTTTGGGCAAGTAACGTAACCCTCTCTGAGGCTCAGTTTCCTCATCAGTAAAATGGGATAATAACAGTATTTACCTCATATTGAGTTGGAATGAAGAATAAATGAGATGGGTGCAAGAATAGCTTTTGGCACAATGCCTGGCACAAGAGCAATCCCTCAGTGAGTGTTGTATTATTGTTAGCATTTCTTTTATTATTGGAATTTCTGCTGTTTTGCAGTCTAGCACAGGATTCCACTGGAGAGAGGTGTTCTGTGGGCTGTGGGGTTCTGAGAAGCCTGAGGATTCTGAGTGGTCGTCAGGGCCGTCCTGGAGCATGATTAGGGGCAGGCGTTGGGGTTGGTTCCCTCTGGAATGAGACTGTTCCCAAAGGTGGAAGAACGGCCAGTGGACGCGTTCTGAGACCTAGCCTCAGTCGCGTTGCCAGTTGGCTGTGTCACGTGGCATGCGCCTGTGGCCCGCGCTGGCCCTGCTCTCGTGGACCCCTGCAGCTCTGGGTTTCCCACCCTGGGTGCTGGGACTCCCCTCCCCGGCCACGCTGACCATGGCCATTGTGTCTTTGCAGCCATCCCTGGGCGCCTGTGTAGTGGAGCTGGAGTTCCCCTCCCACTGGTTCTCCCAGGGCTCGGCCACGCGGGCCGAGCTGGCCTACACACTGGAGCCGGCAGCCGAGGGCCCTGGGGGCTGCGGCCCCGGCGGGGAGGAGGACCCTGGAGAGCAGGCCCTCCCAGTGGGCGACGTGGAGCTGCGCCCCGCGGACCCCCCACAGTACCAAGAGGTGCCCCTGGATGAGGCGGTGACTCTGCGGGTGCCTGACATGCCCGTGCGGCCCGGCCAGCTCTTCAGTGCCACCCTCCTGCTTCAACACAATTTCACAGCCAGCGTCCTAACCCTGCGGTGAGCACCGGGCCCCTGGGGGCGGGTCAGAGGCCAGAACCTCTGCAGGAAGGCTGCACAGGTCCCTCTTCCTCTTGGGGTCTTTAGTGGAATCCTTGACCTCTGCAAAACATGGGTCCGCCATACCCACTCCAGGCCAAGCACTGTGATTGCCCTGGCAGCAGGCAGGACCCGGCGACTGGGCACGGCCCTGAACTTGGAATCAGAAGGAGTAAGCTCGCCTCCGCTGGCACCTCCCTGAGACTCCTTTGTCCAGTGGGCTAACGTTGCCCACAGGGCAGTTGCGGCTCCAGGGAGGGGAAACGGGAGAGGGCTTAAAAACTGGAAAGTGCAGTGCCTGGGAGTGGTTAATGCTCGGATGCCCCTGGTCCCATTCATCTGCATCTTTCCCCTCTTACCACCCTCACCATGGGTGGTGGTGGACAGAGCTGGCTCCTCCCCATAGGAAGGCCCTCCTTTGGTGTCCCTTTCTTCAGGACGTGCCCCACCCCCAGCCGTCCCCCCCCCCAATCTTTTTTTTTTTTTTTTTTTTATTTATTTATTTATTTTTGGCTGCGTTGGGTCTGCGTTGCTGCGCGCGAGCTTTCTCTAGTTGTGGCGAGCGGGGGCTACTCTTCGTTGCGGTGCCTGGGCTTCTCATTGTGGTGGCTTCTCTTGTTGCAGAGCACAGACTCTAGGAGCGCGGTCTTCAGTAGTTGTGGTGCGCAGGCTCAGTAGTTGTGGCTCATGGGGCTCTAGAGCGCAGGCTCAGTAGTTGTGACACGTGGGCTTAGTTGCGCCGTGGCATGCGGGATCTTCCCGGACCAGGGCTCGAACCCGTGTCCCTGCATTGGCAGGCGGATTCTTAACCACTGCGCCACCAGGGAAGTCCCCCCCACCCCAATCTTACTACTGCCAAGGATTTGCAGAGCGTGACTTGCCTACCCCATAATCGGGTTTGTGTGTGTCCCATCCCTGTGTCTCACAGGTGCCCATCGCATCTCCCTGTCTCTCACGCCCTCCTCTCTCACTCGTATCATCGTTAGATCTCCCTAGACACTTAAAATATGCCAAGCCCCGTGTCTCCACTCTGGACCGTCAGAAAAGAGCAAGGCCCCATCCCCCTCTGGCACTATGGGACCCCTAGTGGTAGGGAAGGGGACTGGATGGGCATGGACTGGATTATATGCTCTGATGAAGGTACAAAGTGCTGCAGGGGCTGGGGTTAGGGGGATGGAGGCAGGGGAAATTCGTCCTGCCACAGGGAGAGCTTTCTAAAGGAAATGGTATCTGTGTTGCTGGAGACTTGAAGAATGAGCAGGTGAAGGCACAGCCTGAGCAAAGGCTTAGAGGCATGAAGGGCATCGTGCTCGTGTACTTCGGGTACAGCTAAAGCTAAGAGTGCGTGGGGAGATGTCACAGCCAAAGAAGAAACTGGGCCGGACCCTGGAGGGCCTCGGATGCCAGGCTAAGACTTGACCCTGTGGGCAGTGGGGAGTCGTAAGTGGTCTTTGAATGGGGGAGAGCTGTGTGGCAGGACCTGCAACGAGATGAGGTCCTTCTGGGTCAGAGGATGGCGAGATGGAGATTCACGCTGCAGCCCCTTATCTGCCCGTTCTGACCCAGTCCGCACTTCAGCACCCCGCTGACAAACCGGACCTGTGTCCCCTTCCCCAGGATCAAGGTAAAGAAGGGGCTGCATGTGACAGCTGCCCGCCCAGCCCAGCCAGCCCTCTGGACTGCCAAGCTGGACCGCTTCAAGGGCTCCAAGCACCATACCACGCTCATCACCTGCCACCAGGACAGGCCCGCCGGGCCAGACTCCAGGTGGGTACTCCCCTCCCACGAGGGGTAGAGCAGGGAGGGACGGTACTAGAGTGCTAGTGGGCAGATTTAGGGGGCCCGAGGGGAGGGTGCTGCCGGCCCCCATATTCCCACGTAGGCAGGCACAAGAGCAGACTCCGTCGAGGAAACAGCACAACACAGATATATCTTTGGTTCATTCCGCTACTATTTATCCATCCCCAGGTACGTGCCAGGTACACTGAGTGTCTGTGAGTCTTAATCCAGGTGATGACAATCTATCCTGGCCGCCCGGTCACAACCCTCACTGCCGCTACGCTGCCTCCCACTACCAGCAAATGGGTCCCTTTTTCCCGGCCATTAATATTCCCCCAAAAGCCCAGTTGCAGTTCTTAACACTTATGAACTCTTCTTATTCATGCCCTGAGTCTGGGTCAAGGCCATGTGCTTTGTAGCCCCTGATGGCATCCTAGTTCTGACACTTTTTGGATAAATAACTTGGGCAAGCCAGTTAAGCACACCCCCGCCCTACCCCACCAGAGCCTCTGTTTCCTCACTTGTGAAATGGGGATAATGATGCATCCCTTAGGGTTTGTGAAAGTAAGGTACCGTCCAGCAAGCGTCTAGGCTGGTTCCGTGAGGTAATTTATTATTCAAGGTGTCAAGTGCCAGTTCTGGGACTGGGAAGTGAATCTTCCTACTTGGTAGAAATTGACATTGGTGCTTCATGCCACCCCGATGGCTGTGGAAGACAGAGGCCTGAGTGCAGGGGGCCCAGGAAGGCAGGAGAGCCAGCAAGCATTCTAGGGGTTGGTAAAGTGGCTCCATGGATCTTGAGTGGATAAGAACTTGGGCTCTGGAGCCAGGATGCTTGGGTTTAATTCCAGCCCTACCACTTTTCGCTGTGTGACCTTGGGCAAGTTACATAACCTCCAGACCTCAGTTTCCTCATCTGTAAAATGGGGATAATCGTAGGACCTACCTCGTGAATACAGGAAGTGCTCACAACAGTGCCTGGCCGCTCTCAAGCACTCAGACTCTCTCTCTTCTGGCCAGCAGCCCCCTTGAACTGTCCGAGTTCCTGTGGGTGGACTTTTTGGTGGAGAATGGCACTAGTGGGGGCGTGCCAGTCACTCGCCCTGTCACATGGCAGCTGGAGTACCCAGGCCAGGCCCCCGAAGCAGAGAAGGACAAAATGGTGTGGGAGATCCTGGTGTCGGAGCGGGACATAAGAGCCCTCGTCCCACTGGCCAAGGTAAGGGGTCCCCAGCTCTTCCCAGCCAGGCTGGGGGCCAAGTGAGGTGAAGAGCTTGGGGCTGAGCTCCTCCTGCACCCCTAGGCTGAGGAGCTGGTGAACACGGCGCCGTTGACTGGAGTGCCGCGGCACGTCCCTGTGCGCCTTGTCACCGTGGACAGTGGCGGAGCTCTGGTGGAGGTGACAGAGAACATCGGCTGCGAGTCAGCCAACACACAGGTCCTGCAGGTGAGTGGCACGTGTGCGTTTGTGCGCACGTGGCGCACACAGCGTTCCTCCTTCCCCACTCAGGTCCCCAAGAGAACAGCTTCTTGACACCAGTAACCTCATGAGGGGAACCACAGCTCTGGTCCCACCAACTCTCTCCAGAGTCAGGTGGGAGCTGTGCAACCCCCAAACCCCCAACTTAGGCACTTTCACGTTCTTACTGCACTGGCAAATGAACTGACGTGGGAGAGTTAAGAGCATGTACTTTATGGTGGGAAAGTTTTCATTTGAAACCCATCTTTGTTATCAGCTAGCTGTGTGATTGTGGACAAGCCTCAACCTCTCTGAGCCTCCGTTTCCTAAGCTTTAAAATGGGAATCTATTTTAGGGATGTTGTAAGGATTAAAAGCACTCTAAGACAGTATCCCGCAGAGAGCAGGGGCTGAACAACGGCAGCTACTGCTGTCATAATCATAATACAATATAATCATTATCGAATGGTAAAAGTAATGACAACTATTATTATTGGAGCCTCATAATGACCCATGAGGTTAAAAAAAAAGGCAGGGCAACATTCCCCATTTTGAATTCCCCTAAGAGGGGAAGCCCAGGGCCTGCATTTCCTAAATTCTGGCCGCCTGAGTGGAGGTGTCTTTGGCTACCTGTGCCAGCACTTTGCCTCTGTGTAAGTGGTTCCTACCTGAGGGTTCACGGATGGATAGGTCTGTCTTGCCCTCAGCCTCTGCCTACCCACTCGTACCTGGTGGCTCCGGCACCAGAGCCAGGGGCCAGCACTAACGAGGAGCCAGAGTTGTGGATTCAAACCCTTCTCTGCCAGGAGAAAGATTTTGTCCTGTGCAAATAGCCAGTTCCCCCAAGTGAGCCCCAGGTGAACTCAGGAAAGGGCCGTTCCTGCCGGGGGAATGGATCTTGGCCGCATGGGGAAATCTTGATCTGAGGACACGCATTACAGAAAAATACAGAATGAATTTCAACCGCACCCCTTTCTTATGGTATATGGGGGTCAAGAGATGCCCCCCGGTCCATACCTGTCCCGGGTGGCTGAGCCCACCCCCTGTCCTCTGCCCTCCCACAGGTGTCCGAGGCCTGTGACGCTGTGTTTGTGGCTGGCAAGGAGAGCCGGGGTGCTCGGGGGTTGCGGGTGGACTTCTGGTGGCGCCGGCTGCGGGCCTCGCTGCGGCTGACCGTGTGGGCCCCGCTGCTGCCCCTGCGCATCGAACTCACCGACACCACCCTCGAGCAGGTCCGAGGCTGGAGGGTACCTGGCCCAGCGGCAGGGTAGGTGGAGCCCTGCGGAAGCTGGCAGGCCTTGGCGAAGTCGCTCTGGGACTGAGGGTGCAGGGGACACAGCCATAAGCCCGAGCTGGGGTCTGAAAAACTGCCCCATTGCCTGCGGTTCCTTCCCCCCCTGCCCGCCCATCATCACCCAGCTTCTGACCGCTGCCTGTGATCGCCGACCTCCGCCCCTCTCCTTCCCTGCCTTATTTCTCTATAGTACGCGTCACTTTCTAACACACCACGTGAAACGATCAATCTTGTTTGTGGTCTGACTGCCCTCCACACTCCTCCCCTAGAATGTAAGCCCTTGAAGGAGGGGATTTTGTCTATTCTGTTCCCTGCTGTGTCCTCAAAGCCTAAGATGGCACTTAGTAAATATTGAGGGGATCCCACCAGAGCGCAAGGACGAGGTGGCCTCAGGCCTCTGGAATCTGAGCTCCCAGGCCCTCCAGAGAGTGAGCACCGTGGGTCTCCCCCGTAAGAGAGGGTCTCGTCACGCATAACCAGAGTTCCAATTAGGAGTAAGAGGAGGGTGAGAGCGGCTCGATGCATAGGCAAAGGCACCAGTCAGGAATGGGACTGGGGCGCGGCGCCTGCGGGTGGAAGGACCTGACCACGGAGGTGCGGCTGCGAGCGGGGCTTGGGGAACGTGCGCCCACTAGGAGCCGGGGGCCTCCCTTGGGCGGGGCCCTCGGCCGGCTAGGGGCGGGGCCCGCGCTGACGCCCCGCCCCCGGGCCGCCGCTCCCCGCAGGGTGCTGGAGCCCGAGGCGGCAGGGGCGGAGGAGGCCGAGCGGCGCGTCCGCGGCTGCCGCCTGCAGTACCAGCGCGCTGGCGTGCGCTTCCTCGTCCCTTTCGCGGCCCACCCGCTGGACGGCGGCCGCCGCCTCACCCACCTGCTCGGCCCGGACTGGCTGCTGGACGTGTCCCACCTCGTGGCGCCGCACGCCCGCGTGCAGGACCCGAGTGTCGCCTCGCTGGAGGGAGGCCGCGTCCTGGTGGGCCGGGAGCCCGGCGTCACCTCCATCGAGGTGAGCAGACGGCCTGAAAAGCGTGTAGGTGACTCCCATAATGTTAATGGGCAGGTGTGAAGAGTGTCGGAAGGCCCAGGGTGTACCTGGGGAGGTGTGAACCCAGGGGGGTTGGGGACTGGGTCAGAATAGGGCGGCCCGTGTAACGGAGGAAGTCCTCAAAGTATGAAAGGCTGGGGTTGGGTATGTGGGAGCCAGGTCTTGAGGTGCTAAGGGTGGGAAAGCAGCCTGTGCAGACGCTGGGAGCACAAACCAGATCCCTTTGTAAGGGTGCTGGGTTCTCAGAGGGCGGAGGCTGTCTGTGTACGAGGGCCCCCCCCCCCTACACTTCCAACTCCCTCTCACCCTCAGGTGCGCTCCCCGCTGTCTGACTCCATCCTGGGGGAGCAGGTGCTGGCTGTGACGGATGACAAGGTCTCGGTGCTGGAGCTGCGGGTGCAGCCAGTGATGGGCATCTCACTTGCCCTAAGCCGGGGCACTGCCCACCCCGGGGAGGTCACAGCCACGTGCTGGGCACAGTCAGCCCTTCCTGCCCCAAAGCAGGTGACAGCTGGTGGGTCAGGGGGATGAGGTCAACATCTCCAGCTGGGGGTTGATAACAGGGGGATGGGAGGTACCTCCACCCTTCACCTTAGGGTTTTCAGGATGAGGACTGACTCCCTGTAAGGTAGTGAGCTCTCTGCGGCTGGAGGTGATCAAGCAGTGGCTGGCTGGAGTGTGGCAGTGGGAGGTTATTAGATGGCTCTAACTGAGGACCCTCCCGATGACTCAGACCCCGGGGCTGAGTGGAAGACAGGTGATTGACGCATGTCCCCTCTCTCCCTGTGTTTTGTCCCTCTGCCTGTGTCTGTTTTCTCTCTGGTCTCTCCTCCTCCGTGTGGCCTGTCTCTGTGGGAGTGGTCTCTGTGTGCATGCGTGCGTGCCCTCGCGTGTCTCTGCCTGTGTCTGTGTGCCCGACAGGAGGTGGCCCTCTCCCTATGGCTGTCCTTCTCTGACCACACCCTGGCCCCCGCTGAGCTCTACAACCACCGTGACCTGGGACTGTCCGTCTCGGCCGAGGAGCCCGGCGCTGTGCTGCCAGCCTATGAGCGGGGTGCCCAACTCGGGGTGGTGGTGAGTGGGGCGGGCTTCAAGGGGCTGCCCCTGCATGTGGCTCTGCACCCGCCTGAGCCCTGCCGCCGGGGCCGCCGTGTGCCCCTGGCCTCTGGCACCGCCTGGCTAGGGCTGTCCCCCGCTCCCACCCCAGCCCCTGCCCTCCCATCCAGCCCCGCTCAGAGCTCAGCTGCCCCAGAGGCCAGCGTGGGTGGAGAACGGCGGGCAGCAGGCAGTGTGGGGGGCGGCGGGGATGTGAGGCGCAAGTTTGAGCAGGCAGCGGAGGAGGCCGGGAAGGAGAAGGCAGAAGCTAGGGAGGAGGCGGAAGAAGACGAGGAGATGGTCCCCGCCCCGCAGCGGGTCACCGAACTAGAGCTGGGCATGTACGCCCTGCTGGGCATCTTCTGTCTGGCCATCCTCATCTTCCTGGTCAACGGTGTGGTCTTCATGCTGCGCTACCAGCGCAAGGAGCCCCCCGATAGTGCTGCCGCCCCTGCCGCCCCCCAGCCCCACAACTGGGTCTGGCTGGGCACTGACCAGGAGGACCTGAGCCGCCAGCTGGATCGGCAGTCCCCTGGCCTGCCCAAGGGGGAGGGGGGCTGCCCCTGCGAGAGTGGGGGAGGAGGGGAGGCCCTGACCCTGGCCCAGGCCCCTGCTGGGGGCACCCCCAGCTCCTCGAGCACCCTGGCCAGGAAGGAAGCGGGGGGGCGGCGGAAGCGAGTAGAGTTTGTGACGTTTGCGCCAGCACCCCCAGCCCAGCTGCCCGAGGAGCCCGGGGGGGCCCCTGCCGTGCAGTCCATCCTGGTGGCAGGCGAGGAGGACATCCGTTGGGTGTGTGAGGACATGGGGCTGAAGGACCCCGAGGAGCTGCGCAGCTACATGGAGCGGATCCGGGGCAGCTCCTGACCCTCCCCGGCCTGCCTGGCCCGGCGCCGTCGGCCTCTAGCCTGGGCAGCCTCCTGTTCATCCTCTGGTGCTTGTTGATGCGAGTCCCCTGCCTGGTCCCTCGCAAGGACTCCCACCCAGGCCCCCTCTGCCCTGCCCCTTGTCATGGACCATGGTCGTGAGGAAGGGCTCATGGCCCATATTTATGAGAACCATTTCATCCTAATGTTGGGTACAGAATAAACTGAGAAGGAAACCCCAGCTGGGCCTGCGGCTGTCTGTTGGGGGAGAGAGGCAAGCAGGGAGTGGGGGCCGTGTTCAGCCACTGTCCCTCCTGGGACAGCTTCGCGAGGCTGGGCCCTGGGCCACCCTCTCATAGCGACCAGCGATCCCGATATACAGCAGGGCTGTGGCAGCCTGAATGCCGGCCAGCAGGAAGAAATAGAGGTCCATCCGGCATTTGTTGATGTTCCCTGGGGAAAGGAGGGGTTGGCATTCGGGTCAGGGCAGGGCTCCCCCAGCGCTGGCAGCTGAAGCCAAAGTGGGCAGCGGGTGGGGTCTGAAAACACAGGGCAGGTAGCCCACTAGCATCGGGCTGCCTTAGGTGTCTCCTGTGGCGTCTACAATGCCCTGGTAGCTTGCTGTTCTTTCAGGGGCTTAAAACATAAGTACCACAGAGAGAGGTGACCCTTAGCCGGAACGGCAGAGTTCCGGAAGCAGGAAGGTGCCTTGGAGGTCTGCTGAGTTCACTGATTCCTTTTGGACGGTTAGGGTACCTGAGGCTCAGGACAGGACCATGCTGTGGGCACTGGGCCAGGTTTGGGCGAGTGCCCCGTACTGAGGCTAGCGTGCCATTTCCATCTGCCTGGGGTCAAAGCACTTGGCAGTTGCCATCACCTTTCCAAGTCACCCTCCACCCATGTCCCATTCCCGGGGAGGCCCCCCACACTCACCAGAATCCTCCGGGCAGTGCAGCCAGCCCCCCGGCAGTGACAGTAGTGCCACCAGGCTGGAGCCTAACAGTGAGCCCACCCCAGACAGGCAGAGGAAGGTGCCCATCATGGCACCCTGCATGGAACGCGGGGCCTCCGAGTACGCAAACTCCAGGCCTGCAGAGAGGGAGGAAGGACGACCCGAGGGGCTGGCGGAGGAGCAGAGCCTGCTGGGCCACAGCCCTCCCCTCCCCCAGCCAAGCCTCCCTCCTGGCTTCCCCTGGGTGACCCCTTGCCTCTGCCTTGCTCATGCCCCCTGAACACCTCCACCTGGATGCTACCACACCGCTCTGTCGCCCCTCTTCCTCCTCCTCCTGGGTCTCCCATTTCAGTGACAGAAGCCCCGTCCTCATCCTCTCTCTCGCCCACCCTCTTTGACCACCTTCAGCATCATCATCAAATCTTTTTTTTTGTTTTTTTTTTTGTTTTTTTTGCGGTACGCGGGCCTCTCACTGTCGTGGCGTCTCCCGTTGCGGAGCACAGGCTCCAGACGCGCAGGCTCAGCGGCCATGGCTCACGGGCCCAGCCGCTCCGCGGCAGGTGGGATCTTCCCGGACCGGGGCACGAACCCGTGTCCCCTGCATCGGCAGGCGGACTCTCAACCACTGCGCCACCGGGGAAGCCCCATCACCAAATTATTTTGATTCAACCTCAGAAATCTCCCAGTGTCTCCCCTGCCCCATTCCCTCTGCCCTGGGCCACATGGACAAAGGGAAGACAGAGAGGACCCCCTTTTCCCAGAGGCCTTGGAGAGGGCCTCATGGAGGAGAGGGCAGTTAGACTGGGAGTTGAAGGGGAAATGGGAGTTCACTTCCAATCTGGGAAATGGGAAGGCAGAGGGAACAGCAACCGCAAAGTCACAGAGGGTGGGGAACATGGCACCAGGGGGACTGTGGGGACAGGTGGTATGGGGAATGTCTTATTCACCTCTAATCCCCACTGCCTGTCGCAGTGCCTGGCACAAACCAGTGCTGATAAGTCCCCACGGGGTGACTGCAGCCCCGCTCAGAAAACCCTGCCTTCCTTCATGCAGACAAGCTCCAGAGGCTGTGCCCGTGAGACCTCTGACTTCGAGGCACCACCAGGCAGAGCCCATCACCCATGCGAGAGCAGGGGAGGGGTCCAGGATACCTGAGATGCTGGCAAAAATCTCACTGATCCCGATGAGCAGGTACTGAGGGGTCTGCCACCAGATGGACAGTGGTGCTGCATAATATGTGTTCTGCCCAATCTGCTGGGACACCGTCTGGTTGTGACCGACGTACTCTAAACGCTCCATCTCCAGGACTCCTGGTGGTGGGGAGAGGGGCTACAGTCAGGCCCACTGTAGGCAGCTTAGCCCATGACAGAGCTTGGCATGTAGTGGGTATTCACTAAGCAGCCAGTCATTGACTAGGCAGCATGTAAGGAAAAGAACACTGGCCATCCATCTCTTCCCTTTTTGCCTTGGCTGCTAGGAAGCTCAGAACTAGGTTTTGCACTCAGTAACCGTAACAGCTCTCATTAACTGAGAGCCTGTTATAGGCGAGGCATTTAATATGCATTCTTATAAGTAAGAAAGATAAATTTAGGTTAAGGAATCAGCCCTGAGTCACACAGCTGATAAGTAACTGGGGCTGTATTTGCGCCCCAGCGTGTCTAGTTTCAAAGCCAGCCCCATTCCCATGATATCATATGACTCCTCTGCTGCAGCATCAAGTATTACAATGGCGTTTCTAACCTGGCTTTCAAATTTAGTTTATCTCCTTCCCCTTCATTGCTTAGGAGACAGCTGTGCTCTAGTGGAATGAACACCAGATATGGAATTAGGTGACTTGGGTTCCAATCCTGGTCCTGCCACTGGCTAGCTGTGTGATCCTGGGCCGATCACTTAACCTCTCTGAGACCCAGTTCCCTTATGCAAGAAGTAGGAATAACAATCCCAGGATTATTGTGAGGATGAAATAGGACAAAATGCACTAAAGCATGTAGCTGAAAAAGAATCTAGTTTGGTTTTCATACTTGCAACACAATACTGCTTATTGAGCTTTAATTCCTCTGGCTCCTACTTGTGTTCCAGGCATGGTGCTGGGTGCTTTACTGACTTCATCTTGTTTAATCCTCACAACGCTCCTGCTAGACCACATTCCATGAGGGTAGAGCCTGGCCTCTGCACAGGGTCTGAATGAATTACTCTCCCCATTTTAAAGATGAAGCTCAAAGACACTGAGTAACTTCAGGATCGTTAAGTCACAAAGTGAAAAGGGCTGAGGTTTGTGCAGTAGTATGCAAGGCTTCTTTACCAGAGCTTCTTTCTTATGAGAGCCTTCACATCCTTTTGAAATGGAAGAGGGAAGAGAATAAATAATAGATACTTTTTGAAAAATGTCCCCCAACTGCTAAATGGCTGTGTGTCTTTGGAAAATGCATTCAACACATTTTTTGAGCACCCATGTGCATTATTCATAGCAGTGAATAAAAAAGAAAAAAATCCCCTGCCTTCAGAAAGCTTACATCCCACTGGGGAAAATCTTTTTTCCTCTCTTGGCCTGAGTTTCCTCATCTGTCAAAACGAGGGGAGGCTGGACTCAAGGAGGAGGGTCTCTTTCAGCTCACATCTTCCAGAAGCCAAGCCTGGCACTGGAGGGTGTACTTGGCCCAGGCCCACAGCTTCAGCATCAGCTCCTGGTGGAGCCAGCCTCCCCCCAGCCCCAGACAAAGGCCAGCCCCCTCCCCAAGGCCCTCCACTCAGGCCGACATACCTGCCACAATGACTGAGGTGAAACCAAAGAACATCCCCAGCGCCATCTTCTGCAGAGCCGAGGGAAGCAGCTTGCAGCGCAGCAGTAAAGGATCGAGCAGGTGGTCCTTCACGGGCACCAGGATCAGCACCACCACGACGTTGGCCAGAAGGAGCCAGGCTTCTGGGATCTGGGAAAGAAGGAACCAAGAGAGGCAGGCTAGCAGAGCAGAAGGAGCTCTGGGCTGGAGTCCGGAGACCTGGACTCCATCCAGACTGTCCCTGGGTGACCCAGAGTCAGTCCTTTCCCCTCCCCTGAATACACGCTCCTCGGCTGTGTAACCAGGGGACGGATTAGATCAGGGATGGCAAATAGGTTCCTTTAACTTCTGTCAGTTGGTAGTGGCTGCCTGGAATGTTCATGGGCTCAGCATGAAAGAATGCCATGATAGATTAGTGATGTCTGCCATGGGCAAGGAAGGGAGGTCTAGTAGCAGATATGTCATTTATCTGCCAGCTCTGAAGGTCTTTGATTTTAAGAGTCTCTGAAATGCCAAGGAACTGGTTTGGTAAGTCCTGGTGAAAGACAGAGATCTGAGCATCCAGGAGTACCACAGAGGGAGGGAGCAAGGTAGAGTTGGGAATGCGCCGAATGTGCCTGATCTGAGGGCCTGGTGCAAACTCGGCAGTGAGGCCTGCTTCAGAGCAGCAGTGGGTGGGAGTGAAGCTGACCTGAAGTCTTGTATGCACTTGAGCCTTTTGGCAGGATGTCTGGGCCTCCAGGTGCGTTTCCTGTATCCCGAGGATGCCGTGCCGCTGGGGGACGGGAGTGTGGCGGCAGCTTCATTTCCTCCTTTTCTTAGAGGAAGCCCCCAGCCCGGCCTGAAGTGAGGGCTGATCACATGTGTGTCTTTTACCTTGTAGCCACTGCCCTGGGCCTTCAGAGCCGCGGATCTGTTGGCAGGGTAGTCTGGGAAGATGTCCGGGATTTGGAGGTGAAGACCTTGCAGGACATAGGTGGACTGCATCTGCCGAGAGAGCTGGAGGTGAGGCTGGAACAGAGATGGCCACCTCACCTCCATCCCAGGATGCTCCCAGCTCCAAGGCAGGCATTCCTCCGCAGTAGCACAGGGCAGCCGGGCAGTTGTCCCCTCGCCCAGCTTCAGGGGGAAAGTGACCTTCCCACCCTCCTCCCTCCCCGGGAGTTTCCTTTGCTCTGTTCCCAGGCGTGAGGGCTGTGCGTGCAGCTTTGCTCCAGAGCCCAGGCCAAGCTGGCCTGGCTCACATTCTTGTCTCCAGGGCCTGGCACGGAGTAAGCGTGGATAAATATTTGTTGACATGGGGAAGATAATGCATGGCTGTCCCCGCAGGGAGCGCTCATCTGACACTGAGGCCAAGCTGAGCCCCACAGGTTGACACAGCTGGGGACTGCGTAGGCACTGACCCGCCAGAATGGCCCTGGACAGCAGCAGGGGCAGGCTCCAGGGCTCCCCGCCATACCGGCCGTTATCCCATTAGTTGCTGTATGAGGGAGGGGGCTCTGGGAGAATCCTGCAGGAGGGCCTGGGGCCAGAGGAGGGCACTTGGGTTGCTCAGGGCAGCAGCTGTTTGCTGACTGGTATGGAAGGATGTCAGTGTTCTGACAACTGGTACGACTAGGGATCAACCATGGACACACATGTCCCATCATAGACACCTTCTGCCTCTGTGCCACCCCCAAGTAGCAGGCTAGCCCTGCATGACCCTCACCGTCTGCAGCTCACAACAAGGTTCCTGCGGAACGTGTGTGGGAGGCAGTGACCTTGTGGACTGGGGATTAGAGGCTGGGGTTAGGCTGCTGCCCACCCTCCACACACCGGCACACACATTCACTGCAGTAACCTTCCCCTTAGGGAGTGGGCGGGAAGCAGCGGTTTTCAGACCTGGCTAAGCGTCAGCATCACCTGAGAAGTTTATTACACTGGAGACTCCTCCAGCAATTCTCTTTCAGTAGTCTGCGGTGGCACCTGGGAATCTGTATTTTTTAAACGCTCTGCAGGGGATTCTGAGGCGTGGCCAGGGTGGGGAACCACTGTTGCAAAGCACTCGGGGGACTAAGCTTGCCCCTAACTTGCTGTGGGGCCTCGGGCAACCGACACACCTTCTCTGGGCCTCCTTTGCCAAGTCGGAGAATCTGAATGGTGCAGAACTGTTAGAGCCTCTAGTCTAACAGGAAACTGAGGCCTGGAGAGATGGGGTGACTTATTCAGTCACTGGGCCTCAGACCCGTCTCCAGAGTTCCTTGTGCTCTACCACCCAGAGTGTAATTATTGGGACGGCTTAGCGCCAGGCGCCACCCCAGCTGCTACGTGGCAGCAGTTCACTTTGTGAGCCCCTCCCCCTTTCCACATACCCTGAGCATCTACCGTGAGAGGTGAGAGCAGTGAGGGGCCTGGGGAGCCAGTCCCCACAGAGCGAAAGGGCGGGGGTGCTGACCTGGAAGTATACCATCCAGTAGGGCACCAAGGTCACCATGACGGGCAAGATCTTCACCAGCACCTGGAAGTTGGCGATGTCCTCTTTGGTGGAAGGGCCAGGCTGGGGAGACCTCTGGTCAGGCAGCAGCTGGGCGCATGCAGGGTCTCTGAGGGGCCATAGAGGCAGCAGATAAAATGGCTGCTACCGTCCCCCGTCACCACCACCACGGCCGCCTTCCCACCTCCCCCATCATGCCCTACTTTAATCCCACTCCCCTGTCACCACCTATCACAGACATCATCTCAGAAATCGCCACCCTCATGTCCTCCGCTCCACCATCGGCATCCCTTTCGCCGTCATCACCATCACCAAAGCCATCCCCTCCGTGGAGTTCTCATTCTATCACCATTATTTTTCTGCCACTGTTAATACTGTCACTGTCATCCCTGTGGCAGAGCTGGCGATCAAGCCCCATTCCATCCTAGAGCTGTGGCCTCTCGGGTCCTGGGGGAAGGAAGACCAGAGGCTGTGGCGAGCAGAGTCTTGGGGGATTTTTTGGCTTGTAGTGTTGATGTGCCATGGGAGCCGGGGAAGCCCCAGTCCGTGCCTGACTCAGAGAGAGAGGCTGTCACAATTTGAGACACCCCAGTGCCCCCCGTGCGCTCTCCAAGTCCATCCTCCTCAACAGGCAACATGGGAGCCCTCTCCCTACAGAACAAGGGATGGAGAGGTAGGGGTGGAGGGAACATTATCAGGAGACAGGAAAGATCAACCTTTACCCTTTACCCTTTGCCCTTTGTCCTGAGAGACTTCTAATCCCTACTTGCCCAAGAGCCTTGCCTCATCCTTTGAGATTCCAAAAGGGATGATACCGGTGTGGTGTGACAGCCACCATCAGCTTCTCCCCACCCGGTTTGTGACGTTG
The DNA here is from genome assembly GCF_000442215.2 of Lipotes vexillifer. Taxonomy (NCBI): domain Eukaryota; kingdom Metazoa; phylum Chordata; class Mammalia; order Artiodactyla; family Lipotidae; genus Lipotes; species Lipotes vexillifer. Next base: position 4,708,739 of record NW_006789022.1, on the reverse strand, counting down.
TTCTTCCACCAACAGGTGGATTTTAGCTGCCCTGCCCTTGAATCTGAGCTGGGCTGTGACTGTACTGACCAACAGAATGAGGAGGAAGTGATGCTTTGGGACTCCAAACCTCCAAAAGGCCTTCAAGGGACAGACAGCTCCCACTTCTTGCCCTCTGGAACATTCCCTCTTGGAATGCTCCCTCCTCTCGCAGCCCAGACACCTTGCCGGGAGAGGCTCCAGCCACCTGGGGGGCAAGGCCACACGAAGGGGAGCCGAGGTGTCCTCGTTGACAGCCAGCCTCTAGTCTAACAGGAAACTGAGGCCTGGAGAGATGGGGTGACTTATTCAGTCACTGGGCCTCAGACCTGTCTCCAGAGTTCCTTGTGCTCTACCACCGACTGCCAGCCAGGAAAGTGAGCCATCTTGGATGTTCTAGCCCTTTCAAGTCCTCAGTGACTGCAGCCCCCCGTGATACCATAAGAAGCAGAACTGTCCAGCTGAGCCCGGTTACCCACAGGATTTTGAGGGGTAAAAAAAGGTGGTTGCTTAAGCCACTAAGTTCTGGGGTAGTTAGTTAGGGAGCAATGGACCATTCAAACAAAACCTTACAGCAATGCACCAGGTTGGGGGAAAGCATGTTCTATACCTCTTCCGTTTAGATCCCACTGACAGGAGCTGTAACTGGGTCCAAGGTCTGGAGACAGGTTTGCTTAGCATAAGTAATCAATTAACTCAGGGAAGAGAGGGGCAAAAGGAAGCCATTGTGCCCATGCAAGGCCATTCAGAACCTTTCTCCCTTGAATGCCAGCTAATGGGAAAGGGAGCCAGTTTGGCTGGCATTTTAGCCTTTCTTATACTTAATATCCAGGTAGCATAGACTGCTATCCCAACAACCTTCACCGGTAGATCATCTTCATAAGCACCACTCTACTGCCATGGTTTTCACCATTGCCAGCGTTTATCTTCATTGTCGCTAATAACACCACCATCCCTATCTTCATCGCCACCGTCACTGTCAAGACTGCTAACATCCTCACACTTTCTACAGTTAGTCCACTGCCAGTACCACCACCATCGACCTCTGTCAGCATCCTCAGTCATGGCGGGCAGCTCTAGCCCACTGGGGGGCTGGTCATCATAAAGGGCTACCACTGGAGCTGATCCAGAATGTCTTTAAACTGGATCATGTGGCCCCTTCACCCAGAGCCCTCCCCTTACCTGGCAGAGTGTCGGCGCCACCGCCTGGGACAGCAGTTTTGGAGAGCAAGTTTGAGCATGGAGGACACCTGGCTGCCTGTGGGGGGCTTGGTAACGAAGCTGGGGGTGGCGAAGAGGAAGATGAAGAGGGCCAGGCCCACACAGCCCACGATGATGCTGTAGCCCAGCAGGAAGTTGACGTTCTGCTGGATAAAGGCCAGCACCAGCAGTGACAGCACGGCACCCGCATTAATGCTCCAATAAAACCAGTTGAAAAAGCGGCGGTTGGCATGGCGGCCAAGATCCACCACCTGCCAGGCAAGGGTGAGAGTGAGGCCCAAGGAGGTGTGGGGGCACCCTGCCGTGTGCCTGTACCCCCTCTCCCACAGAGACACTTCTTGGATCAGCGGGTGGGTGTTCTGGCACTTTCCTCATCCTGATCACTAAATAGATGCTCAATAATATTTGTTGAATGAATGAATAAACCCTTCTCCTGGGAGTCACCTGTTAATGGTCAGGACATTTTGACACAGCTGTTTCTTCCTGCCCTTGACACACATTGCTTTTTTTTTCTTTCTTTTTTTTTTTGCGGTACGCGGGCCTCTCACTGTTGTGGCCTCTCCCATTGCGGAGCACAGGCTCCGGATGCGCAGGCTCAGCAGCCATGGCTCACGGGCCCAGCCGCTCCGCGGCATGTGGGATCTTCCCGGACCGGGGCACGAGCCCGCGTCCCCTGCATCGGCAGGCGGACTCTCAACCACTGCGCCACCAGGGAAGCCCACACATTGCTTTTTTATTGTCACTAACTAGTACACACAACAGATGTCTCTGGTGCCACTCTGTTCATTTCTAGCTGATTTATCCCTTTGTCTTTGAGCAATCCATACTGTGCGTCACCTTCATAGTCAGAAAAAAGCCAGTCAAGGTCTCAGGTCTGTTCCACATTATTAAATATGATTTGTGCATATTACTGAAAGAACAGAAGTCTAATTGAAAATTTCCTCTGCAGTTTGAAGATGCAGATGGAGTTTTCCATTGTACTCCCACCACAACTTGCCTCCCAGTCAGACAAAGTTGGCATAGTCAGGGAAAGCAGAAGTGGTCCCAGACACGCGGCCCCAAGAGCGGGTTCTGGCCTGATGAAAAAAAAAAAAAATTTGGGCCCCCCAGCAAGGGCAGTAGGGCTGAAAATCTTTACCCAGGATTTGGATCAATCTGCAACAGCCAGGCCCCAGGCCCCCTTCCGGTCTGCTGGCTTGGATCAACGGCCCTGGCTGCCCGTACGTCTCCTAGACCCTGGTCCCAGATTCTGACTCAGCAGGTCTGGGGCAGGGCCCGGGCATCTGTACCTTTTAAAAGCAGTGATGTCTGGAGGTCACCTCTCTAGGTAAATGATTCTGTACCCCATCACCGTTTCAATAACTCCCCAAATCTCAGAATCCATTATTCTCCTTCCACTCAGAGATACATATATCCATTAGTTAAGATTTTATCAAGCTTTAATTTCTGTAGTTGCATTAGGAAAAAGGTAACTAGGTATTTTGTTCATTTTCCAAATGTAAAATTTTAGTCCACACAGGTGCGCTTAAAACTGCATCCCCTTAGAGATTCTGAGGGGTCCTCTTGGGGATGAGGAGGGAGGGGCCTGTCCACTCACTGAGAATTCTCACTCACTGAAAATCCTTGCTGTAGACTTTCAAGCAGAAAATTGAATAAGTCCCATTATGAGCAGGCACTCCATTTATTAATTGGATATAAATGAATATGACAATTGCAACTCTAAGGGGAAGACCAGGCAGCCCATTCAGGATATAAATGAGCTCTCCCAAAATGAGCAGCCACTTTGTCCAGAATGATGGATGGCCCTTTCTGAAATCAGCAAGTGTGTTAAACACTCAGTTCCTGGGTATGGCTGTCTGCCAGATGGTGCCACCCCCTCCCACCTGCACTCCCCATCTGACTGCCCCCCCCCGAATTCTGCAGCAGCCCCCTCAGTGCTCTGGTGTGCCCACTCGTGTTACCCCCATCCATTGCCTACCCTGTAACCAGAGCCATTTTAAAGCACTCAAATCTAATCTAATGGGACTTCCCTGGTGGCGCAGTGGTTGAGAATCTGCCTGCCAATGCAGGGGACACGGGTTCGAGCCCTGGTCTGGGAGGATCCCACATGCCGCGGAGCAACTAGGCCCGTGAGCCACAACTACTGAGCCTGCGCGTCTGGAGCCTGTGCTCCACAACAAGAGAGGCCGCGATAGTGAGAGGCCTGCGCACCGCGATGAAGAGTGGCCCCCGCTTGCCACAACTAGAGAAAGCCCTCGCACAGAAACGAAGACCCAACACAGCCAAAAAATAAAAATAAATAAACAAATATGGGTTTAAAAAAAAAAAAAGAATTAAAAAAAATCTAATCTAATGATGTTCATCCCTGTCTCAAATCATTTTAGTGTTTCTGAATTGTCCTAGGGATCAGGCCAGACCCCCAGGCAGGCTTCCAGCCTGGCCTGGCCCCACCCAGAGTCCATGCTACCCAGTGGCCGAGCCTCTGAGAGACCAATTCTGCCACCAAGAGGAGGGACAGACAGGAGGCAGTAGATGGCTGAGGCCCTCTGGAGGTCAATGAAGTCGAGGGCACCTGGGGGCAGAGTGGGATGTCAATGAAAGAGCAGAATTAAGGGAAGATGAGAGATTCCCACTGGCAGATATTGGGGGTCTCCTGGTCTGCAGGAAGGTCAGTGGTGGCTGAGAAGTGGACAGGGCTGTCCTGGGGGCACTGAATCCCCCGCCATCAAAGGAATCCAAACAGGCTGGATGAGTCACTCCTTGGTAAGGACTCTGGAGATTGTGTTGGATGCTGGATTGTGGATGACAGCTGGATGCAATATTCCTTCCAAAATGTCCCCTTTCTGATTGTAATACATGCAAGTAAAGAACATTTTAAAGCAATTAGGAAAAAAGTACAACTAGTCCAGTGGCACCTGATCACACTACTCTCACGATTTTTTCCAGTTTCCCCCTTTTGTTGACACCTGCTCTTTTCACATGGCTGTACTCATATTCTGTATGCAATTTTGCATTGCTTTTGCTCATTAACACTGTATGTGGTTTTGTTCAAGTCACGTTACATATTTTTAAAAATTACTGTCTAATAGCCCACTGAGTAGAGCTATCAAAATACAGCCATGTTATTACACAGTATTTACTCATCATTCATTTAACAAATATCTATTGAATTTCTCCTATGTGCCATGTTCTGTACAGAAAAAGGCGCAGAAGTTAAGGTATTGGCCCAAGTGCTCGGGCTGGTGAGTGGCAGAGCTGGGATCTGAACACGTGGGCCTGACTCAACCTCTGGCACAGCTGGCAGGAAGAGGCTCCCGCCTGCCTCTAGATCCCTACGACACACAAAGATGGGGCCCAAGGTGTGGGGCCTGATGTGCAGCTACCCTTACCCTGCTTTTCGACCTGCTCTCTATGAGACCTCAGCCAGGCGGATAAACATCCTGAAACTTCAGTGTCCTACTCCGTAAAATGGGCATAAAAATACTACCTACCTTCTAAGTAGTTAAGAGGACGAAATGAGTTAAAACACTGAAAGTGGCACATAGTCAAAGGCCAACTATGGTTATCACTATTGTGCCATCGTTTTTGTTGTAGGGGTCCGCACCCCCAAACCCCCAACCCCACAGCTTCTTTCAAATAAAGAAACTGGGCCCGGAGAGGGGTCACGCTGGCTGGCAGCCAGGGCCTCTTGACTCTCGGGTCCATCGCTTTCCCTCCGGGCCTCCCGACAGGGCGGGCCCTCTTGTCACTCACCTGGTCGGCACCGAAGGAGGTGAGGTTGCTCCTGACGGAGCTGGCGGCCAGGGCAAGCAGCAGCAACACCGCGTAGAGGGTGGGGGCGCAGTAGGGGGTGGGCGAGGTGTGCAGGCAGCCGGGCGAGAGGCAGGCGGGCCCCAGCGGCAGGGAGAGCATCTCGCCGCAGAAGGACCTGCGGCCGTCGGGGAAGGTGGTGGCGGCCAGCAGGCCAGAGGCGGCCAGGTAGAGCAGCAGGCTGAGCGCGATGGCGCGGTGGCGGCCCAGGTATACGTCGGCCAGCCAGCCGCCCACGGGCGCCAGCAGGTAGGAGGCGCCCAGGAAGACCAGCACGGCGCGGGACGCCTGCTCGCCCGCCCAGTGGAAGTCGGCGCTGTTCAGGTAGAGCACCAGGTTGCCCGCGACGCCGAAGAAGGCGGCGCGCTCCAGCATCTCCACAAGCAGCACTGCGGCCGCCGCCGCCCGCCACCGCCGTCGGGGCTCCCGCGGCCTGCGCTCCAGCAGCGGCCGGCGCTCCCCGGACTCTCGGGGCTCCACTGGCGCGCGCGGCCTGGGCATCCTGGGCCCCCGCTGCGCTTCTCAGACCCCCACCCCGTCCGCAGCCCTCCGGCCCTCGCCCGCGGCCTCCGTCTTCTCTTCCCTTCCCTCCTTTCTCGCCCCTTTCGGTGCCCCTTTCCTCTCCCTTTTCCCCTCTGCTCCCCGTCCCCTTTCCCTGTCTTTCTCGCCCCCTGGGGCCTCTGGGGGCTGCGGACGGGGTGGGGGTCTGAGAAGGGGCTACCCGGATTCTACTTCCCGCTGCCTAATTCTCTCCTCTCCCCTCCTCCCACCCCTAACTCTTCCTCCTTCCTCCACCCTTCCTCACTGCCGACCCTTCTCTTTCCTCGTCCCTGCCCCTCCCCCTCCTTTCCTGCGGGTCTCTCCGGTTGGTCGTCTTTTCTTAACCGTTGTCCCCTCCCCTGGTGACACCTGGCCCACACTCCGGAGACAAGGGTCCTCGCACAGGGGCTCCCTGTGCCCCCACCGCCCCGCTGTCTCCTCCACTCCTCACCTTCCCGAGACTGCCTCCCCTGCCGCCCCTCCCAGGCCCTCTCCCTTCGGGCTCAGCCTCTGTCCAGCTCTCTGCTCCTTGAGAAACTCTGGGAGCCCCTAGCTTCCCCTTTCGTTGCTTCTGTGGCCAGGCTGCGTCACATGGTGTTCTGGGGCGTTTAGGAGAAGCGAAAGTCTGGGTCACAGGGACCCTGCCAGGCCAGCTTTCTAAAAACCTCCCTCCCCCACCCCATTACCGTCCCCCCACCCCCAGCTCTGCCTACTTTCCCAGAGGCTGGAGGACTGTTTTCCATCTTTCACTTTCGTTTCTCTCCTGGATCCCACTTCTGCTGCATCCTCTTCCAATCACAAACCAAAGTTAGAGTGATGGGACCGGAAATGCCATATGCATCATTTGGTTCTACCCGCCCACTTCGTGGATGCGGAGACTGAGGCCCAGTGGAGGCGGGGAAGGGAGGTCCGGGCATGACTGGTTCATGGTGGCTGAACTAGGGGTAAACCACTGCTCGGGCTCCTGAGAGACACAGGATGCTCTCAAATGCAATTCAGATTATGCAAATGCTATCATGAGGAAGGAAGTGGGGGCACCTTCAAGAAGCTTGTGGCGCCATAGAGGGCCCACAGGTAAGTCGAGATTGACAGAGACTGACCTCAGACTAAATCAAAATCAGGCCTTAGCCCTCCCCTCCTCAGAGCCCTGCGGTGCGCTTGGATTAAGGGCCAGCCTTCACCCTGACCTAAAAGCCCCATGGCATCTGGCCCCTGCCCTTCTCCAACATCACGCAGCCCCACGTCCACTCAGGTCCAGCCACACTGACCTACTTTCTCTGTTCCTCTCACATGCTGAGCCCCTTCCCGCTTCAGGACCTTGGTCTCTGCTGTTACCTCTGCCAGACCGCTTTTCCTCCACATCTTGGCATGGGTGGCCTTTTCTCTTTATTTAGATTTCAGCTGGAATGTCTCCTCTTCATGGAGACCTTCCCTAATATTCTATCTAAGCAGTTGCCTACTGGATTCTCAGCATCCTGTCTATGTTTTAATGTCTTCGGAGCACATAATACTCATTCAATTACCAGTTATCACCTCCAGTGGAATAGAAGTGTCATTGGATCAAGGAACTTGTTGAACTTTTTTTTAAGACTTTATTTTTTTAGAGCAGTTTTAGGTTTATAAGAATATCAGGAGGATGGTACAGAGATTTCTCAACCCCCCCCTGCCCCGCCCCACACATGCATAGCCTCCCCCATCATCAACATCACTCACCAGAATAGATACTTTTTTTTTTTTTTTTTTTTTTTTTTTTACCAAGGGTGAACCTACATTGACACATCATAACCACCCAAAGTCCGTAGCTACCTTAGTGTTCATTCTTGGTGTTGTATGTTCTGTGGGTTCGGACGAATGTATAATGACATGTGTCCATCATTACAGTACCATACAGAGTATTTTCACTGCCTTAAAATTCCTCTGTGCTTTGCCTATTCATTCCCCCACCCTCCCATCCCCTGGCGACCACTGATCTTTTTATTGTCTCCATAGTTTGCCTTTGCCAGAATGTCATAGAGTTGGAATCATAAAGTATGTAGCCTTTTCAGATTGGCTTCTTTCACTTAGGATTATACATTCAAGATGCCTCTATGCCTTTTCATGGCTTGATATCTCATTTATTTTTAGCACTGAATAATACTCCGTTGTCTGATGGACCACAGTTTATTTATCCATTCACCTACTGAAGGATACCTTGGTTGCTCCCAAGTTTTGGCAATTATGAATAAAGCTGCTATAAACATCCGTGTGCAGGTTTTTGTGTGGACGTGCATTTTCAAATCCTTTGGGTAAATATCAAGGAGTGTGATTGCTGGATCTGATGTCCCGCTGTTCCAGCACTATTTGTAGAAGAGGCTTGTGGAACTTTTCCCTGTTTTAACCTAATGACTGCCCAGTGCTTGGCAAATAGTAGGTGCTCAATAAACTTTTGGTTGAATAAATAAATGAAAGACTGTCCCAAGCCAAGATTTGTAAGAATAGCCTCAGGAAGGCTAAAAGCTAAAATAAATGGAGTCTTGCAAAAGCTGTAGATACCACCAAAATCTGGGTTGTTAAAATTTTCTATCGGGTAAGAAGCCAAGCGGTGATGGATGGGACAAGCCCATGCAAGGGCAGGGGTAATGCAGGGTGATGGAGAGAAAGCAGAGCTCTCCACCCTGGATTCTGTTTCAGTCACGTCAGTCAGGGACAGTGCTGTGGATGAGGTGGGCAGAGACTGGAGTCTCCCAGTCCCTCCCAGATACTTGGACTAATCTGCCTCTACCTCTAATTGGTAGGAGCTCAGGATCACCAGGGTGTGGTGACTGCACATCTCATTCAGACTCCACTCTGTCCTCTCTTGACAAGGTCACTAAGGTGGCAGAGGAGACAAATGCCATCCCAGAGACCTGAGCCTTGCCAATGAGAGTGGTGACCTGCCACCAGTGACCTTCGTGGGGTGGTGAACGAAAGGAAAGGTCCTAATAACAATGTAGCCAGCAGAGAAAAACCAGGAGAGGAAAGCAGCCAAAAAGAAATAAGTGCAGTTTCTTCCTTGCTGACCAGTCTCCGTCCCCGGAGGTGTGTGGTGACCAGGAACTAAGGTGGGGTGACTGGGGAAAGTCCTGGAAACCTGCTTTGCTGGGTAGGGGCGATTTGTGTCCTGCAGACAGCAGAAGTAATGTTCTGGAGATACTTGTGACTACCACCCAGGCACGAGTTGACATCGATAACCCACGTAATGGGCTAGAGAGCAGAATTTTAGTCTGAGGAGATGCAGAGCCGATGGCCCATGACCGTGACCCATAAACATATGTGGTTTGGCCCATACAGCCTTTGGCCCCATGGTGTGTAATTTTAGTTCTTGTTTCGTTTTTTAATTTTAAAAAATGTTTAAATTATGTCCTTAAAAATTCAGAAACGTTCACATGAAAATCAGGCTTTCTGGCTGCTCTGGAAATTGGGGATGGTCTGCAACTCTACCCCGGTCTAGAGAGGCCATCACTGAATCACTGAAATGGCTCTGCAGATGTCGTAGTCGGAGGCTGGTGAAGGAGCCTTTTCACATTCACACCGAGCGGCAGCTACTGGTGAACGTGAGAAAGGCAAGGACAGCACTGTCTGCAAGCTGGGGATGTTTGGTGGCAGTGGCTTCACCCAGGTCCTCCTGACAGCCTCTGCCAGGCCAGGTGAGAGACGCCAGGTTGTGGGAAGTCCCAAAGTGGGGTTTGCCTTACCTCTTAGCCCTCCAGCCCCACCTTCTAAAACCCAGCACAGTTACTTTGTGTGGTTGAAAAAAGGAAGCGGTGACACCTAGATCTAACTTCTAGCTTGCAGGTACGGTTTCTTAGCAATGCCCCAGTGCTGTCCTGCCGCATCACCCGCAGGTGATACAGACCCTGGTAAGCATCGGATATGCACAGCCTCACTGCAACTCTGTAAGGATGACCAGGATGCAGCCCCTGAAGTGGAGCCAAGTTTGTCTCCCAGGCCCACCCAAAGCCTGCCGCACACGTGCAGGACAATTTGGGTTTTTCTTATACCGGGCCAACCTATTCTCTGTACTGTAGGGGATCCTGGGTTAGAGGATAGGTAGGAATCAAAAACAGAGCTGGAGGGCTTCCCTGGTGACGCAGTGGTTGAGAGTCCGCCTGCCGATGCAGGGGACACGGGTTCGCGCCCCGGTCCGGGAAGATCCCACATGCCGCGGAGCGGCTGGGCCCGTGAGCCATGGTGGCTGAACCTGCGCGTCCGGAGCCTGTGCTCCGCAACGGGAGAGGTCACAGCAGTGAGAGGCCCGCGTACCGCAAAAAACAAAAAACAGAGCTGGATGAAAGCATAGCAGCGGTGGAGTGAGGAGGGGCAGAGTGGAGGGAAGGACAACGACAGCCCGGGGCAGTTCCTGGACGGCTGTGCAGGTGTCCACCCACAGCAGCTTCCTATGCCAGGGGTGGTCAATCCCAGCACGTGCTGGGGTGTAGCAGGCGCACCAGGAATGGCATGTAACCTGCAGCTGACATGTCTGTGCAGCACTCACATTCTCCACGAGGTGGGTAGCAGCACACGGAAGACCCTAGTTCCTAGTTGGGCTGTTGTAGGACAAGGTTGAGAACTGCTGGTTTATTCCGTTCCCATGACCACCAGGAGAGCCAGGGGCCTTTAAAGGAATGGAACAGAGTGGACGCCTTTCCAAGGCGATGAATGAAAGCAAGACATTCCCAGGGCTGAAGGTCTGGCATGGATGCGGACTGGCCTGTGGAAGGCCGTGGCCCCCAGGGGGCAGATGGCAGTAGAGGATGTGTCCTCACATTGTCTTTCTGTCCCCTTAGCACTCATGAGTGTGAACATCCATGGATTGGGGTTTGGGTGGGGCGGCAACACGTGGCAGATGATAGTTGTTACATACCATTTCCTTTTACTAAATGTCCATTCTCAACCTTTTACAGAACTGATGGGCCAGCAAGCCTGCCCCTCTTTCAGAATTTCCAAGTGTCCTGCCCCCAAGTCCCAATGATTTTGCCAGACAACCCTGTCTCATCTCCACCCACCTCTCTCTGTCCCGTGGCACTTGGCCCATTCAGGCTGCGTCCTTCCCTGCCTGGACCACTGCAGCGATGCCTTCTAGTTCATGGTCAGCATTGCAGTCGGTGTGCTCGAAACCCTGCAAGGGCTCCTCCCATCCCCTTCCAACGTCTGAGTCTCATCCCTCGCAGCTCCCTCTGCACGGCCCCTGCTCCCACTCTGCCTTCAACTTCCAGTCCTGTCTCTCATCTAAAAATTGGCACATGCTGCCCCAGCCTCCCCAGCCTAGAACCTGCCATGACTAATGATTCCTGGTCCCTCAGGACTTGACTGAGATGTCACCTCTTCCGAGAAGTCTCCCCTGATTTCCCAAGGTTATGTTAGCCCTCAGAGCCCCCTGCATGACTCATGTCATAGTTGTCTGATTACTCGTCTGTTTCTCCCACTGGACTAGAGACTTCTGGGGACAGGGATTGTGTCTTCTTCGTCTCTGTGTTCCAGAGCCTGGCACCCTGCCTCCACAAGGGAATATACTCTGGGGTTGGACACCTGAGAAAAGGCTCTGTCTCGACCTCTTAAGAGCTGTGCGATCTTCAGTAAGCTACTTAACCTCTTCAGTTTCTTTATCTGAAAAACGGGCGAGAATAATACTCCTTATCTTATGGGTTTTTTGTGAGCATCAAAATGAGATAACCAGCACTGTGGCTGGTATACAGTAAAGGAAATACCTGCACTTTATTTAACTAATAAATTAATTAATACATGTTTTGAGATTGCTTACTATGTGCTGAGTGCTGTTCAAGGGGCTGAGGACACAACAGTGAACAAAACGAACACAGATCTTTGTTTTTATTGAATTGACATGTTGGGGGAGATAAACAAATGAATAGAAGAGAAGAGAATAAAATAAAAGAGAATAAGATGTATTTAGTGTCACGTATAATAAAGGCTATAATGAGAAAGTTGGATAAAGAGATGGAGATGACAGTGGAGGTTTCTTAGAGAGAATATAATATAATAATAATAATTTATTATAAATCAGAATTTCTCAACCTCAACACTACTGACACTTCAGACCAGCTAATTCTCTGTTATAGGGATGTCCTGTGCATTGTAGGGTATTTAGCAATATCCTTGGCTTCTATTAACAAAATGCTAGCTGCATCCCTCCACCTCCGTGTGACAACAAAAATGTCTCCAGACACTAGCAAAATGTCCCTGGGGGGTAAAATCATCCCTGGTTGAGAACTACGGCCATAAATAAGTGTCTGCTGTGAGAGGGTATCGTGGGCTGAATGGTGGCCCCCCAAAAAGATATGTCCACATCCTAATCCCTGGAACCTGTGAATATTATCTGATAGGACAAAGGATGTGATTAAATTAAAAATCTTCAGAGGAGGAGCTTATCCTGGATTATCTTTCTGGGTCCTAAATGCCATCACAAGTATCTTTATAAGAGAAAGGCAAAGGCAAGAGATAACAAGTATTGGTGAGGCTGTGGAGAAAGGGAACTCTCATGCACTGTTGGTGGGAATGTAAATTGGTACAGCCAGTATGGAGAGCAGTATGGAGGATTCTCAGAAAAGTAAAAAAAAGAACGATCAGAGGATCGAGCAATTCCACTTCTGGGTATCTATCTGAAGGAAATGCAATAACTATCTTGAAGAGATATCTGCACCCCCATGTTCACCGCAACATTATTCAAGACATGAAAGCAACCTAAATGTTCACTGATGGGTGAACGGATAAAGAAAATGTGGTGTATATACACAGTGGAGTATTAGTCAGCCATAAAAAAGGAAGGAAATGCTGCCATTTGCAGCAACATGGATGGACCTTGAGGGCATTATGCTAAGTGAAATAAGTCAGACAGAGAAAGGCAAATACTGTATGATTTCACATACATGTGGAATCTAAAAATATGAATTCATAGAAACCGAGACTAGACTGGTGGTTGTCAGAAGCAGGGGATGGGGAGTGGGGAAATGGGTGAAGGGGGTCAATTTACAAAGGGAGAAAGGGCTTCCCTGGTGGCACAGTGGTTAAGAATCCACCTCCCAATGCAGGGGACATGGGTTCGAGCCCTGGTCTGGGAAGATCCTACATGCCACGGAGTGACTAAACCCATGCACCACAACTACTGAGCCCGAGTGCCACAACTCCTGAAGCCCAGGCTCCTGGAGCCCGTGCTCTGCAACAATGGAAGCCACCCAATGAGAAGCCCGTACACTGCTACGAAGAGTAGCCCCCGCTCGCCGCAACTAGAGAAAAGCCCGTGCGCAGCAACAAAGACCCAAAGCAGTCGAAAATAAAAATAAATAAATTTATTTCTTTTAAAAAAAGAGAGAGAAAGGCAGAAAGGCAGAGGGAGGTTAGACAGACCCATACAGAGGAGAAGGCACCGAGAAGACAGAGGCAGAGATTGGAGTGATGCTGCAACAAGCAAGAAATGCCAAGGAACTCCTGTTGTCACAATAAGGTGGAAAAGGCAAGGGACAGATTCTCCCAAACGGCCTCTGCAGCCCTGCTGACACCTTGATGTCAGATTTCTGGCCTCCAGAACTGTGAGAAAATACATTTCTATGGTTTAAGTCACCAAATCCTTGGTAATTTATTACATCAGCCACAGGAAATAAATCTAGAAGAGATATGTCATCAGTGAGTGTGGTTTCACGTTAAACTTTATAATCCAAGATTCACATTTCCATAGGAGAATTTATGAAAGAGGCTGTTGACATGGATGATGGGGACCCCATCTGCAGATCACACAGAGCTGTAAAAACTTTAGCCAGACACCAGACACCAAAAGATGTCTACAGAGCAGCTCTATATGGATGAAGTATACAGATTTGAATGTCAGGCCCTCTTCTTGGGGCCCCAGACCCAGCTAGAAAGGGCCAGGATGACGTGGCTTAGCACTAGTAGGACAAAAAAAGCCTTAGGGATTCTCATCAATGGTAAATTCAGGATGAATCAACATTGTTTGAGGTCACCCTTGGCCACAACCTAACAGTGGTTGTCAAGGTGATGAGACTATAGTGATTTTTTTCTTTTAATTTTCAGAGTGCCTCTACTGTGTTTCTAAGGCTTTGATTGTTCACAAAGGTCAAATTTGGTATCGGGGGTATCATTCTGCTCAACTCCAGGCTGATCAGACCCAATATGGAGTGTTGGGTTCAGCCGGTTCCACATGAAAATTTCAGTGGGGCGTGATCAGGAGGGGGCGTGGACTCGAAATCCTGCCCGTGGGAGAGGAAAGACACCTGGGCAGCCTGTCCCCGTTGTCAAATCTCCACAAGGCTGCTCTTCCGAGAGGGCTTACCTGTCACTGGCAATGCTTGGGAGAAGAACAGGATATTCAAGATGCTGGGTTTCAGCTCTAAGTACCATAGCCCTTCCCACTGAACCAGCAGTTCTCAAAGTGAGGTCCCTGGAACCCTAACGGGTCCTGGGAGCCTTTCAGGAATCTAGGAGGTCAAAACTATTTTCATAAAGAAAGTAATTTTGAGATAACCAACAAGGACCTACTGTATAGCACAGGGAACTCTACTCAATATTCTGTAATAACTTATATGGGAAAAGAATCTGAAAAAGTGTGGATATGTGTATATGTATAACTGAATCTCTTTGCTATACACCTGAAACTAGTACAATGTTGTAAATCAACTATAATATAAAATAAAAATTAAATTAAAATTTTAAGGTACGAAGACATAATTTGCCTGGTACAAAAGCAGTGATGGGTAAAACTGCTGGTGTCTCAGCATGAATCAGAGGCGGGGGCATTAAAGTTTACTAGTAGCCATTGAATTCTTCACCCCCATGCACCCAGAGTCAAAAAAAAAAAAAAAAATCTGCTAACTTTACTTAAGCATGTCCTTAAGGAAGCAATTAAAATGATTAATATGATTAAATCACATTTCTAGTGTACACAGATTTTTAATATTCTACATGACAAAATGAGCAGTATAATATCATAATAATGTATAAAACACTTCTGCTGAATCTTGCAGTATAGTGGTTGCCTCTGGGAAGAGCGATTGTGCTATTGTTTGCTTTGCCATCTGAACTAGTTGTTTTTTTTTTTTTTCATGGGACGCCATATTTACTTGAAACTATGGTAATTCAGACTTAAGGACTGGCAGACAATTTTTTGAAAATCAATGAAGTGAGCTTGTCACTTCAGAGACATCAGCTGACAGTATTTGTTGCCAATGATGAAACTGGAGCTTTTAAGTGAAAATTGGAATTTTAGAAAACTTGTAGTAGCCACCATGATCTTGACAGCCTCCCAATACTTAAAGTTTCTGATGGGATCCTGATGGGATCAGAGATGATACTAATGAATGTGATTTTTTGTTACATTGTATAATGAAATATGTCAACCTTTGGAAGATCTACATAACTCTGTGAACCAGTATGTTCCAGAATGACTGATGCGTGTTATTTCAAAATCACGCATGGATAAAAGATCCATTCAAGTGCAAGACAGACCAATGGATTTTAATTTAATAGTGCATTAAAGTTCATTGATATGATTTCAGATTCCATATTGCAGCTAACCTTTAGAAATTATCACTTAAGTTTCGTAGTAGTGTCAGAGAAGACTATCTATCTAAAATCTAAACTATCTAAAATTACCTAAAAAGACAATTAAAATACTCCTTCTTTTTCCAACTACATATCATGAGGCCACATTTTTTCCATATACTTTAACCAAAACAACATATCTCAGCAGACTGAATGAAGAAGCAGATATGAGAATCCAAGTGTTTTCTATAAAGCCAGACACTAGAGAGATGGGTAAACATGCAATACAATGTTACCCTCCCCGATAATTTTTTTTTTGGTTTGGAATATATATTAATGTTTTCATAAAAAGTGTTACTTATGTTGATATGTAATGAGTTTATTGTTGCTATTTATTTACCTTTTTATTGAGATATAGTTAATTTACAATGTTGTGTTAGTTTCAAGTGTACAGCAAAGAGATTTAGTTATACATATATGTATTCTTTTTCAGTATGGTTGCTATTTTTGAGCAAATTACATAAATATTTTAAATTTCTCAGTTTAATTTCTAATATGGTAAATATGGACAGATATAATCCACATAAGCGAAAGTTCTTTGGCGTGCTTAATAGTTTTTAAGAACATCAAGAGATCTTGAGGGGGCTTCCCTGGTGGCGCAGTGGTTGAGAGTCCGCCTGCCAATGCAGGGGATACGGGTTCGTGCCCCGGTCCGGGAAGATCCCGCATGCCGCGGAGCGGCTGGGCCCGTGAGCCATGGCCGCTGAGCCTGCGCGTCCGGAGCCTGTGCTCTGCAACGGGAGAGGCCACAACAGTGAGAGGCCCGCGTACAGCAAACTGACTAGAAATATGACACATTTGTCTTACTCAGATATAGCATAATTTGGACGAGTATACTTAAAATGGAGCTGAAGAAAGATTGATAGTACCAAGGTGTCTTAGGTGAAATCAAAAGTGATCTTGGGTAATAGGCTGCAAATCACAGGATGGAAATATTTACCAAAATCTTTACTGAATGCTTATTGGAAGTTCCTGAGATTCCATTTGAAAACTGCAGTGTTAATTATTTCAGGTCAGTGAACAAATATTTAATGTTTATGACATGGTGTCTTTTCTTGGAACAAGTTTCCAAGGGCTAAAAGTAAAGTAGCCAAAAATTAAAAAAAAAAAAAAAAAAGAGATCTTGAGACCAGAAGAGGTTGAGAGCTGCTGCCCTATTTGTGCTGAACGATGGCAGATAAACCACACAAAGATTTAGGTGGCTGCCAAATTGAGGAGGATTTGGGAGATCCAAAGGTCTGGGGCGCACTGGGGCATTGCCTCTAGCACAAAGAACAAGCTTTGCACCTTACATACCCTACCACTAAGAACAGCACAGTACACGGTGGACCTCTTTGGATTTTGGAACATATATCACCTTTGGGGATTCTGTTCTGATTACTTCTCACGTGACCTGGGGAGCTGCTCATTCTGAGTGGGGCTCAGAGCAAGAGAATGTTCTTGTAGCAGGTCCAGGCAGTGGTGCAAGCCATTGTGCCATTCTGTCCCTAAGACCCATACAGTTTAATCATGCCAGAGACACCAAGGTGGATAAGGATGCTGTGTGAAGTCTCTGGAAGGCTCTAACGGAGGAGAATTTGCAGCATAAACCTTTAGGGTCCCGGAGCAAAGCCATGGCTCCTGCCGCAGAGGACCGCTTGTCATTTGAAAACCATCTCCTGGTATGTTACCGGGCCCTGGTAGAGATTGTGCCTGACGATGGGTCACCAATGACCAGGCAACCTGAGGGCCCGTCATGATCTGGGTATTATCATACACACCAGGTTGTAAGATCTAGGGAGAGGGTAGCAGTGATTCACTGTACAACAGCTTCAGGCCCAAAGAGGCCCAGAAGGTGCAAGTTAGTTACATGAACAGAAGGTCCCCACCTCTGTGGTCTCCATGTTTCTCTTTTAACTCATACCTCTGGCCTCAAGGGAGCTGCCCTTGCTGGAGGCAAACCTCAGGCCTGGTTCACAAATGGGACAGCACAATGGTTGTTACTAACTTGAAATGGACAGAAGCTGCCTTAAAACCTCACTTAGAGGTGGTCCTAAAGGATAACGATGAAGGGAAATGCTCCCAGCAGGCAGAGATGTGAGAGTACAGTTGGTCATCCACTGCCCATGGAAGGAAAAGTGGCTGGATGTGTGGATATACATGGACTGCTGGGCAGCAACCTGGAAGGAACATGACTGGAAAATCAGAGATAAGGATATTGGGGTAGATGAATAGGGACCTGTCTGTGCGAGTGAGCATAAAGCATGCAGTTCTTGATGTCTTATGTTAATGCCCAGCAGGGAAGGTGTACACAGGGAGACCTCCAACAAGCAAGGGGGCATGATGTCTTTTCCTGCAGGTGTTTCCAGCGTCTCTCCTTTGGCCACACCGGTGCTGCTGCAGTGGGTGACAGGAATGGAGGCCACGTGTGGGGTGGACATTTCTGAGGACCATCTCGTAAGTCTGAGATGGAGCACGAGTGGCACATAGTGTGACCAACTCAGTGGTGCATCCTTTTACTGACTTTCCTTCTTTTCCTATTTCACTGCTTTTTGTTCCTCTCTCTGCTCCCTGGGATCCCATTCGCAAATAACCTACCTGCAAGCAAAGGCTCTATAAGATATTACCCTGTTTAAAATTATAACCTCTTCCTGGCACTGCTAACCTCCCTTACTCAGCTCTGTGTCTTTTCTCCATATAATTTACTTATTTATTATGTCTACTGTTTATTATGAGACTCTCCCACTAAAATGTGAGCTTTATAAGAACAGGAACATCTGTTTGTTTGTTCAGAGCTGTGTGTCCCCAGCACCTAGAACACGTGATAAGGTTGTTTGAATGAATGGCTAAGTGATTAGGGCTAATGGCATGTACATCAAGGGGCTGAATATTTAGACTGTGGTAGAGAACTCTGGACCTCAGCAAAGACAAGGGTTGGCCGTGGCTGCTTTGAAGACTGTGGTCAGGACTCAGGAGTCTCAGGACTTGAGACTCAGCAGTAGGCTTGACTTGGACTGGGGGCAGGGCTGGTCCAAAGTTCAGAGTCCCACGGAGCCAGAGCCTTTCCTGGCAGAGGTGCTATGTTTCAGCCCAAGTCTTTATTGTTGTCTAGTGACAACTCCCCCCCACCACCACCCCCAGCAAGGCTGAATCGCCTGTGGTTAGAGGCAGGGTCTTGGGTCAGACAGACCCGAGTTCAGAGCCCAGCCCGACTACACTTAGCTGTGGGAACTTGAGCAAACTACGTCTCTAACTTCAGTTTTCTTGTCTGCAACGATGTGTTAAGGTTGGTACCTATTTAGTTGGGTTGTTGTGAGACTTGAGGGGGGAATCCCATGTCAAGTGTTTAGTACAATCGGAAGTGCTCACTAAGTATCAGTTGGCATTAAACTTTCCCCTATGTCACATGGTGGGGGCTGCAGCCCTAGGGCCTCCCTTCCTTCTGGTCAGAGTCAGATTTCCCTCAATAATGTGGCTTGTTCTTTGCTGGGCCAAGGTCAGGAGAGAGATTCAGTATGGATGAAAAATGCCTGGTTGTCCACATGATGCAGAAAGATAAGGTGTTCTTGCAAATTGAGTTTAAAAAGTCCTGGCTCCAAGATTTCTAAAAATGAGCACATAGATTTGGGCAGCCAGCTGGGTACATCTGCCAGCTTCCTGCTCAGAGTTTTGTGTCCACGAAACATAGGCTGCTTCAGGTGAATCATGTGAGTTCCCAGTGATGCTTCCACCATGTGGTCCTCCCTCGTCTCACCCTGTAGCCTCTTCCAGGAGCACCCTTCCTGCCACCCTA
>NW_006789022.1:4669200-4689780 GCF_000442215.2 Lipotes vexillifer | reverse complement strand
TTCCAGGAGCCCCCTTCCTGCCACCCTACCCCTGTCCCTACCTGCTGAACCCACCCATCCTACTGTTTGTCCTGCCTTTCTTATTTCATTTCTTTTCCTTTCCTTTCTTGGTTTTATAGAAGCTTTCACCACTAATTGTTCCACATTTAACACGCACATTTAATTTAACGAAGTTAAAAGCTACTCAAAAATTTGTGTTCCTGCAAGTAATAGACCTTTTTTTTTTTTTTTTTTTTTAACTCTGATCACTCCTTAGCAATTCCTTTGTTATCGTTTCCTGGTTCTTTGTTTTCATCTTTTTTATTTTCCTAATCCAACAAATTAGACATTCTTACAATTATTTTATACCACTGATGCTTATTTAATTTATCTCCATGGTCACATATTCCTTTGGTCACTATTCCTACTTGAATCTTATACTTTCCTTCTGGGATTATTTTCCTTGTCCTTGAAGAACATCTTTTAGAATTTCCTTATGTGAGGGTCTGTTGTAAATGTTTTCATTTTTTATCTGAAAATGTATCTGAAACATACTCAAGCTTAACAGTTATTTTCTCTTTGCACGTTGAGATGTTATTCCACTGTCCTCTGGTTTCAATTATTGATATTAAGAAGTTAGCTGTCTGTCTACTTTATAGTTCGTCTTCTCTTCAATGATTAGCAGTTTCGCTACTGTAGGTGTTGGGTGCAGATTCCTTTTTACTTATCACACATGGATTGGGGGAGCTTCCAGGATCTGAAGATTTTGTCTTTCATCAATTCTGGAAATTTTCCATTTAGACCTATTCAAGTCCTTCTTCCATCTTCTATATCTCTTAAGCTCTGTTTCCCATTTTCCATCACTTTGTTTCTCTGTGTTGCATTTTCCATAAGTTCTTCAGATATATTTCCAGCCCATGAGTTTTCTCTGTAGCTATGTTACTCTGCTGTTTAATCTGCCCATTGGATTGCTAGTTTTTTTTGAAGATTATATTCTTCAAATATAATATTATATATCATTTATAGAAGTACTATCTTGTTTTTTTTTCAAATTTTCCTAGTCATTTAAAATAGTCTCATTCCTCTTTTTAGGATCGAGTACAAGGTTGAAATGTTCCTTCTTTCAGGTTTCATGCAGCATGGTCTGGGGAGGAACTGGGCACCGAGTGGGGCTGAGGAGGTGACCCAAACCAGCAGGTCAGCCTAGCCCTGGGTCCAGCCTCAGCCTGAGCTCCACCTTGGTCCTCAGCATTCCACATGTTTCTTCCCCTCCTCCCCAGTTCCATTGCGAAAGTCCAAACCTCCAGATCTACTCCCTACAAGACCATCGATTGACCTGGCTGGAGAATCTGAGTGTAAATCAACATCAGCCCAGGGGCCCGGTGGTAAGGCAGAGTCCATGTCTGTCTGAAGTGCTTAGCAATAAAGCAGAGGTGGTGAGTTTTAAAAATGAATGATAATAAAAAAATAAAATAATCTCATTCCATATATATACCACTGATAACTAACTTTTATTTCTTTAGGCATATGAAATATCCTTATTTTATATTATGTATACCATAAGTCCAATATTCAAAGTTTTTGAAGGTTTGAGTCTATTATTTATTGCTGTGTGTAATTCTCACTTAAAATGACTTGTTGTGATGGTTAATTTTATGTGTCAACTTGACTGGGCCATATGCCCAGATATTTGGTTAAACATTATTCTGGGTGTGTCTGTGAGGATGTTTCTGAATGAGATTCACATTTGAATTGGTAGGCTGAGTGAAGCAGATTGCCCTCCCCAATGTGCGTGGGCCTCATTCAGTCCATTGAAAGTCTGAATGGAACAAAAGGACCGAGTAAAAGCGAATTGTCTCTCTCTGCCTGTCCTTGAGCTGGCATACTGATCTTATCCTGCCTTTGGACATGGACTCAGACTGTAACTTACACCATCAGCTCTGTTGGTTCTTAGGTCTTCAGACTTAGACTAGAAATACATCGCCAGCATTCCTGAGTCTCCAGCTTGCCAACTGAGATCTTGGGACTTCTTAGCCTCCATAATCATGTGAGCCACTTCTTATAATAAATCATATATATATATATCCGACTAGTTTTGCTTCTCTAGAGAACCCTGACTAATACACTTGTGTCTTGCATTTCATGATTTTTTTTTTTTTTTTTTTTGGCATATGAACTCATGTTCCTGTGAAACTTTTCTGTGGGGGTTCTTTGAGGCCTAAGTTTAAGGTGAGTTACTCCAGAGAGGATTTTCCTATTTGATTCTGCTGAGTACCTAGGGAACAACTATCTACTTTCTTTAAATTCTCCCATTGTTTGTGTTTTTTGTTCGTTTGTTTGTTGTGTTGTTGCCACACACGTGCTGTGAATTCCACCTCCAGGCCCATTCGGGGTCAGGCTGGTGGTTAGGAGAATTCAGGGGTGATGTTCCTTTTTCTTTCACTCAGTATCAAGGCTGAGCTTAGCAAGTTCTGCATCAGCTCCCTTCCAGAGGTTTTCCTCTCCTAGGTCATCCACTGTGGGTGTTATTTTTCATCATTTTGCTTTAAGTGGGAGCTACTGGTTCTGCTTTTCACTTTGCTCGAGCTCTAGGTTTTGACCCATTAAACTGAGGTTCTTGGCCACGTGGGATCAGCAGGTACCACAGAGCAACCTCTGCTTATGCTCTCAGGGATCTCTTTGGATGTTTGCTTTTTGTTGTTTCTGGCCTCTGATAATTATCCTTACTTTCTTGCCACCTCTGCTAGGCATTTCTAAAGATGCTTTAAAATATTTTTATCCAGCTTCTTTTTTTTTTTTTAGTGGTCTGTTTCAGGAGAACTTTCCAGCACTTGCTATCTCCTGTATTGCCAGAAACGGAAGTCTAGCCGTCTTTCCTATGCAATCAAACACGTGTCTCTCAGGATGCTGGTTATCAGCAGGAGACCACCCACTGTGTCCATCCAACCCTGGCCTGCGGTTGGTCACCTGTGTTTGTGAACTACCTGCTCTTTGAGGGCGGGGCTGTGGTTTCCTCTCTTCCTCCTGAAGAGGTCTCTCTAAGGGTCGGTTGAATGGAGTTGAGAATGGAAGTGGGAGGTATCCACCTGCTTCCTGTGCTACCAGAACCTTCCACAAGAGGGCAGCCTCAGCTCAACTCCATCCACCCCGCAGGGAGGGGGCAGGAGGGGCCCAGTTCCCTGTGGCTCCAAAACCTGTAACCTCAGGTAACCCTCTCCATTCCACAGGGCGGGGAGATGAAGACAATCAAGGATGAGGGAAGTGTCAAGCCAGGCCAGGTGAGTCTGAGATGGGGTCATGATGGGGAAGGGTCAGGACAGAACCAACCTCCTCTGGACTCAACTTCAAGAGTTCTGTTTGGACGACCAAATTAAGTGACCTGTTCCTTCGTTCACTCAACAGCATTTGTTTGGCATCAACTGTAGGCCCCACAGGGAGTACGGTGGTGAATTAAACACCCTTGGGGCTTCCCTAGTGGCACAGTGGTTGAGAATCCACCTGCCAATGCAGGAGACACGGGTTTGAGCCCTGGTCCGGGAAGATCCCACATGCCGCAGAGCAACTAAGCTCGTGAGCCACAACTACTGAAGCCCGCGCCTAGAGCCTGTGCTCCACAATGAGAGAAGCCACTGCAATGAGAAGCCCGCACACTGCAACGAAGAGTAGCCCCCGCTCGCCGCAACTAGAGAAAGCCCGCGCGCAGCAACGAAGACCCAACACAGACAAGAATAAATAAATAAATTAAATTAAATTAAACAAAAAAAAACCACCCTTGGTCCTTTCGTCTTTCCCAGTGTCCACTGCAGCCCAACTGGACAGCTCAGCGTTTCCCAAACAGCCCTGGGCGGCCTGCCCCCGCCCCTTCGCTCCTGCTGCTGCTTCTGGCCCAGCGGCGTCTGCCCGTCACTGCCTGTTGAAATCCTGCTTATCCTCCGGGGCCCGGCTCCCATGCCTGCTTCCACAGAGCAATGAACCCTCAACCCAGGACCCAGGGGAACGGGGACTGGAGCCTTCTGCGCCATCGCCAGGGACGGTTCCAGCCTGCAGAGGAGGTGGGGAAACCATCTATCAGACCCTTCCTGCTTTACCATTCTCTGAGGGGAGGTGGAGCTGCTCCCTCTTGAAAGTGCAAAAAGGCCACGTCCTCCTTCCTCCCAGCCATCTTTGCACCTGAGAACAAGGTAAAGCTTGGGATTCAATCCTATGAGAGCCAGATCCCATCCATGCACTAGGACAGAAATGGGTCACTCATTCACTCTTCTAATATGTACTGATGGAGCGTTCTACTTAATACGTACCAGGTCTCCAGAAATGAGGCATGCCCCCTCTGCTTCCCTCTTCCTTAGGAGACCCTTGAGGCCCCTGTGTGTGTGTGTGTGTGTGTGTGTGTGTGTGTGTCTCACTCTGCGACTCTTGGGGGTTCAGCCAGGCTTGAGGAGCTCACAGTCGAGGCAGCTGGGCTCTCCTCGCCTATATTACCAGCCTTGCTTCCTGGAGACCGAAACCACAAGTAGAGCACAGAGGCGTGAGAGACACTCACAGGCTGGGTTTGGCCGCATGCGTGCAAAGGGGTGCTGTCTCTTGCAGAGAGAGATACACAAACGGGAGCAGCTAAGGGAAGAGCCGCTGCGAGGGGCACTCGGTAGCCTGCCCACCTTCTGGCCCTAGGATGGCGCTTCCCACTGGCGGGCAGGCATAGCGGCCGGAGATGACACCAGACATAATGCT
This sequence comes from Lipotes vexillifer, assembly GCF_000442215.2. Lineage (NCBI taxonomy): Eukaryota > Metazoa > Chordata > Mammalia > Artiodactyla > Lipotidae > Lipotes > Lipotes vexillifer. The sequence continues at coordinate 4,685,073 of NW_006789022.1, read as the reverse complement.
CCTCTTCGTGGTTGCTGGATTGCTGACGGCAGCTCTCTCAGGTAGCCCTCTCCCCTCCTCCTGCGGCTCCTGCAGGAGAGCCTGGGACCTGCCCTCCTGGCCCCTTTTCTGCTTGTTTTCTCACGCTCACCTGTCTGGAGCCTTTTAGCCAAGACTATACTCTGGTACCAGGATGGTTCCAGCTGTGTCAACAGCGTTAGGGGCCCAGAGAGGGTACAGGGACCCCCGTGAGGGGCTGAGGCTGTGCCTGGGCAGTGCTAAGAGGACCCCTGAGGGTCAGATAATGCGGGTAGCATGTGGGGTGTCTTACCAAGGGGCTCCCAGGCTCAGAGGAGGGAGACACCTCCCACCCACAGGCTCAGGAATCCCTGCATCCCTATTTCTTGCCAACTCTCAGGAAGGAACCGTTTGCCTTCCAGAGAACTAGGGCCACTGACGATCATATTTTCAACCCCAAAGCGGAGGCCCTGGGTTCACCAAGCTTGTACCGCTCACAGCAGAGCCATCCTGAAACAGAATTTGGGAAGCTAAGCAGAGCTGGGGTTGGCTGGCCGCTGGTTGCTCCACTGGGTGTAGTTTAGGGCACAAATGAACAGAAAGGCTCTGAAGGCTCAGATCCTCCCTGATCCTGAGCTCCGTCTGGGTGCCAAAACACCCTCACAACCTGGGCCAGGCATCGGGTGTCAGGAAGTTTTGGGCCCTGAGCTCTGCTCATTGGGTGCTTGTTGGCCCCTGTGGAGTGCAGGGTCCAAGGTGGCAGGAGCTGGGCAGGAGATGCTCTGGGCCCTCACACTGGGGGGTAAGGAGATGGGTATGGAAACAGAATTCTGGGCCTGAGAGTCTGGGTCCACCTGGCAGTAAAGATGCTAAATGCTTTGAGTGTGGTGTTAGGGAGACCCAGGAAGGCTCCATCAGGAGGTCTGGAGCATTCGGGGAGCCGTGGGGGGCTCTTCTCACTGCCTCTGTCTATCTAGAGGCAGGTGTTCCCAGCCTCCTGACCTCACACTGGTTCAAGGAAAGCCGTTTAGCTCTGGGATCAGGAATAGGTATTCCTTCAGCTCCATATGGACCTGGAAGAGAGGCTTTGCCTGTCTCACTCTACCAGGAGCCCCTGGAGCTTGGCCGCTTTCTGCTCCCAAGCTGAACAGACAGATGGTCCGAGAGTGGGGCCCTTGCTCTGCGTCTCCATCCTCTGTTCTCCATGAGCTGCCGGCCTCGGCTCAGAATTAAGTCTGGGTCTGAGAGGTCTGCGGACCGGCCCCTGGGCCCCGGGATCTGGTTTTGAACAGTGCTTGAAGGGAGGTGGGAACCTGGGCTGGGCAGAGCCCAGGAAGGTGAAGCGGAGGGTCCCTTGGGGCCCAGTTCCTCACACATCACCTTGTCTCTGCACGGCCCACTCCACTCTCAGGATAGTTATTTACTTACTTCGTGTTTTCAAAACTGTACTTATAGTCAGTTGACTCACTTGTTACTAATACAAGTTCAGTTTTGAAAGGAAACTTAAAAAAAAAAAAAAAAAAAAAAAAAAAAATGGTGGTGAGAACCAGTTCCTCTGATGTGTTAGTAAGAAGTTAAAAGAATGTAACTGCCCTTGAGCCTGAAGCCTTTGGCAGCCCTCTTTGTGAACATGAAGGGATGATAAAGACATCCTGCCTCCAAATTGTTATTTTCTTCTTGACTTTTCAGGGGGTCTGAAAGCCCTTGGGCGGGAATAGTTTCCTCGCTATGCGATTTAATGGCAATAAATGCTGCTCCCTTCGACTCTCCTGAGGGTGCGCAGTGGTATAGGTCCTAGTGCTGGGAAATAGGGCCTGGCAGGAGGGGCACTCTGGGCAGAAGGGAACTTGAGAAAAGAAAAGGAAAGAAAGAAAAACAACTGGGAAGAGGGAGGAAGGAAAGGGAGCTGGGAGAATGAGGTCCATAAGGGAGCTCCAGGGCATCACCCCGAGGGCTGCACGTGGCCTGGGCGGGTTACCAGGCTGTGCCCTCAGACCACAGGCAGGTGGAGTCTGGCCCTCCTGGGTCCTGGTGGACCCGGCCTCACCTTTCCTACTTCCCTTTGCAGTCCCACCTCCAGGCTCCATCCTGGGCCTCACACAGCTGTTTCTCTGGCCAGGCTGGCCTGGATTCTGGGCCGGCCTCTCGGCAGGCCTTGGTTTGTGCTGTTGAATGACCAGGGCAGGGACCAGGGCCTAGAGAGCCATGCTTCCGAATTCTCTGCTGGTACTCCCTGGAGGCCTGGGTCCAGGACCTGTTTGTCCACTTATCCTCCAGTTCTGCCTCAGTTTCCAGATCAACCAAGTGGGGATGGAGAGGTGGAGAGAATGAACGAGAAGCCCCTGACCGGGGAGGTTGTGGGGGAGGGGAGTCGGGAGACCAGCCAATTGGTGCCACCCTGTCTTTAAGTCACCTTGTGATGGTGCTTCTCGGCTCTGGACCTCAGTTTGGGTGGAATGGGGCTCTTTGGGCAGATGATCCTTAAGAGCTTGGTCCGATCTGACACTCTGCATTAGATGCAGGAACAAAAAACTCAGCCATTCCCGCCAGGGCCGAGCCGAGGTCAGTGACTCGAATTCCATCCGTACCATGGTTGGCGAGGTCCTCAAGGGCTGCTGTTGTGCACTTGAAAAGGCTATTTGTGGTTTTACTTTAAAAAAATAGTTTCTTAAATTAACACATTTTAAAAAAATCTATTTTTCCTTACCTTGTAAATTCAATACACAAATCTCATTTTTTTTGCAAGTCCAGTAGTTTTTAACAATGGCTCTCAAGGGGTCTTTGTTTAATATTTCAGCAAGTCAGGTTGAACAGAGTAAGCCTCCTTAAATAATAAATACCACTGACAAATGTAGCTAATTGAGTTCCCTTAGATCTGTGATGTCTAATCTAGCTGCTATTAGAATGTGCCATTTGGAATGCGGTCGTCTGAATGGAGATGTGTTAGGAAAATAAAATACACAGCAGAGTTTAAAGATGTGTTCAAAAAAAAAATTGTAAAATATCTCATTAGTAACTTATATAATTACATTGAAATGATAATATTTTGGATATGTTGGGTTAAATAAGTGTTACTCTTACAATTAAGTTTACCTATTCCTTTTTCCTTCTTAAAAACGTGCCTCCTAGGGGCTTCCCTGGTGGCGCAGTGGTTGGGAGTCCGCCTGCCAATGCAGGGGTCGCGGGTTCGTGCCCCGGTCCAGGAAGATCCTTATACTAAGGAAGTGTAAAATTATCCAGAAACATTATTTTTATAACTTATGTTTATGGTTACTCTTACAATTAAGTTTACCTATTCCTTTTTCCTTCTTAAAAACGTGCCTCCTAGGGGCTTCCCTGGTGGCGCAGTGGTTGGGAGTCCGCCTGCCAATGCAGGGGTCGCGGGTTCGTGCCCCGGTCCAGGAAGATCCTACATGCCGTGGAGCGGCTGGGCCCTTGAGCCATGGCCGCTGAGCCTGCGCGTCCGGAGCCTGTGCTCCGCAGCGGGAGAGGCCACAGCGGTGGAAGGCCCACATACCGCCAAAAATTAAAAAAAAAAATTGAAAAATGTGCCTCCTAGAAAATTTAAAATGACCTATGGAGCTCACCTTACATTTATACTGGCTAGCACCACCTTAGATACGCTACACAACATTTATAAATTTAATGAAATTGATTTTCTTATAAATGCTTCAAATACCTCTAAGAAACACAACCTTCCCAAGGATTTAAAAGAATGCTTATAGATCTAAAAAACTAACTTATTAAGAAAGTGAATATTAAGTTTTCTTAAATAGTCTAATCAAGTTTACAGATGTCAACTGAAGTCAGTTACTCAGTCACAAACATGAGAAACTCTATGGCTGAAAGTTCTTAAACATTAAAATACAGGATTTTATGCACCAACATACAGAACTTGACCCAACTTAAACTTAACAGAAAGGTACAGATACTATGGGTTTTTGTTTATTTCACACCTCTATTTTTTAAATTCTAATCTTCCTGGGCTTAAAAATCACTTACCAAGGAGAAAAGAATCGTACCATTGCACGTAATTTGGCTTATCCCGAGAAGGCTGGAGTTTCCATCTCAGTGGACTGAGATGAGGACAGCTTTCTTGTTGTTTTGCCAAAATATAAGATATGATTCTCTTGTGCTGCTGACGGATAGCCCATGGCCTCTGATGGGGCTGGTTGCTCGACCCACGATCCAGGTTTCAAAAACCTAGTTCTCTCTGTCTCCCCCGTGCCCAGGGAGTTCTACCACTTGATTGGATTAAACTAAACAAATGTTTACTATTCTTTTTTTCCCTCCATGTTCTTCCTGTCTGGCAAGACTCCAACTCATAGATTTAAAGATAACATATGACAGAGAGCTTTCTCCTAGCTTAGTCTGGCTCTCTGGTCATATGACTGGTGGGGACGGACCTTTAGCATGGCCGTGACCATGGTGGTAATGTGGGACAAGGCAACTCCTAGGGTGTTGGGTCTGGCATATTTAGCCAAACATAGATGATTCCAGAGGGATCTAGAATGAGTGAGAAACGCTGCCCACAGCCTCCTTCGTTCAGTTCGCATTTATTGAGGCCTGCTCCGAGCCAGCCTCATTTCTCACAGGAATGCTCGAAAATTAAATTGGGCCCCCAGCCGTCGGGTTCTGAGGCTGAAGCATCAGCTGTCCCCCTGGGACAGGGAGGGGTAAGCAGGTGCCTCCAGCTGAGGCTTTGGGACAGGGGCCTGGAGGAAAAGACCCCCCTGGCATGGGGCCCACCCTCCCCCTGCCTGGGCCACAACTAAATCCCATGCCAGATGCTCAGCCCTGCACTGAACAGATGCTGGCGGGGCTGGAATGCCCGGGTCGCTTGCCTGCCCCAGTCTCAGTGTCCTCCAGACCATCCAACCCACCCTCAGCACTGGCCTCCCAACGGCCAGGTCAGGGCGAGGTGCATCAGAGGAGCAGCATTTCCTGGGGGCCCTCATTCCTTCCCTTCTCGGTGATTACTAAAGCTGCGTCCTACCTGACAATTTGCTTAATACTCTTAATGGATGTTTTAAAGTATAAAGACATTTATTTTTAGAAGAAACTTTATATTGCTGCCTTCAAGATAAAGCCATTGTAAATCACCTAATGGTAACAATGGTGAAAATAAACATCGTGGAAACAATGTTATTCATTTCTGGCCAGACAGATGGTATTTAATACCCTGTCAGTGACCACCTAAATGTGAGCTTATAAATGTTACACAGCCAAGACAAAGATCTCTTAAATGTAAATACAGGATTTAGTGGTTAACATGATGCCATTTGCACAATAAACTCATTTACCCACGTGACAATCCCATGGTGTAGGTGAGGAAACCGGGGGTTAGCAAGGCTGAGGCCTGTCCAAAGTCTGGAGCTAAGATGTGCCAACGCTTGAGCTGAGGTGTCCTGACGGGAAAGAGGGGCCCAGCCTGTCTCCTGGCTGGCTGCCCCCGGGGTTCCCTCTGAGGATGAGGCATCTCCCCAAGGTGTTGTACCCTCCCGGGTTTGCAGCCTAAACATTGCATCCAGGGACAGCCCCGAGGGGCCTCTGGGGTCCTGGGACCCCCTGGAAGACTTCTCAGGATCGGATGGGAGCAAATGGGCTGCCTCTTTCAGCAAAGCCCAGCCTTCATGGGTTTGCTGTGCACTTACCCTGCCCACCCAGGCCAGGAATGAATGAAGTGAAGCTGAAGAGACACAGTGAGACAAAGGAAAGCTTGCCTGGCAGGGGGCTCCATCTACCCACAATTTATTTAACACCTGCTGTATGCCAGGCCCTGGGATGGCACTGAGATATGAAGGTTTGACCTTGAACATATTAAATGTTGAGGAAGGTGGCAAAACATACAAGGGTCGCAAGGGATAGATGTGACAACAGGTGCAATCTGATGACAGCCATAACCACCATCCATTGCAGGGGACTTACATTCTCCAAGCACCAACCATGCTTATCCTGTCCTATATTGACACTGGGGCACTCGTCCCCATTTTACAGGTGGAGAAATGGAGGCTCAGAAAGTTCTGTACTTTGCCCCAGGCTAGTGGCTGATGCTGAGTTTAAATCCATGTCTGTAGATCTCCAAAACCCATGTTCTCCATCACTGGGCTGCACTATTTCTGGGAGCCAGGAGTCAGAACAGGGAGAGCTTGAGTGTCCCGGAGAGGGGGACGTCACTGTCCCAGAGGGGCTGGACACGGGGTACAAGAAGGCTTTTGGATACGAAAGAAAGATGGCCAAAACATCCTAGTCACGAAGACATTTTTAAAAATGTGTGCGTGCAAAGGCTGGTGAGATAGTCATGTTGTGCCAGTATCAACTTCCTGGTTTTGGTAATCTCCTGTAGTTACAGAATAGGTCACCGTCAGGGAAAGCTGGAAGATGAGTGCATGGGATGTCTCTGTGCTATTTTGGCAACTTCTTGTGAGTCTATCATTTCAAAATAAAAATTTAAAGGGGAATAAAAGGCATTTCAGGCAAAAGGGCCCATTTGAGCAGAATCTGGAGAGCATGGTCTAAGGCCTATTGGGTAGGTAGGGCCCCAATTCCCAGAGGAGCTGGGCTCCAGGCTCTTTTTCTGCTGACTCATCCAGACTGCTGTGTCATGAGGATGCAGTGAGCATGCCAGGCACAGAGACCGGCACAAACCGTACATTTACATTTACATTCGCCAGGCCAACAGGTGTAAATTCATATACCTGTCTTCTCCTCATCACAGCCCTGTGAAGTATGAGTTATTGCCCCCATTTTACTGATTAAGCAACTGAGGCTCAGAGAGGTGAAGTGACTTTTCCTGGATGGCACAGTTAATAGACTGTTAAAAGATAAACTGAGGCATATTAACATTTTTAAACTGAGCAAAAATCGATTCAAATCGGCGGCATACGATCTAGCAGATAGAAAAGACAGGTATAAAAGGGGACTTTTATAGGCAGAAGGGAGTAGGAACAAGAAAGTTATACTAGGCAAAAAAGCAGATTGGTTATTGCAAAGTTACTCTTTTTTTGTCGTTTATTGTTATTTTAATTTTATTTTTTTAAATTGGAGTATAGTTGATTCACAATCTTGTATTAGTTTCAGGTGTACAGCAGAGTGATTTAGTTATACATACATATGTATCTATTTTTTTTTCAGATTCTTTCCCCTTATAGGTTGTTACAAAATATTGAGTATAGTTCCCTGTGCTGTCCTTGTTGGTTATCTCAAAGTTACTTTCTTTTAGGGGATGACGGGGTCTAGCAGGCAGATGACCTAACTAGTGCTGGTCAGGTGATTCCTGATTGACTGGTTTAAGATTCCATTTCTGGGAGAGCTGAAACCATAATTAAGTCTTGGCTTGGTGATGTGGGGCTTTAGCATAAACAACTCTACTTGGGGCCTGTTGTCTTGGTTTTTGTTTGTTTGTTTGTTTGTTTTTTTCCGGTACACGGGCCTCTCACTGTTGTGACCCCTCCCGTTGCGGAGCACAGGCTCCGGACGCGCAGGCTCAGCGGCCATGGCTCACGGGCCCAGCCGCTCCGCGGCATGTGGGATCTTCCCGGACCGGGGCACGAACCCGCGTCCCCTGCATCGGCAGGCGGACTCTCAACCACTGCGCCACCAGGGAAGCCCTGTTGTCTTGTTTTTAACTAATAGGCGCCAGATCTTTAACTTGACTTTACGACTCCAAATCCACGATGTTTCCCAGCCCTGGAAGATGGGTGGGGTTTGGAACTCCAGCCACCTCAAGATTTTTATAGGAAAGGTCCCCTATTCTCTGGGGAGTTTTCACCTCAGCTCCCAACAGCTGGGCTGTCATGGAACTTGGGTGAAAAAACCCCTTGAAGGAACTTGTGTGTCAGAAGCCACTTTCTGGCCAAGCTTCCACTCAGCCTCAGTTTCCCCAGCCATAAAGTGGGGTCAGTGGCAACCTCCAGAGCCCAGGGCTGGGATGAGGCTCCAGGAGACAATGGCTGTGAAGTATTTGGGGAAACACGGGGCTTCTTGGGCGCCAAAGACGCCCATGGCCACAGCTACTGTTGGGCCTGGGGCCAGGGCAGGAGCTCGCGGAGGGAAGCCCGGGTTTCCGCCCACCATTTTGTAGACTCCTGTGGCCCAGCTGCCTCTGCCTGAAAGTGGCAGCTGCGACAGCCTCCAAGAGGCTGGGCAGGGAGGCAGGGCTGAGGGGCTGAGGAGGAGACTGCAGAGCCCTTGGGAGATGCTGGATTAGGGTACCATAATGGGAGAGTGACCCCCTTACTTTCCCCTGCAAGGGGGTTGCCCCCGGGTCTCCACTGAGTGTTAGGAGATGGCAGGGCACATTAGAAGTTCCAGCCTGTAAGTTTCCAGGACACCCGCGACCGCTCCATCATGACCCTGAGCTGGGCTGGGCTTTCCGGGCAGGGCCAGCATAGCCCAGGGAAGCTGCACCCGGAGCTGGGGGCCAGGGCTGTGCGGGGACACAGGCTGTGTGAGTGAGGGGGGCTCCTCAGAGCTGAGAGCTTCTCAAGGCGTCCTGGCGATCCCATTTGTATGCCCCACTTCCAGTTTGGAAATCACCTACTGAGCCCTGAGCCAGGGAGAACACAGAGGTGAAATCACTGTGTCGCCAGCCGTGCGCAAAGCCAAGCATGGCTCTGTCCATCTTGCAGAAGCACAAAGTGATGCTTGGAAAGCTGGAGCCACGCAGCGAGTTGCCAACAGAACTGGGACCAGAGTCACTTTCTGGGCACCAACCAACCCATCCCCGCCAGCTGCCTCTTCCTAAATGGGGCTTGGAGAAAGATTTCCTCTACACTTTAATAAAATCTTTGTAAACTAAGTAAACACAGTTGCCAAATGAATCAAGCTCCTTGGAGAGATGTGCTGCACTCTCCAGATGGGGTTCTAGAAATACCGCAGCAGTATCTGAGCTGGAAGACTCCATCCCCAGAGGGCTGCCAGTCATTGACATCCACCCATTTGTCAGAGGAGGAAACTGAGGTGCAAAATGGGGAGTGAGGCACCCAAGGTCAGGAGCAGGGGTGAGAAGGGTCTGCAGGCTTCTGGGTCTGCATTACCCAGAGGGTGTGGCTCTGGCCTGGGCCCACAGATGCGTCCTCAGCGCCCCCCCCCTCGATGTGGAGATGGCAGGGGAGGGCTGTGGTCTGACGTGGGTCTGAGGTGAACACAGCTGATCCTGGGCTCTGAGATGTCAGCTCTGCGAGGCGAGGAGCTGCCTTCCTGCAGCCACTTTGCCTCCACCATCTCAATGGCTCCCCGACTGTTTTGCTTAGTTTTATTTTAAAAAAAATTATTTCAGCACAATTTTAGACTTACTAAGAAGTTGCAAAAATATACAAAGATTTTCCACATGCTCTTTACTCAGATTCCAGACTAGTACTATTTTTATCATTTTCTCTATTTTTCTGTCTGTTACATGTTTCTTGAACCATTTGAGAGTAGGTTGTAGACGTAACTTCCCTTTCTCCTAAATACTTTAACATGTCTTAAAAAAAAAAAAATAAGGTCATTCGCTTAGGTAACCACCGTACACGTATCAAAATCAGGTGATAAACATTGCTACAAAAATAATCTGTAGAACTTTTTCAGATTTTGCCAATTGTTCCAAAACAATTTGCCTTAGAGGCAAAAGAAAATTCCATTGAATGTGTTGCATTTCACTCTCCTTATTTCCTTAAATCTAGACCAATCGCTCAGATTTTTTTCTTGCAAGATATTGATCACTTTGAAGAGTACAGGCCAGTTATTCTGGAAAATGTTCCTCAGCGGGGCTTGTCTGATGACTCCTCATAATCAGTTGTGTTGTTTCTGGCACAAGTATCACAGAAGTGAAGTTATGTCCTTCTCAGACATGGTATCAGCTTGTCCCGTTACCCACGGTCTAACTCTGATTGCTTGGCTAAGGTGACGTCTGCTATAGGTAAAGTCACTCTTCTCTGTAATAAATATGTCTCTTGTGGGCAGATTCTTTGAGACTGCGTAAATTTTTTGGTTCCCTTCAAACCTTTACCCACTTGTAATATTATGGCTGATTCTGGCCTGAATCAGTTATTATCGTGATAGTTTCTTGATGGTGATGTTGTGACGCCATCATTCTTTTACAGATACAGTGGCCGACTCAGTTTTCTCTGCTGGCTCAGTGAGTGGGAACCAGCTGGCTCAGTGCCTTGAAGGCTGGTGCTGATGGGGCCAAGAGTGAGCCCTCAGGCTGAGCCTCTGACGGCCACCACCTTGCCTTGCCTCCTTGTGGAGCCTGGCGGGTGTCCTCCCTGCTCCCCGGCCCGTCCTCCCTCCACCTTCACAGCTTCCCGCCATTCATTTGTGGAGCTCCTACTACGTGCTGGGCACTGTTTTTAGCCACTGCAGGTGTAAGACAAAGTCCCAGAATTCAAGGAGCTTATATTCTAGTGGAGAAAACAGACAAATGAATAAACGTTTAAAAAATAGTATCGTTTCAAAGCAGAAATAGAGACACAGACGTAGAAAACAAATGTATGGATACCAAGCGGGAAAGTTGGGGGGGGCGGTGAATGGGAGGAATTGGGAGATTGGGATTGACACCTATACACTATTGATACTATGTATAAAGTAGATAACTAATGAGAACCTGCTGTATAGCACAGGGAACTCTACTCAGTGCTCTGTGGTGACCTAAATGGGAAGGAAATCCAAAAAAAGAGGGGAAATACGTATACGCATAGCTGATTCATTTCGCCATACAGTAGGAACTAACACAACATTGTAAAGCAACTATACTCCAATAAAAATTAATTTTAAAAAATGACTACCAAAAAAAATAGTATCATTTCAGAGAGGAATATGTGCAACAAGGGAAATAGAGCAAAGGAGGGAAGACAGAGAGACTGGAATGGGGATCTAGGTAAGGCCTCTGACGACACATGAGCAGAGATCTGATTGATAGGATGAGCTGGGCGTGCCAAGATCAGGGAGCAGGACATTCCAGGCAGAGGCCATGGCAGGTGCAAAGGCCCTGAAGCGGGAGTGAATTTCACATGCTGGGGGAGATTACAGAGGGAAGGAGATGGAGATGGAGAGGTTGACACGTGTCAGAGAAAACAGATCACGTACAGGCTTGGAATTAATCCAAAGGAAATGGGAAATCATCAGAGAGCTTTAAGTATAAAAGGATGTGATTTGATTTGCCTTTATGTATATACAATTATTTAACAAATATTTTTTATAATCAACTTCGTGTGTAAGCCTAAGTAAGTTTATTTAAACCTAGACATCTTCTAGGTTTCATATATCTCAGACCAGTGTTGCTTCAATAAGTTGAATATAGCTGTATAAACAGATAAGACACTCAGAACAACTGCGTCATTCACTAGCCTGCCAGCCAAACCCAAGTCAGCTCTCCCTTTGTTAAAGGCTTGTAATCCCCAGGACTGAACAACGGGAAAAGGAATCATCTGCTTACTGTGTGATTCAATACTACTTAATCTTGGATCTTAAATTGGTCTGGTGTGGGATATACTGCGTTAACTGGTGGAAAGACCAGTTTGGGGGAGGCAGTGGGGACAGCGGGGTCTGTGTTGTGAGGGAGGGAAGCAAAGTCTTCTTGGCAACCTCACATCAGGGGCTGTCGGAGGAGGGCAAAGGGGACAGGGACTCTCCCAAGGTCATAGCAGTGGCTGGTCTCAATTCTACCATCTCTCCTTGTCACTCCCACCTGGTTCCAGCTGAAAATTCAGACACGATGTAAACATTAGTCATCCTTATTGTAAGAATGTTATAACAACCACATTAAAAGAGATCTCACCCAGCACGTGCACAAAGTGAGGCCTTTCGTTCCTGAGGGAGGGAGTGTGTAGGTCTCTGTAGCGTCACGGGCGTTTACTCGCATCAGCGCGGAGGTGGGTGTGCTGAAGGGCACTGTGTTGGTTGTGATGAATATTTGTCAGAATGGCTGTGAGAACGTGGATTCTGGGGTCTCGGAGACCAGCATGGGATCCCAGGCCGCACCACCTTCTCTGTGACTTTGGGCAAGTTTCCAAACCTCTCCTGGGGGAAATGGGTACGACCGGAACGCCAGCTCCCCAATTCTCGCTCTCTAGATAGACTCTAAAGCCGTCCCTGAAGATCTTTAGAGACCATTTTCATCACCTGCATCTGTGGGGGCTGGCTCAGTTCCAGCCACATCCATGTAGCCATGAAACTCAGTCCCACAAAGCACTTGTGGATTTTTTGACTCTGTCGACCTGGAAGTGAAACAGGGCACATCCATCCGTCCTGCGGTTTCCCCCCCTCCTCTCTCCTAAGACTCCCTAGAAGCAGCTGTGGGCTCTTGCCAGCTCTTGCCTCCCAGAGGTGACCTTTGTTGCAGGTACACGTGTGACTTAGTTTCCTAGGGCTGCGAAGTACTACAGACGGGCGCATGAACAACAGAAATGTATTGTCTCACAATTGTGGAGGCTGGAAATTCAAGATCAAGGTGTCAGCAGGGTGTGTTCCTTCTGAGGCTGTGAGGAAGAATCTGTCCCACGCCTCTCTCCTAGTGGTTTGCTGACAATCTTTGGCATTTCTTGGCTTCTAGAAACAAATCCCCATCTCTGCCCTCCTATGTGCATACGTCTGCCTCCAAATTTCCCCTCTTTATGAGGACACCAGTCATACTGGATTAGAGCACACACACTAGTGACCTTATTTTAACTCTGTGCAGACCCAATCTCCAAACAAGGTTGCATTCTGAGGTACTGGGAGGTATGGACTCCAACATATCTGTTTTGCTGGGACCAATTCAGCCCATAGCAGTGCATGCATGTGTGTGTGTGTGCGCACATGACTCAGGAGTGGAATTTCTGGGTCACGACTATGGAAATGCTTTCTAGAGCGGTTGTGACAGCTTTGTTCCACCCCGCCCCCTCCAGCAATGTACAGAGTCCCTACTGATCCCCATTCTCAACAACACTCCATATTACCACCCTTCTTAATTGTCGACAATCTTGTGCCTGTGAAACAGTCTCTCCCTGTGGCCTGACGTTGCTTTCCTCTGCGGCTGTGTGGCTGGGTGTTTTTCATATGTTCAAGGGTCCTGTGTGTTTCTTCTGTGAAGGGCCTCTTCCTGCCTTTTGCCCATTATTCTATGGCTCGCCTTTTCCTCACTGGTTAATGGATGAAGATTCTTTTCTGAGGAGGGTTTCCACAGGGGAAGGTGAGGAAAGAAGATAAAGGGGGAAGTTAGGTCATCATTTCTGACCTTAAATTTTGAGAACTCATCCACACAGCTGCTCCTTCAAGGGAAAGACAGGAAACCATTTCAGGCCCTGAGTCTCTTTCTGGAATCTCTGGGGCCAGGTTCAAATCAGAATCTAGAATGTTAGGATTTTAGAGAGGTGACATGTTTATGTTATGTAATGTCTCAGCAGGGGCCTGAGCAGCCCCGGAACCAAATACCTTAACATTTCTGCAACAAAATATATGATTTTTCACACCACGTAGAATAAAAAGAGACCATGGACAAGCCGGCATCATTTCAGGTCAGGAAGGCCACCCACAGAGTTATGAAAAATCCAGGGGTATCTGGGGCTTCAGAATTGCATTAAAGATTGTGCAAGCGTGTTGCCAAATAGCTATTGAGAGTCACGATCATTTTCTCTTTTAATGTCCCAATAGCCCCAGGAGGTGGCTATGAACATCACCGCTTACGTTGACAAAGGTCACTGATGATACTAGAGTTTAGGAAAAAGAGTGCATATATGTATATGTAAAACTGATTCACTTTGCTGTACACCTGAAACTAACACAACATTGTAAATCAACTATATGCCAATAAAATTTTTTTAAAAAAGAAAAGAAATCCAGATCCTGGTATTAAGAGGAAGAGATGGGATTCGAACTCACATCTGTCTGACTCCAAAGCCCACCTGCTTCCAACTCTGCCGTGCTGCCCCCAACCCTATGGAGGTGGTTTCTTGACTTCTCTGCTCCCCAGAACTCTGGAGTTTAGAAGCAGAGTCACTAGCCAGAGGAGTGGATTGGGAGGGCGGGATGCGGCAGGGAGTGAGTAGGTGGGAGGTCTGTTGGCTGAGCCAGATCCTCACCCCAAAGCAGTGGGTGCTGGTTGCCAGAGCTAGAATGCCCACCTCAAACCTCTGCAAAGTTTCCCAAGGGTCCATCATACTTTGGCATTGACCAAACATTCAGCTGGCTCTCTCCTTGCCCCAGTTTGAAGGCCTCTTTAGACACTGGAGGGGGGAGACACTGGAGGGGGGAGACACTGATCAGGGATCTTACCTGTTGCTGGGGTTCAGGGACTGAGAAAGCAACAATGTCTTCCCAGCATTTAAGTTAGAGCTCGAGCACCTTTGCAAGGAAGGATAGGGAAGCCCTGTGGTGTCAGGCCACTGGTGGGGAGAAAGGGTGGCATGGAGAGTGGTAGGTCACTGCCCCACATGATCTCTCCTCTGAGCCCGCTCACCCCCTGGAAAGGTACAAGTTAGATCTCCCAGGTTGTTTGGCAAAGGCTTGGATATTTCCTGCTCTCCATCATGTTCTCATCCTTGAGAACTCCTACACATCCTCTAAGGCCCCTCCCAATTGTCAGAATGATTCCCTCTCACCTCTACTCTTCCCAGAGCACTTTATTCTGACCCCTGGGGTAGCATTTCTACCTTATCATAATCAACTCTGAGTATATCTTCGTCCTCTACCATGGCTTGGGGCCTGGCACAGAGTCTGGCCAAGAATGAGGAACAGATGAATGAAGGAAGGAAGGAAGGAATGGCACCTCCCTGACTAAGGGCTAAGATAGGCAGAAACGTGAAAGATTTTGAGCCACTTCCGAAGAGCCCTAGACGTGACTTATGGAGGGGAGTGTGGGCTGACCATATAGCCAGAGAGCTAAGAAGTGGGCTTGAATTTAGAGAGACCGGAAGTTGAATTCTGGTTCCACATCTTAGTAACTGTGGCCTTGGGCAAGTCGCTCAAGCTTCTTACCTGGAAAACTGAGACTTCAGTGGGCCCAATGGAGAGTCATAGGAGAGTGTGTGCTGTATGTAAAGCAGGGACACACACATGCTACCTCCTCCCAGGGAACCCAAATTTATTTCCTGAACTTGAACTCATGGGCCTGGTTGGCCTTGTGGCCATTGGCTGCTGCCGGCATTCAGCTGCTAATGGCACAAGGTGGCCGTGGAGATTCAGGCTGAACATCCCCCGTGCCTCCCCAGTTTCCCCTTTGAATCTGGATTTGGGCCTGGATTTGTTTAGAGAGAGGAGGTGGGTGGTGAGAGGGGAGGGGCCCCTTGGAGCTGATGGGCACAGATGCTGAGCCAGGGTTGGTGCCTACATCCCAGGAGACATTCTGGTCCCAGCCTGCTTGGGAAGGGCTGTGTTTCCTTCCCAGGAAGGATGATGATGACTTCCAACAGCTGCTAGGTGCCTGATATTAAGGGGGCCCTTCTCTTAAGGGGGCTTTCAGCCACCTCAGGAAGGTGTCAGCATCACCCCTGAGAGCTGGGGGGATTTTCACCCCTTGCCCACACTCAAGCTTCATTCACCCAGAAACTGCTGCTCCAGCAGCTCTCGGAGACTTCGAATCAGAGTCACTCCTGAGAGCCGGTGGGTGGGGACGGGCCCCCTGGAAAATCCTGCATGGCCCAGCAGAATTTCAGCTTCCACTGAAACCCAGAAACCCAGCCCTGCCCTTCGTACAGAGGTCAAACTCTGGGGGATTTTATTCTTGAATTTCACATACTTGAGTTTCTAGCTTAACACAGCAGGCCCTGTCCTGCCTCCGGGCCTTTGCATGTGCGGTACCCCCTACCCAAAATGCCCCTCTGCCTTCTCTCACTTGTGGAAGCTGCCCACAGTGGAAGAAAGAGGGAATCTGGGGGACATGCTTGGGTTTGAATTCTGGCTCTTTTACCCCCAACC
>NW_006789022.1:4667655-4669106 GCF_000442215.2 Lipotes vexillifer | reverse complement strand
AAGAGTGAATCTGGGGAACATGCTTGGATTTGAATTCTGGCTCTTTCACCACCAAGCTCTGTGACCTTGGAGTAGTAACAATTTCTCTGAGCCTCTTTGTCAGTTAAATGGGTTTCATAATAGCACTTCCTCACAGGTTCATCATGATGCTTCTGAATGACATCTATAAAGCTCTCTGTTCAATAAATATGGATCTGCTCCCTCTGCCCCATTGAAATGTCCCTAGACCCCAAGCCCTGGCCCAAAGGTCACCTCTCTTGCAGTAACTTCCTGAACAGGTGTAACCAAGGCAGCCCAGGAAACCCTTTGTCTGGGTTCAAATCCTTCTTTGCCTTTATTTATTTATTTATTGGCTGCATCCGGTCTTAGTTGCGGCACGTGGGATCTTTCGTTGCGACGCGTGGGCTTCTCTCTAGTTGTGACGCAAAGGCTTCTCTCTAGTTGTGGCGAGCGGGCTCCAGAGCACGTGGGCTTTGTAGTTGTGGCACTCGGGGTCTCTAGTTGTGACGCGCAAGTTTCATTGCCCCATGGCATATGGTATCTTAGTTCTCCGACCAGGGATCGAACCTGCGTCCCCTGCATTGCAAGATGGATTCCCTACCACTGAACCACCAGGGAAGTTCCCCTGCTTTGCCTCTTATGAGCCCTGTTGTTCTGGAAAGTTCCTCCACACCTCTTGGACCCTGTATTTCCCCATTTGTAAAGTGGGGATAATAATACCTTCCTCTGAGCATCATGATGGAGATGAAAGAATTTAAAACTATTAAAAACCCATGTAAGCACACAAGACTCCTTGGCAGGGGGCATTGATATGATTCAAGCAATTTACAAAGGCTTTTTCACATATGTTGTCATTTTAAAAAACTGTTGTTTTCATTTTCAACACTAAAATTATATATAATGTAAATAGTACAGAATTTAGCAACTACAGGAAAACAAAGAAAGAAATTTACCTGTAATGGTAACTGTTGTTACCACCCTGTTATAGAATCTTCCAGACATTTGTTAGAGAGAAATATTGAAAAACACACAGAAGTACAGAGGGTGTTTCAACAACTCCTAGGCATCCCTACCACCCAGATTTAAGAAATGTTTACATTTTCGCATATTTGCTCAGATCTATTTTAATAAGGAAAAAAACCATACAGATGCTGCTGAAATATTTCCTTACCCCTCCCTCCCCAGAGCACTCACGCACCAAAGTGTGGTGTGTGTACCCTTCTTTTCCATGTTTTTATACTTTTATTACATAAAAATGTATCAATACCCAATAGATAGTACATGTGCCATATTTTCTATAAATGGTATCATATTGGATGTATTGTTCTACAGCTTACTTTTCCTGCTCAATATGTTTCAAAGATCTATCCAAGTGGCTAGATATAGA
Organism: Lipotes vexillifer; assembly: GCF_000442215.2. Lineage (NCBI taxonomy): Eukaryota > Metazoa > Chordata > Mammalia > Artiodactyla > Lipotidae > Lipotes > Lipotes vexillifer. The sequence goes on along the minus strand of NW_006789022.1, from coordinate 4,667,719 downwards.
TCTAGTTCATTCTTTTAACAAAATAATTCAGTCTATAAATATAACATAGTATCATTAATTATTT
>NW_006789022.1:4649677-4667645 GCF_000442215.2 Lipotes vexillifer | reverse complement strand
CTGCTGATGAACTGTTAGATTACTTCTAATTTTCTTTGATTACATACAGTGCTGCAGTGACAATCCCTGTATATGTCTGCATGTGAACTTGCCAGAAAATACTTTTCTAAGCTATATATAGAAGAGTATTGTTTTGGAGTCAAGATATCAGCATCCTCAACTTTATGAGGTCTCTTTGGCCATTTCTCTATGCATTGTATTTACAAGAATATGATCATCCTGTGTATCTTGTTTATAATCTTTTACTGCCTATTACTCATATGCACACACACATCTATCACACATATTCATTTGTGCTTGTTGATTCTGCAGGATCTTCTTTGCTACTTACTGGGGCCAGGTATTGGATTTTTGTGTGATCTTGTTTCGGTCCTGTGAGGTTTTCATACCTGTGAGGTGAGGGAGGCAAGTTGGGCATATGAAGAGATTTGCCCAAGGTTTCCATAGTAAGGAAGAAGCTGGTTTTCAAACCCAGGCTTGTTCAGTTCCAATCCCATGCTCTTTCTGCTGCCCCAGACCTCGTAGACGGTTCTACACAATGCACATGCTACGGCCCCATCCAAGACCTACTGAGTCGGGATTCTAGAGGAGGAACCCGGATGTCCATCTCCTGCACGCAGTGGTCTGAATCCTTACGGAGAGATCAAGAAGATGGGGCTTGTAAAAGGCCAGTGTCTCTGGCCTGCTGGGCTCACTTGGAGCAACTCAGTCATGAGTCGCTCATGATTCTCTATGCTTGGTGGTATCCCATTTTACCATCTGGTAGCTGCAAAGAAGGTAGAGTCTGGCATGGGAACCTGAGCAAGCCTTGGGGCCAGGTCCACAGGAGCCTTTGCTTTTAGAGGAATTCCTGTTACCATGGCAACTGCAGTCCACATCTCATCTCTAGGAATGCTGGATGCCGTGTTTGTAGAGCCAAGGAAGGGAATAGCGAGTTGTGAGTGTGAGGCAGCTCTGCTAAGCTTCCTAAGAAAGAGAGGGAGGCAAGAAGAAAGAAGGCAGCTTTGGGGGAACTGGAATTGTCCCTTTGCAGAGAAAACTGAGGCACCCTCAGAGCCATCATTATGCCTGGGATGAATGAATAGATAGATAATCAATGGCCAGCTGCCCTCCTATGTCCATTGGGGACTGAACAGGAGAGAGCAGGGCGGGGGCACATAATGGCAGCGGCCATGTACCACGACCTAAGCATGTTACATATGTTATCCATGCACCCCCTCAAAGCGATCCAATGTGGCTTATGTATTATGCCCAGTGCCAGGTTAAAACTGAAGTCTAGCAGGGCTCAGTGACTTTCCCAAGGTCACACAGCTAGTGATGGACAGAGATGGGTTCAGATCACTATTCTGTCTGTACCCAAAGTCTCTGTTCTAAATCATGAAAAAAGAATTTCCTGTTTGTTTCCAGTTTGGCTATCACAGATAAGTTTACTATGAACATGTATATAAAATTCTTTATACGAACATATGGTTTCTTGTTCTAAATGAATGATTGTACCCATTTGTATTCCCATCAAAAGTATGGGAGCAGTACAGTCCCCCTGTATTCCTCACCGGTTCTTGGTTGGTATGATGAGTACTTTGAATATTACCTGTTTTAAAAGTGTGGAGGTGGGGCTTCTCTGGTGGCGCAGTGGTTGAGAGTCCGCCTGCCGATGCAGGGGACACGGGTTCGTGCCCCGGTCCGGGAGGATCCCACATGCCGCGGAGCGGCTGGGCCTGTGAGCCATGGCCACTGAGCCTGCACGTCCGGAGCCTGTGCTCTGTAACGGGAGAGGCCACAACAGTGAGAGGCCCACGTACCGCAAAAAAGTGTGGAGATGTATCTCACTATGGTTTGATTGCATTTCCCTAATGATTCATGATGTTGAACATTTTTGTGTTCATTTGCCAGGTGTATGTCTTCTTTGATTAAATGTCTGTTCTTTTATTAGTAACTGAGAAGACAATAAAAAAAACTTGAAAATAAAAAATATTTCCCAAGAGTGGCAACTGTGAAGCTGATGCATTGGTGCTGGGAAGGCTGTGGACTCTCCTACTCCTGGGATCATCCCATTTACACTTACTTCCCTAATACTTACTCCAGGCCCCAGCACGCGGTACAAGTTCAGCAAGTGTTAATGGAATTGAATGCAGAACAGCAATAGACTCTTTTCTCAGCTTTCCGGAAAACGTGGCTCACACGCCCTCACTTTCCTGAGCATGAGAGTAGGAAGGGGAGTTCCAGAAACAGATCACACCCCAAAGCCGGTGGTGCACCTTGATTTGATCTTTGAGTTTCCTCACAGTGCAGATTATGAACTGTTGTCTTTTACCTCCCCTGGGTTTGGTGATGGAAAGGAGGGGAATTCAATCTGGCATGTAGGGAGGATGTCATGCAGGTGAGCATCCTCTGTTATATAACATGGTGACAAATACAAGCTAAAAAGTCTGGATTTCTCTGACCTGTGTGACTGAGGACCTTTGGGGCTGGAACTCTTGAAGCCTTTGTCATCACTTTTCTCTGTCAATCACGTGCTGCTTTAGCTTGGGCTGCTATAGCAAAATACCATAGACTGGGTGGTTTAAATGTTTGTGGCTTAAACAACAAACATTTGTTTCTCACATTTCTGGAGGCTAAGAAGTCCAAGATCAAGGTGCCAGCAGATTCTGTGTCTGGTAAGGGCTCTCTTCCTGGTCTGCAGACAGCCGCCTTCTTGCTGTATCCTCACACAATAGAGAGATCTTATGTCTCTTGCTTTTTTTTTTTTTTCCATCATGAGGGCTCCACCTTCATAACCTCATCTATCCCAAATTATCTCTCAAAGCCCCCACTTCCTAACTCCATCACAGTGGGGATTAGGGCTTCGAATATGAATTTATTCATATATGAATATATATGAATATATTCATATATGAATAAAATATGAATTTTAGGAAGACATACACATTCAGTCCATAGCCTGTGCATTGAGTTTTCCTTGTGTCCCTAAGCCCTTCCTAGGTATGATGAGAGAGAATGAAAACAAACAAACAAAAATCCTGTAAAATAAGTTAAATAAGCCTAAGACACCAAGTTGCTGACTTTCTCTTGGTTTCCCAGCGGGGAGAAGTCAACCCAACCTTCCTGGGTTTTGAAAGTCCCCAGTGGGTACAGCCTGGTCTAGTCACATAGACACTGATGCCGGTCACCTCTGGAAGCAAGGACCACACTGTCCAACCAAGCCCCCAGGACAGCTTCAGTCTCTGCGACAAAATAAACTCAACCTAACCTCTCCAAGTCCCTTCAAAGACAGGACACAGCTATTCCCTCTGAATCAAGTCATAAGTTCTTTGTGCGAGCCAGTGCTCTGCTTCTTTCCAATTTTAACGGAATTATAGACTGTTTGTCTTTTCTTTCCAGTTGTTTTAACAATTGCTCTCCATCGAGTTTGGGACTGCTTGTACACACTGCTATATTTAAAATAGATAACCAACAAGGACCTACTGTATAGCACAGGGAACTCTGCTCAATACTCTGTAATAACCTAAACGGGAAAAGAATTTGAAAAGGAATAGATATATGTATATGTATAACTAAACCACTTGGCTGTACACCTGAAACTAACACAACATTGTTAATCAACTATATTCCAATATAAAATAAAAATTTAAAAAAAAAGCATTTCAGAGGTTTACTGTTCCAGTAAAGATCACTGGCTATCAGTAAATAAAACTAGTATTAAGCTTAAAAAAAAATTGCTCTCCATCAACAACCTCAAGAGAGTCTTTCAAAGAAAAACATTCACTGTAGTCCCAGCACCCTCCCACTCGGGGCTCCTCCCCCTAAACTCCCTGGGGCTATTAGTCCTTGACTCTTCCAAGTAACCCGTTTCTCCTCTGGCCTCAGAATTGGAACAAGCGTGTTCAGGGAGTGCAGGAGCCAGCCTGTGTGGGAGAGTCGCTGGGGAAGTGGTGGAACAGCTCATGGCTGGGCTGCCAGACCTCATCTTGTCCTTGTTGTGGGGATGGCGGGCAGAATGCTATCTCAGGGCTCCTGACCTAGGGAAGGACAGCTTCCTCACGGCTGCGTATCTTTAGAATCAGGGCCCTTTTGGGAATTGGTCTCTGGGGCTTGACTGAGTGCTGAGTTGTATCACCCTTGGAGGTGGGTTATCTAAGTTCAGGGCTGGCTGAGTGTGGTAGAGCTGGAAAGAGTTTGGAAGACCACCCGGGTTGTCAGAGCTCCCTACCCCTCGCCTTTGGCATGGTCAGTCACTGAACCGGAAACCAGGATGTGGGATTCCAACCGCATGGAGTAGAGTGGCTAAGAGTGTGGGTTCTTGAACCATACAGTCTGGGTTCGAATCCTAGCTTTGCCATTTTCTTGCTGTGTCACCTTGAGCAAATTACTGCTAAACTTCTTTGCACCTTGGTTTCCCCACTTTGTGGACTTGCTGTGAGAATTAAACTGGTTAATTCATCTAAAGTATTTTAAAAAGGGCTGGTATGTGAAAGTACTGAATACATGTCAGCTATATCGCTGAGCTGTGCCAGGAAGTTGTGGTGGGTACCTGGCATGACTTGGGGCCTCCCCTTTCCCCATCAGAGCGATGGGAAGAATCACAAAGTCCTTCCCTTATCTCTCTACATTTCGGACTCAAGATGCCTGAGATGGGTAACGGCTCCCATCGGCGTGGGATGGAAATAGAACACTAGTTACCCATCTGGTTGTCTCCCAAATGTCCATCTGCAAACTGGGAATGGCAGTCCAGTGCCCACCCAGTGAATCTTAGGACTAGGGGCCAGTGGATGTTTCTGGACAGCTGCCCTCTTTGAATATCTTGGCCCCAAGCTAGAACCTGGGAGGCAGGTCCTCCTGGGTTCAACTAGCCTTCGTCATCCTTGCTCAGGACACGAAAGGCTGGTCTGCATGAACACAGTTCGTGGTGGTCTCCCAGCCAACAGTCCCATGCCACTCCCAAAACTTGTGGGCACTGCCGTCCCTGGGGCCTGGTCCCAATCCTGGAGAGGGGCACACCCCACCCCCACCCCGGCAGTGCCCTGGAGCAGTGGCCGGGCCAACTTGGGAGACCACTGCACTGGGAGTCTGTGAGCCTTGGGATACACATGGGACTGTGTGTATTCAGAATTCAGTGGGACTGACAGCCACCAAACTGCTCATAAATAAAATACGTAATCACCTGTGGCTGGGGTCACAGAGGAAAAGTCCAGGTTACAATGAGAAGCTATAACGAGGCATTGAACTTGGGTCCCTCTGGGTCCTGGAAGACCTTCAGAAGCTTAAAGCCAAGGCTGGGGCGGGAGCCCTTGGAGAGAGAACTGTGTATCCTGCTTCCATCAATGAACCTTGCAACATGGTCTTCCGCTCACATCCTTAAAAACTCTTGGTAAATTTTGTTTTTTGCAAATATTTTTAACATGCTGTGTTTTCCTAACCAATCCTTCAGTTGTCTGCTCGTCTCCAATTTTGTTTTTGTTTTTTAACTATTTAACTATTTTTTAACTATTAGAAGCCACGTGGCCGCAGGCTTTTTGTCTAACAAGGCAGCCACTCAGGGCGCCCCGGCTACACCATCTCTCTTAATCCTCATGGCAAGCCCGCAACGTGGGTGCTTGTTGCTCCCGTTTTACAGGAGGGCCACCGAGGCTCAGAGAGGTCAATGATTTGCCTGAGTCACACAGTTAGAAAGGGGTTCAGCTAGCAAAAAGAATCGAGAACTTTCCAATTCCGATGCGTGAACACTAACCGCTGTGTAGTGTGGTATTCTGGATCGTTTCTTTGGGATAGGTTCCCAGAAGTGGAATTACCGGATCAAAAGGAGCTGGTTTGTTCTTTTTTTTTTGTTTTTTTTTGTTTTTTTTGTTTTTTTTTGTGGTACGCGGGCCTCTCACTGTTGTGGCCTCTCCCATTGCGGAGCACAGGCTCCGGACGCACAGGCTCAGCGGCCATGGCTCACGGGCCCAGCCGCTCCGCGGCATGTGGGATCCTCCCGGACCGGGGCACGAACCCATGTCCCCTGCATCGGCAGGCGGACTCTCAACCACTGTGCCACCAGGGAAGCCCTCCGTTTTGTTTTTAAGGCTGTTGACACACGTGCTCACAAACACTTTGCACTGATATTAAGGAGAGAAAGATGAGCTTCTGGCCAATGCTGCCTGTCACGCTCCCCCCACTGGTTCTTTTTGTGGGTTCCTCCCCCGATAGTTCTGTAGCCCTGCTCCACCGTGCCTTCCCCTCTATACAGCATCTCTGCATCCATCGTCCACTGGGTGAGCATTTACTATGCGCCTACGTGTTCCTCGGCGCATCTGATGGAGCCAGGGCCGAGGGTGCCCTCAGCGGTAGCTGCTCTTTATCTCACCCCCATATGGGTGTGTGGCCAGGCATTCCACAGCCCTTACAGGGACCTGAAACTCTCCGTGCCAGCCTTGCTCTGACACTGGGCTGGCCAGCTGGGGACTTGGCTGGGAGAACACCCCCCTTTCCTTCAGTGTCTGTGCCTCCTCCCTCCCTGTGTCTCTCACCTTCCAAAAGCTACGGGGAAATTCCATGGGCCTGGGTGACCCAGGAAGGGGACGAGTGGCCCATTTTTCTCAGGTTCCTGGCAAGGTGGCTCAGCAGTGCTTTCATTTTCCCCATGCTCTGTCTCCTTCACTTCATCGTCCCCTGGCATCTTCCTCTTGCTGCCCTAGCCAACATCCTGCCCCACTCTGCTTGGGACCAGCCTAAAATAGCTGCCACCTTCCTTGGGGGTGCTGGGTAGCTCTCCCAACTTCTTTCACCTCCCAGTCAGCAACCCTCCCCTCCCTCCCTTATACCTCTTGGTCCATAACTTTCCAGAATGTGAGGCTCAACCCAAGATGGTTTTCTGGGCACACAGGAGAATTTCAAGTGGTAAATGAACTGAGCATTAAATACACTGAACAAAGTGGTAAAAAAGGTATTTAATTATTTTATTTTCAATGCTCTGTCATCCTCAGAGATCATCTGATCTCCTCAAAGAGTCTCTATTTGATGATGACATGTCTTTCAATATTTCTAACTTGGCTTTATTTCTAGTGTACTTATTTTTACAATGCCTTTGTATTTTAGGCAAGCAATACAGAAAGCCCATTTATCTTGTTATCTTTTCTAGTTTTTCTGCATATCTACCTCTGTACCTAATCTTATATAGACGGAATCTATATAAAATTATGTACAATCATCTGTATATGTGATTTTTCTTAGTACAGCCTTTCATCTCTCTCTTTCACCACTTGTTTCTTCTCTCTCTCCCACCTCTCTTCTCCCAGTGGCATGACTCACCCCCAGCACCAGCAACATAATTTGCAGGGCCCAGTGCAGTATGAAAATGCAGGACCCTTTGTTCCAAAATCATTAAGAATTTCAAGATGGAGACGGCAGAGCATTAAACCAAGTCCAGGACACTTAAGTGCAGGTCACACGGTCACGGAGCTGGCCCTGCTCTGTCCTTCCTTTGAAGCCCTCCTTTTTTTTGGGGGGGTTGCCTTTTTTTGGCTTGCAGGATATTTGTTCCCCGACCAGGGATTGAACCCGCCCCCTTGGCATTGAAACCACTGGACCGCCAGGGAATTCCCACCCGCCTTCCTAATTTACCCATTTTCATAACTTGGTCTGTGTTCTTCCACACTTTCCTCCATGTCCACACAGTCATACCTGTTCGTAAGAGTGGTTTTTTGGCCATTGTTTTACAAAAGTTGTATCATATTATTTTTTCTTCTTTGTATCTTGCTTCCTTACTCAACAGAGCGTGGAAATCCCTCCAACTGGTATAAGCCTATTTCATTCTTTATAAAGGCTGCATAAGATGCCATGCTGTAAATAGACCATATTTATTCTGCAACTTTCCCAACAGATAGGCAACTCTTTCCAATGGTTTGCTGTTCAAAAAACCGCAATGTATACTTTTACGTTCGGGCATCTTTGCATTGTAAAGCAAATTCACAGGATAGGGTAAAGGCTCCTTTTCAAATAAATTTGTTGCAGCAAACGCGAGAATTAAATTTATAGAAAAGTCTGAAGCACAGGGCCAGGCAAAGGCAGTAACAAGGTCTGGGAAGTGCAGATCCTGTGCCGGGTTCTCTGTGAACCGAGGCCTGGATAGAAGGAGGCCTGCACACAGAAGTCAAAACACAAAAGCCAGTCTCCCTTGTTGGGATAGGGGACAGGAAAACACCTGTGACACAGGAAACAAACCCTTGAGTATATCTGGTATCAATGAACTGCCTCGGCAATGGCTGTCCTTGGAACTGGCGGCCCCTGCTCACTCTTTCATTCATTCAGTTAATCAGCAAACACTGTGTTGGGCACTCTGGGGGTATGGGGCTGACCCGGCCTTTGGCCCTGCCCTCCAGGGTTTTCTGATCTAGCAGAAAACATGTGTGCCTTTATGCATGAGAAATAGTTTCTCGGACCAGAGATAGGTATACAGAGGCATGTAGGGGCCCCCCACAGACACATAGGCAGTCACAACAACATACACACTCACATATACATGCAGAGACATACACATAATGGTACACACACTGTCACAACCACATACACACACCACAATCACACACACACGCACCACAGCCAGCATCCCAGTCCCTCCATTCCACTCCCCACCCCAGCACACGTAGAAATAATAACAACTGCACAGCAGCACTGGGACCGTTGCTGTGGGAACCGGGATTCTGAAATCCTGACTTGGGAGCATTTGAATCCTCTATGACATTAGCTGCAGAGTTTGTGCTCTGAATTCTGAGTCATTTCCCATTCAGGGGCTCAGGCTGGGCAGCCAACCAGGGAGCTGGTGAGGACAGGCAATTAAAGGCTTGATTACTTCTGTCTGAGTGATGGAGTAGCCCAGTTGGATGCTTGTAGGAGAGCTGTGTCTGCGGGTGTGTGTGTGTGTGTGTGTGTGTGTGTGTGTGTGTGTGTGTGTGTACGCTCATCTAGGTGTGAGTCTATGGAATATTCTCAGGTGAGGCTGGGACTGTATAGCAGTCATGCCTGAATCTTCAGCCCCTGCAGCAGTCAGGCCAGGTCAGGCTAGGCTGTGATAGTAAGTACATCTCAAAATCTTCATGGCTTAACACTAGAAAGGCTCACTTCTTGCACAAAACTCAAGGTGGGTCAATGTCCCCCTCCACCTTGTCTTTGCATCGGGAACCCAGGGCCTCTAATTTGGCCACAACAGAGCAGGAAGAGATGGAAGAGGCTCACTGCCTCTTACCTACCTTGGTCCAGCAGTGGGTACACGTCCTTCTGCCTAGACGTCAGTGGCTCCAACCTAAGGGCAGGAGAACCCAGAAGTGTAGGGGAGCTCCTTTATGAGCACTACGGTCCTAGCCACATCCCTCCTTTTATGTTTCTGCCAACAGAAATATCCCTGCCCGGCATGGATCCAATTCCTCAGAGACAGTTCAAATCCTGGCTTGCTAGCTTGCTAGCTGGGCACTTGCTAGCTGGGTGGTTTCAGGCCATGTATCAGCCAGGGTCCCAACAGGAAACAGGTGGCACGCTCAAAATAGGAGTTTGAAGGGGTCTCATTTAGAAAAGGACTATTTAGAAAGGCTAATGCAGTAACCAGGAGCTCGGAGCAGCTGAGCTGTCATCACCCTGAGCAGACAAGACCACAGAGTGGTCATTGAGACCCGGAAACAGAAAGTCAAGGAGAAGTGACCCCGTGGAGAGGACCAATGACCTTCAGATGAGGGCCACAACCTGCCCAAGGGATCCCACCGGGAGGGAACCAGGAGGATAAACACCACGACTTCACTCTCTTCCTCCCCTCCTCTCTCTGCTGCGACTCCCCATTGGCTGAGCCCAACAGAAGCCCAAGTGCCCTGGAAGATGCTGATTTAGTCGAAGCAGGTCAGCCTCCCAGGGCAAAGTGGACAGAGGCTCTGGAGGGACAAATGGACACAATCCAGCACAGTCAATTGATTTCTGTTCTCTGGGCCTCCCTTTCCTAATTTCTAAAAAGTGGATGCTAATACCTGCCTCACTGTGTTGTTGAAGGAAAATGGAATAACATGTGCAAAGACCTGGCGTGTAATCGGTCCTCAGCAAATGTTAGCTTCTTAGTGTCTGAAAGCACTTCGTAGTCCCATGGTTCCCAGCTCAGGATGCTCCAATTACCCTAAAGTCTGGTATGAGTTTCTCAGACAAATTTTCCAAACCGAAAATGTTTTTCCTGATATAATAACTTCTTCTCTAGGTGACGTACTTTCCAGGTATTTTGCCTCCTTTTAGACTCACCGAACTTTTGTAAGTGTTATTGCCAACAAATGGGGACTCTGGCCGAGAGCACTTAGTAACCCCTCCATGGTCCCTCAGCCAGTAAGTGGGTCTGGCCCCAAAGCCACAGCTGTTCCTCTCTGTTCTCCTCTGATTTCTGAGGATGCGTGCACGATTAGTAGATGGGGTGCAGGATGCTGCAACTCCAAAGCTTGAGAATTTCCCTACCCCGGAAGGAGGTAAGTACACCCAAGGTCGAGGACCCTGTCCTACCAGAGGCCCCATGTAGCCACAGAATGATCCAGAAAGTGTCCCCTTACCCTTCAAGGCACCTGTGTGCCCTCCAGGCCTGAGCTCACTCACGGCTGTTGCTGGTTAATTTCAGGTCACCCAAGTCCAGCCCCATCTGGCCAGCCCAACACCACCAGTGAAGACAGCCAGCTCTTGGAGCCAGGTGAGGAAACAATCTTGGGGGGCTCACAGTCAGCTTTCTGAGACCAAGTAGGTGGTCTGTGGGGGTGATGGGAAAGGGAAATGGGTTTTTATGGTACCAGGGAGGCTCCCTGACTTCAGACAACACTTCTCCTTCCTGACCCAATGCCTGAAGCTCCACCACTAGATTCACTTTGAGATCTTAGAGCTACCATCTTTGGGAAGCCACTGATGAAAGGTCATGCACATGTGGGCAAGGTATTCAGCGGGCATTTAAAGGGGATTTGTTGAGAAGACACTTGGCAGGAGTGGTGGGGTTCCAGCAGATGGGTCCTCAATTAACTCAACAGATATTTAAGGACCTACTCTGTGCAAAGTTGTGTGCAACCCTGGGCAAAAAGAGGAGGTGATTCCCCCAGGAGGGGCTCTGGGGAAGGGGGGACCACCATCCACTGAGGCCGCCCACCTTCAACCCCATCACCAACCCCATGTCCATCCTCCAAGGTTCCAGTGTCACAATGGCAGCCTCCATGGTAGTACCCTCAGAATAGCGGAGGGGCCTGGGAGAGGAAGCATGGCACCCACAGTAGCGGGGGGAGAGGGCCTCTCAACCCAGAACCTTGCCCTCCTTTCACACAAGGGTGACTCTGGAGACAGAGGCAAGAAAGAAGAGTCTGTTGGGACTGGACACCCCAGGGCTAACCCATCCTAACCTCCAGTCACCTTCTCCTGTCTCTAAGAAGGACCAAAGGGTCAGGGGATGAGGCAGCCCAGCCCCATTTTGCAGACTGGAAGGCTGAGGCTCAGAGCGGGTAGGACATGGTCCAAGGTCACGCAGCAGATCAGTGGTGGGACCCTTGGCAGCTGTCCGCCTCCACCTCCATCCCTGAGGTCGGCAGAATCCGAATCAGCTGAGGCTCAGCTAGGGTCTGGCCCTTCCAGGGGAGCGACTCCAGGTCCGCCTGATGAATGGGAGCAGCCGGTGCAAAGGGACGGTGGAGGTCTGGTTCCGGCAGTCCTGGGAGCCCGCGTGCGGGGCACTCTGGGACCTCCGCGCCTCCGAGGCCGTGTGCCGCTCGTTGGGCTGCGGCCGGGCGGAGCCGCTGGAACAGCCCGTCCCGCCGACCCCGGCGCTGTCGCCTGGTGCAGCCGCGGGAAACGCCAGCTGGGCCCCGAATACCACGTGGGCCCTAGCGCCCACCGTCCAGTGCAGAGGCCCCGAATGGCAGCTCTGCAAGGTGGTGGAGCACGCGTGCAGCAGCGACGAGAGGCCGGTCCAGGTCACCTGTGCAGGTACGAGCGGACCAACCCGCTCCCGCCGCCGGCCTCCTCCCTGTCCTACCTCCTAGTCCTTCGGCCACTGCCCCGCCTCCTGTCCCCAGCCCTGGCCACTGGACCCAAGTCTCGCCCTCCGGACTTCTACCCAGACCCACCACCGACGCGAATACAATTGGTTCCGTCACCGGAGGGCTGCAGCGCCTCTACCCGCTGGTACAGAAATATGCCACGTTCCCAGGATCTCTTAGCGCTGCCGCTCCCCTGCCCGAGACCTGCTCTTCAGGCTCCGCCCACCCGGTCTCTTGCCCCACCCACTAGTCTGCCGCTCAGCCTACCCCGCCCGCAGCCCTGAGCCGATTCCTCAGCACCGCCCACCAGGTTACTAGCCCCTCCCAAAAGGCTCCCAGCCCCTCCCACTAGGTATCCAGCACCGCCCCTGGGTCCCCAGTCTTGACCAGTTCCCCACCTCCGCCCCACCCCAGGTCCCCAGCCCAGACAGGCCGTGTTCCCCAGTCTTGCTCACTGGGTTACCCGCCCCTCTCCCTGGGTCCACAGCCCCAGGCACAGGTCTCCTGTCCAGTCCCAACAACCCTCCCCCTGACTTCCCTTCCTTTCCCTCCTTCCTCACAGCCACAAACCCCTTCTCCTCCTGTCCCCAGAAAACCTCGATCTGAAATTGGTGGGTGGTGGCAGCCCGTGCGAGGGCCGCGTGGAGATGCTGGAGCACGGACAGTGGGGTTCGGTGTGTGACGACACGTGGGACCTGGACGATGCCCACGTGGTGTGCCGGCAACTGAGCTGCGGCTGGGCAATCCAGGCCCTGCCCGGCTTGCACTTTGCCCCTGGCCAAGGACGCATCCACCGGGACCAAGTGAACTGTTCCGGGTCGGAGACCTACCTGTGGGACTGCCTGGGCCTGCCGGGAAACGGCTACTGTGGCCACAAGGAGGACGCCGGCGTGGTGTGCTCAGGTCAGTGGGCGATGCTGAACCACGGTTATCCAACACTTACTGTAGGCCAGCTGGGCGCCAGGACTGCAGTTAGTGCTGGAGAGATGGTCCCTGCCCAGGGGAGGTCATAGTCCAAGAGGGAAGATGAGACCCAGACAAACATAATCCAGGAGAGAGAGTGGCAAATGCCTTAAGAAAGGAAGCCAGATGGAGTTAAGAGACAGCAGGCAATCCAGAGCTGGAGGGCTAAGCCTGCCCACCTCCTGGAGTAGGTGACATTAGAGGTGAGGCTTTTTCTGAGTGGGAGTTGGTAACCTGGTTCAGAACAGCAAGAGGAGATGGAGGCTGGGAGGCCCTGTGGAGGCTGTTGGAGCCCAGATGAGGACAGGAAGTTCTGGTCCAGCCAGCGCTTCTCTTAATGTGCCCAAGAATGGGGAGGGAGGCAGGTCTCGTCCAATGTACATTCTGATTCAGTAGGTCTGAGGCAGGGCTTGAAATTCTGCATTTCTAACAAGATCCTAGGTGATACAGAAGCTGCTGGTCCAAGGACCACATTTGAGCAGCCAGGATGTAGACAGCAGCAGGGCCAGCTGGAGCAGGTGGGGCAGATGAGAGGAGGAATGCAGAGGCAGGAGGGAGAGTACACAAGATCTGGAGACCGATTGGCTCTGGGGAGTTTGCATTTGTGGGTCGGGGCTGGTGAGGGTTTCTGCCCAAAGGATCCTGACCTGACTCTGACCCCCCCCCCCCCCCCCACGGCACACGCCCTGCGCCGCCCCCGGACCAGGGCACGAACCCGTGTCCCCTGCATTGGCAGGGGGGGCCCCCCCCCCCCCCCCCCCCCGCAGAGCACCAGTCCTGGCGCCTGACCGGGGGCGCTGACCCCTGCGAGGGCCAGGTGGAGGTGTACTTCCGAGGGGTCTGGAACACAGTGTGTGACAGTACGTGGTACGAACCAGAGGCCAAGGTGCTCTGCCGGGACTTGGGCTGTGGGACTCTGGCCCGGGTGCCCAAGGGGCTGCCACACTCCCTGTCGGGCAAGATGTACTACTCATGCGAGGGAGGGGAGCCCACGCTCTCTGAGTGCTTCTGGCGGTTCAATAACTCCAACCTCTGCAGACAATCACAGGCAGCCAGGGTCCTCTGCTCAGGTATCCCTCCTCCCCCCCACCCCACTCCCCCCACCCCCAGATTTGGACTAGGAATTGCATCTGAATCCATAGCCTAAGAACTTATAGCCCAAGGAATACAGCTTGGGCTAGATCAGGAACAGCAAATACTGGCATAAGAGGGACCATTGCCCTTACCATGCCCAGGCAGACATTACTGATTAATCAGGGCATTCTTTTCCCCAGATCCTTGAGTCAGTCCCAGAATCATGAATCCAGTCTTTATTAAGGCATTATTATATGCAAAGCAGTGTTCCCTATTGACTGGAGCCGGCTCAGGAGATAAAACCAATTTGCAATCCCAGGGCTGGTGATCATCATAAAAATAGCATTAGGAGACACTAATAATATTAGCCACAGTGTCTGGAGCCCTAATCAGGTGCCAGGCATTGCTGGGCACTCAGTATATATTTCAGCAGAGCCTCCCATCTGCTCTATGAATTGACTTTCACGAAGTCTAAGATGGCATTGATGATGAGTCACACTGTTAGTATTCTGTGTACCATAAAGGACAAAAATGCTGCCAAAATAAACTCTTGAAGTGCCATCAATTGTAACGATAGATGTCATCACCCCGATTTCTGAGGTATTAAAACGTGAAAAAGCAAGAGCGTTAAACAAACACAGCATTAGCATCTCTATGGAGTTCAGACACCAGGCTATGAATTCCAGCTCTGCCAGTTACCAGCTGGGAGGCTTCGTCTTGTGAATATGTGGATGCTGATACCAGACACTTCACAGGGGAGTCGGGAGGTCAGATAATATCCACCAAGGGACGTTGTAGGCCCCATGCCTTACCAGTCAAATGATTATGATACTGATGAGACTGTCAGATTCCCACCTCCTGAGGCAGGTGTGAAGACCAAATCTAATACTAGGTGGAAGAGGGAAATACTTGTGTTCTATAGCAGATTATACAGAAGGAAGGGCTAATTCTTTCATTAGCCCTTTATTTAAACCAAAAAACCTTCCTGGCATTTAATCCATGAGATCCTCCTTATCGTGGGGTGTGGGAAAGACTCAACCATGGGCCCCGGTGGGAACACACCCCCAGTTGCAGGCCACTTGTCTGTCTTGTCCAGTTTCTAGCACAAGGCCTGGCCACAGTAGGTGCTCGGGCATGTGTGCTGAGTGAATGAACAGTGCTTTCTGACAGGTGCCCGGAGCCTGCTCAATCTGTCCACTTCTGAAATCCCTGCAAGTGGTCAGCCGGTCACTGTGGGTGAGTGTCCCTGGGGATGCAGTTTCTCAGAGGCTCAGGTGCGTGCATGTGTGTGTGTGTGTGTGTGTGTGTGTGTGTCTGCGGGAGGGGTCTGACGGTTTGTCCCCCATCCCCTACCTCCAGACAGTGAACTTGACTCCCCCCACCATCCCCGGGGCTCTCTGGCTGCTTTGTGCTCCTTTCACCTCGTCTGCCTCTATCATGTCAGCTCCACAGCTCCCTGAATCCTGATATTTCTTGGACAGGAGTCCTCTCCCCACCCTCTGTGAGCTCCTGTAGGGCAGAGGATAGAGCTGTAGAGAACTGGAGCTGATCCGACACCAGCCAGGGGGTTGGGGATGGCGAGGGCAACAGCCAATGTGTTTATAATGTTCTGGGAACCGGCCAGTGCTTTATAGTCATTATTTCCCAACCCTTTAATCTTCCCGGCAGCCCCCTGGGGGAGGTCTTCCCACAACCCTTACATAGAGATAGAAGCTCGGGCTCAGAGGGTGAGGTGATGGCCAGCAGTGTCGGCTGGAATTTGCCTGCAAGGCTCTGAACTCTGAATCCACACTTGGCCTGTCCTCCGCTAGTGTGTAGCCAACTCCTGGGGCCCAGCCCCCAGCTGTGCCTCTTGCTAGCTGTATAATGTTGGGCAATTCTTAACCTCTCTGAGCCTCAGATCCCTTGACTATAAAACGAGGCTGATAGAGGCTTCCCTGGTGGCACAGTGGTTGAGAGTCCGCCTGCCGATGCAGGGGACACGGGTTCGTGCCCCGGTCCGGGAAGATCCCATATGCCACGGAGCGGCTGGGCACGTGAGCCATGGCCGCTGGGCCTGCGCGTCCGGAGCCACAACGGTGAGAGGCCCACGTACCGCAAAAAGAAACAAACAAAACACAAGGATGATAATCTTAGTACTTCTCTCCTAGCATTGTTGTGAGTCTCCAGTAAATTAATTTTTATAAAGTACTTACAACAGGGCTTAGTACATAGTAAGCACTGTCTGGGCCTCAGTTATTCGTATTTACTGATTATTTAGTCCAGGCAGGGAGCCCCGTGGCAGCCCCGAGATAACCACAGGGGCTGGCCCGGATTCACAGGCTTACCCCTTCTCCTGGCTCCTGGCTCCCTCTCTCAGACCCTCTCCAGAGGTGGGTGGGCGGCTCGGGGAGGGGACAGAGGGGCACCAAGTCCTGCCGGGGAACCTGGCAATGGCTGGGGGCACGGAGAGGGTATGAAATGCTGGGGACTGTGCAGGCTGGAGGGCGAGCTCCTGCCAGGACCCACACACCCTCGCACACTCTCAATTGCTGAGGTCAGGGTGGGGAGCCACGTCGCCCTCAGAAGAGCAGAGCTGTTATGGACAGCCGGTCTCCAAGGAGCACACTTGGGAGCACACTGGGAATGTGGCCCACATTCACGCGTCTCCCCATAGCCCCCCACAGTCCAGTCTCTCCCTTGCACCTGCTTGCTGCTGCTAAATCCAGTTCCTGCCCCAGCCCAGTCTGCCCAATTTTCAAACAGAAAGGGAGAGGGGAGAAAATGAGGATGGGGTGGGGGTGGGGGTAATCTCCCAGAGGGAGCAGACACTGCCACCAGCCAGGGGGTCTGGGTGATCTCATTCCCCCCACCTCCTGCGTTACTGTCACTACCCTTCCTCCAGCTCTGTGGCCTGCGCACCCCAGGCTTTCTGCACTGAGCAGGATATGGTTCGTGTCTCTGGGATGATGAGCGTTAGGGCCTCATTGCAGCTTCCATCCATTCTCTGCTTTGAGTTCTTTTCAGCAGGGGTGAGGCCAAGTGGGAGGGGAAGGCAAGAAGTCACACCAGGGCTGCAGAGCTGGGAGGTCTGGAATCATGGCCCTCACCCCCGCCCTCAGGGCGCATGTCTGGTAAGAAGGACGCATCTGGGGCAAGGAAAGGAGATCTCGCTCTCCTGATGGTCTGTTCCCTGCCAGCAGATGCTCAGAGCCACCTTCTCTGGGGATCCAGCCTTGGTCTCCCCTGTAGAGAATCAGGTGCCCCTTGGAGGGCCGCAGGGCTGTCTATACCTTCATCACAGCAGGAAACTTACTGAATTGGATTGAGTCGGCTTGTCAATCTTCCCACTAGACAGAGACCCTCAAGGCCCGTGACACTGCCGTCATATTTGTCTCCCCAGGTCTAGTGCCTGGCACACAGTGGGTGCTCAATAATTGTTGAGCAGAGACAGATCTCCTGGCTTCGTGGCCAGGAGAAAGTTTCATTCAGCCAGTTATTCATTCAATACGCATTTCTCAGGCACCTACTATATACCAGGCACCTAAAAGCAGACAGGAAAATTCAAAAAAAAGAAGGGAAGAGGAGGATACGTCCAACAGGGAAGTGGGTCAGAGGCAGAAAAGAAGGAGAGGTGAGAATGGCAAGGAGAAGTCCATGTCCCTTCCTTTTTCTCCCTGATTTGGGGTTCTTGCTTCCAGAATCTTCTGTGACGGTGAAAATGAAGGACTGGGAATCTCAAGAGCTAATGCTTCTCATCCCTTGCATCGTTCTGGGAATTCTCCTTCTTGTCTCACTCAGTTTCATAGCCATCATCCTCTTGAGAATTAAAGGAAAATACGGTAGGTGCAGAGTCCCAGGAGCCACGGGAAAGGCCCAGGGATGAAAAGAAGCAGACCTGAGGCACAGTCCTCCCAGGGGGACATGAGCCATGGGGAACCTCAGCA
>NW_006789022.1:4647057-4649645 GCF_000442215.2 Lipotes vexillifer | reverse complement strand
GCAGGAATGGCAGTGATCCAGCAATGACCACCCAGCCCTGGCCCCAAGAAGCACCTCCTGATGGGAAGGATTTTCCCAGTATGCCCCCCAGAAGTTGTCCACAGGAGGACCAGATTGTGTGTGTGTGTGTGTGTGTGTGTGTGTGTGTGTGTTTGAGGGCGTTTGGGGATGGGGGAGGTGAGGAGGGAGGTGTCCCCATGAGAGCAGAGGCAGGAAGACTGGAAGGTGCAAAAAATGACTTGCAGGATCTCTGCCTCCCCTTCCTCAGCCCTCCCCGCTATGGTGAACCACCAGCACCTACCCACCACCACCCCAGCGGGGACCACAAGCTATCAAGAGGTTCCCATCACCATCGCCAAAGAAGAAAGTAGGATGTCACCCACCCTGGGGATGAGGAGGGCGGGGGAGGACAAGAAGGGGATATTTTCCGGAGGGTCAGTACTGCTTAGGTCAAAGCAGTGCCCCAGCTGGAGATGAGACCTGGGCCAGCCCACGAGTGGCTGTGGGACCTTGAGCAGGTTCAGCCTCAGTCTGGGCCTTGATAGGCTCATGACTTTCCAGTGCACTCATTCTAGAGCTCTAAGCTTTTGAATTCTGGACCAAAACAGGCCCAGGGCATTTTGGACCTTGGTTCTCAAAGGAAAGCTCTGTTCTGCTAATTGGCCAGTAGGTTTGTAACATCATTGCCTCTTCCAATGGTCTGCCCAGTCAGCCTCCCTGCAAAGCCCCATCAAGATCTTCCTGGAACATAATTTCATTTCATATTTTCCGAGTCAAAAAAAATGGGATCAGTCATCCACCTTTAATGATACATCAATGCATTACCTCTTGAGAGTCTTGTGACGAAGTTTGAGTTTAATCACACTGCATTATGAATATATCAAATCGCCTTTATTTGAAAGAGTTCAGTGACACAAAAACCAATGCAAAACTCAGCCATATGTTATAAAGATTCTTTGCGCACAGGATGTCCAGATATTTGAGAAGAGAGTATGAACACAGACCTAGCACAAGAGTAGGCACAGAGCAGCCACTCACTGAACATTATGGTCTAGAGGTTAAGAGCCACATGGCCTGCTTCTCTAGGCAATGTGAGAATCTCTCTGTGCCTCAGTTTCCCCAGCTACAAAATGGGGACACTGACCTAGCTACCTCACAGAGTTCTTATGAGCATTAACTGAGATAATATTTATAAATGTTGGAATAGTGCCTGGCCTGCAGGGACTACTATGTGTTTGTTAAGTAAATAAATGTTATTTAGTTCCCCGTGTTTGAAGTGGATGCGGGGGAGCTTGGAAAACCCAGGCCCGACGGTCTTGTACGAGATGGGCTGCCTGGCGCACTCCCTGCCCCTCTGTCTCCGGTCCCCACGGTCCGCGCTCTCTGCCGCCTCTCTCTGCAGCTTTCTGCCCCCTGCCTTGCCACGCTCCCCACTCTGTTCTCTCCCCAGTTCCCAAGCTGCCCATCCAGGTCCAGGCTCCGCCCCCCGAAGACTCGAACTCCAGCTCGGACTCAGACTATGAGCCCTATGACTTCAGCAGCCAGCCTCCTGTGGCCCTGACCACCTTCTACAGTGAGTGCCTGCGCCCGGACTCCCGAGGGCCCACCGGCCCGCACCAGGGAGAGGGCCCAGCTGGCCGGGGGACCTGTGCTAGTTTCCCTTCTCGGTGACCCCTGCATGATGAGAGGGGCATCTCCCTCGCTGTGACCACTGGACTGACGCTCAGTGGTCCCGCACTGAAGTTTTCAAAGTGCTTTGTGACCCTGGAGACATCTCTAGTCATTTCCCCTTGGACCACCTTCTCTCCCGTGCTTGTCTGTGGTCATGCAGGTCTCAAGACCAGTCCCTCAACAGTCACCTAACTGTGGCTGCTTCTGTGTCTGATGCGAGGCACTCCAGTTCAGATGGCTTCTCGCGTGCTCTCACCCCTTCTGTGTCCCATCCTGCCCCGTCAATCTCACCTCCTTGCCCACCTCCACCATGAGCCCAGCTCGCACTTCTCATCCGGCTTCTCCAGCTCTGCTCTCTACCTGTTGGGGATATAGAAGGAGGAAAGCCAGTGCTCAGGCAGCGCCCACGCGAGGCCGGGAGGTTGGATGAGAGCAGAGACTCTCACAGCTATTGTGAAATCCCTTGGGAGCTCATCGAAACTTCCTGAACCCCAGCCGGGACCTCCTTTATAAGCTAGGATTAGAGTTTGGCTGTGTGTGACACAGACTCCAAATGACATCATCCGGAGAAGTTGGAGGGGGCCCGGGCTCCTTTCTTGCTACTCTGCAGTCCCTAAGACGCTGCCCGGTCCACATGGTTCAGAGTGGCTCACCACCATGTCTGCATTCTAGGCCGCCGGAAGGGGGAAGGTGAGGCGTGCCCTACCCTGTATGGCAGGACGCCAGGGATGCCCACACAGCTCCCACGCACTTTCCACCCGTCAGAACTTAAACCCAGCAGCTGCAAGAGAGGCGGGGAGACGAAGCCTCTGTCCTGGGCAGCTGTGTGTCCAGATAAAGCCCAGAGGTCTCCTAGTACTGGGGGCAGGGCAGTAGGATGGGTACTGGGGACAGCAGCCATCTTTGCCCCACCTGCT
>NW_006789022.1:4639370-4646899 GCF_000442215.2 Lipotes vexillifer | reverse complement strand
CTGAACCAGGGCCTCTGGGGGGCAGTGTGAATGATTCCACTCTGCGGGGCCATGGTCCAGCATTTGGGAGCCACAGAGATGAGTGTCCTTAGAACCTGAGATTCTGAGCCCAGGCATGTAAGATGCAAGACCGGGAGTCCAAAATCCTGTGACACTGAGACTAAAAGTCAGCAGTAACACATTCAAAAAGCTGACTCCCAGATTCCAGACACTCAAGTTCTTAAGATGCTATGAATCTGCACCGCTCTGATTCTGAAACAGAGGTACCGCAGAGCCCAGGATACAAAGATTCCAGACCCTCAGCTTCACTCTGGGAAGGCTCCTCCGGGGCAACATCCGGCCTTTTCCTGCCCTGAGCTGCCCAAGCAGAAGCATTCCCCGTGTTCCCTTAAGTGGCAGGAGGGACGGCTGGGGCTGAGGAGGTACAGGGCATTAGGGTTTCTGTCCAGAAGCAGCCTGTCCCCAGGCCGGTTTCAGATTGAGGCTCGGGGTCTGCCTGGACTAGAACTTGAGCCTGGGGTCTGATGAAAAAGACTAAGCCATCAGGGTTGTCCTGCTGCCCTGTTCAGCCTCCCGAATCCCACAGAACACCAGCCTCTGCTCCGGACTCCCCAGACAAGGAGGTGGAGCCTACCCACCTCCTTCCTCACCGCCATCTCTGCTTGTAGATTCCCAGCGGCACCGTTTCACAGATGAAGAGGTCGGGCAGAACAGGTTCCAGATGCCCCCCTTGGAGGAAGGTGAGTCAGGCTGGGGAGGGACACGGAGGGTGGTGATTAGGATGCCAGCCCTGCCTCCAGACTTAGCAGGTCACTCGCCTTGAGATGCATCAGCGCAACCTCCCTCAACAGGTCTTTCCTGACTTTAACGATTCCCATTGGCAGTAAGTTCTTTCTCATGTTTAACTTAAAGCCCTCTTGCTGCACTGCATCTTCTTTATCATGATTCTGTCTTTCAGGCCCAGGACTCGAAGAGGTGCATGCCTCCCGGGTCCCACCTGCCAACCCTGAACACTGCATTGCAGACCCCCGCTCCACGGGCCCTCAGCACCGCCCAAGGAGCAAGGGCGGCTCCAGCACATCTTCAGGGGAGGAGTGCTGTAAGAGCCCTGGCAGAAGGCTACCTCCGTGGAACTCTCAAGTGTTTTCTTCAGAGAGGAACCCCCTGCCGGGTCAGCCCCTGAGCTTGGAGCTGGCTGGCTCCCAGGCAACTTTTCCAGGTAAGGTGGGCCCAGGAGGATTGTGTGCCTGCTCCAGCCTCCCATCCTATAGCCGACCTGGCCAGAGGAAGCGTAAAGCTGGGAGCCCTGAGCCAGTCTGAGTTCAGGACTCTAGTCCCAGCTCGGCAGCCACGTGCTATGTGACCTTGGACAAGCCTCCTCCCCTCTCTGGGCCTTCATTTCCTCGGGTGTCAAGCTAAGGACCTGACTCTACTGAGTCTTGAGGGCCTCCCAGCTCTGGCACTTTGCGAACTAGCCTGGCAGAGGGTGACTGGCTCTGGGGGTTTCCAGCAGGGCCCTCGGCTGATGACAGCTCCAGCACCTCCTCCGGAGAGTGGTACCAGAACTTCCAGCCGCCGCCCCAGCTCCCATCTGCTGAGCAGTTTGGATGTCCAGGTGCCAGGGGCAGGGGAGGGGGTTCTGGGAGGGGGCACAGAGAGGGACTGGAGGGTGGATGAGTGGGGTAGCTCTGGATACATTGGCCCACGGGGGAAAAAAGAGAAGTAACGGGATTTTTTAAAGCAAACAAGAATATAGGGAGGTAGGGAAAATGGATGTAGGTGGGGCAGAGAAAGATTCAAAGAGAATGCCTTAAGAGGAAGTGAGCTCCCCATTAGTGGAGGCTTTCAAGCAGAAGCAGCCAGATGGCCCCTTGGGGGAGATGGTGGCAGCAGAGGGGCTCCCAGCACTCGGGGACTATAGCCCTGAACTACACAGACAAGGCTCTGCCTTCAGAACTGACATTCTAGCGAAGGAGGTAGCCATGAACAAGATTATAAGATGGTCTCACACAGCATCCCTGGGGAGAGGAATGTGGACCCAGACCTGCTCAGCTCTGTCCCTGCTCAGCAGGCGCAATGACTGGGCCTCTCACTGATCTGAGTCTCCTGGCCACACAGGGTCCCTCACTCCCCAGCCTGACTCCTCCTCCAATGAAGACTATGATGACATTGGAGCAGCCTAGCCTGGGCCCGGCGCGGCTCCTCTCCCTGCCCTCCCCCCGCCCTCCCCCTCATGCCCCAGGAGCTGAGAGTCCTCCCCTGGAGACGTGAAAGGAACCTCCACACCTAGTATGGCCCAGCTGCCATCCATCAACAGAACCTGCCATCACAGCCCTCCCCCAGCCCCAAACAGCAGCCCCAAGGAAGAGGTGCTGCCTCTGAAAGGGGCCGAGCTCTCTGCCTCAGGGGTGAACAGGCAGAGTCTAGGCCACTGCTCGGCAGGCCGCGTGGAAGGTTTGAACTGGGAGATTCCTGAGGCCCCTTCCGACCCTCATGTGTCTGAGGCTTTGGTTGCCTGAGTCTCTGACAGCTCAGGGCCCAGAGGAAATCCACGAGGGGCAGGGAGGCCCCATGTGCAGGGGCCATTGGACTGCTGTTGGTCTGACAGGCGGGTGCTAGGGCTGTGGCGGGGGAGCCGCCAGCTGACCCAGGCTAAGCTCAGGTTGGTACCTGCACCCGGCAGGGAGTCCAGCCTTCCTGGGCACAGCCCAGGATGGGACAGGGAGCTGGATGGCTGCCCCTCCTCGACCATCCGGGGCCAGAGGCCAGCCCTGCCTCTAGAGAGCCTCGGAGCCCACCAGAGACACAGCCCTTATCTGCAGTGACCATTCCTGGGCAGCAATCTTTATTCTGAGCTTCCAAAGGTTTACAAGGATGGTCCCATCCAGCCCCGCCAGAGACCCAGAATGGGGCTCAGTCCCCATGGGGCAGAAGCACAGAGATGTCTTCCAGGAGGGGCCCAGAGGTTGCACTAAGCCCCGAGTCCCCAGCTGTCTGCTTGCATGGATGGGATCCTCCCCGATGAACACATAAATATCAGTGTCACTCCTAGAGCCGTAAACGTGTCCAAGGCAGCCTCCAGGGAGAGGCCTGAGGGCTCAGGGCCAGCTTCTGGTGTCCTGCTCTGAGTATCCCGAGATTAAACCAGTTGCGGAATGAAACCGGGGGTGGAGTAACAAGTCTTTGAACTCACAGAACCCAGGCTCTGCCTCTGTGTGTGTGTGTGTGTGTGTGTGTGTGTGTGTGTCTGTGTGTGTGTGTGTGTGTGTGTGTCTGTGTGTGTGTGTGTGTGTGTGTGTGTCTGTGTGTGTGTTGGGTTGGAGGCAGCTCTACCCATCGAGGTGCAAATGTCAGGGTGAATTGGAAAGGTATTGAATACTGTGGCCCAGCCCCATGAAAAATGCTGGGGATGCAGCGACAAGACACAGGGCCTGCCCTCCCGGAGGTGATGGACAGATGCCTGTGAGTTCAGCACCCCCTTCCTGATTTGCCAATTAGCCCTGGATCAGCGAGGTCAGGCTTCCTGCGCTGAATGCATTTTGACCTGGGCCTCCATAAGCTTCTGAGGCAGGGGAGGGTGAGTAGATTTTATCTCAGACCTGCCTGGAAAAGGTATTGATCCCAGGTTGCTCAGAGGCTGGGGTTTTAGCTCAGCTGCACCAGCCAGTGCCCAGCTCTGCCTGCAGGGAGAAGGCTGGAGGTCAGGTTTCCTCTGAGCCCTCCCAGAGCCAGGGATGGTGGAGAGGGCCACTCAGTGGATCTTACCCTGAGCGGCTGAGCAGGGCCTGTTTTCCGTTCACCTCTCCCAGAGGTGCAAAGAAAGCTGTCACTCCCCAGGGCAACCGTCACAGGATGTGGTTGCCCTGTGATGGGGCCCCCTCCTCCAGCCCTCTGAACACTCATGGGACTGCAGGGGATTCCTAGGGGGGGAGCTAGTGCTGCGGTGGGCAGGATCAGACTCCCAGAGTCTGTGGGATTTGTGGAAAGCCTTTTTTTTCAGACAGTCAGGGTTCAAATCCCGGCTCCACCCTGTCCTGGCTGTGTGGTCTCCGGCAAGTCACTCTACATCTCTGAGCCTTTGCTATAAAGTTTGTCTGTAAAGTGCACACAGCAGTGGGTTAGAGGCTTGGCAATAAGTGTTCCCTCTCATTGGTAGATGAATCAGTAGAGGCAAGAGATCTCCGTAAAAGGAGAAAGGGGAGAAGAGAAGACAGCAATTCATGGGGTCTTAGCACATTGGTGCTGGAGGAGGTTTGTCTCACTCTCATTTTACAGAGGAGGATGCTGAGCCCTGGCAGGGGAAAGGACTTGTCCAAGGTCCCTCAGAGAGTTAGTGGCCAATTCACAATTTGGCCCTACCCCTCCCCACCTTTGCCCGTTGGGGGTCAGACAGGGAGATGGTGACACCCTCTGAGTTCTCCCTCATTTCTCACCAGAGCCACCTCCCCATCCCTGGGCCCCTCTGTTCCATACACACTGAGAGAAATTGGGGAAACTCTGAGACATGTCTCCCTTGCTCCCTCCCAGCCCCCAGGCAGCCTGGGACCACCAGGGTCACACATGGCAGGGGACTTTCTGAGGGCTGGCATCCTGAACCACAAGGTCTCCTGCCAGAGCTATCTTCCTGGGCCTGGTGATGGGAGCTTCTCCCAGGAAAGACCTTTCCCCCATCTCTATGCCTCCAGAGCACTCAGACCATTCCTTACAGAGCCAGGCCCTGAGCTGGGACTGGAGAGGCTGGGATGAATGACATCGCTGTGACCTGAAGGAATAGAAGCCCGTCAGGGGAGTTACAATCATAAGCGGTGCGCTTACCCTCCACTCTTTAGAGACCTTGCATTATATATGCCTCAGTGATCTGGGAGAGGAAACATAAGGATGTTAAATGGATGTGGCAGCTGAACCCCGATTTCAGAAACACTGATATGGGGGAGGGCCTATATCTGAAATGAAGGCGCTCCAGCAATTTTCCGGCTCTGCGAGTGCAGTGAGAGAACGAAGCACAGGGAATGCATGGGGCCCACAAGAGCCCCTGACCCTGCTGGAGGCTGGCCATCCTGGAAGGCTTCCTGAGGAGGTGATGCCTGAGCTGGGTCGTAAAGGATAGGTAGGAGTTAGCTATGGGAGTTGAGAGGGATGGGCATTCCAAGTTGAAGGAATAGCATAAGCAAAGACAGAGCAAGAAACCAGGTGTCTTTCAAGGTAAAGGGTGGTCCAGCCTGAGAAGAGGCTGAGGACAGCCAATTCTCACACCAACTCTGTTTCATAGGTGAGAAAACTGAGGCTCAAAGTGGTTAAGTAAAATGTCCAAGTCACACAGCTAAAAAGCAGCAACACTGGGATTTTAATATGTACCATCTGTCTTCAGAGTCTGAGCGTTAACCATGGCACTTCCAGTGGAAACCCATCCCTGTCCCTGTGCCCACTGGAGCTACACTGCTGGGTATAGAGCCCCAGCCAGCTCTGAGATCTGGAGACACCAGCCTGTCCACCGACAGCACAGGCAACTTCTGGGTGCTCAGATGCTAAATTCAGGGATGGGATAACTCACTGCCTCGGCACTCGTATGCGGCCAGGCTCTATGCTGGCCCTGGGGCACGGAGAGGAATGAAACCTGGCTCTTCCCTGCGGGAGACAGATACAAAGACCAGTAACTGCAATATATACCATGGGTGTGGTGGTGGTGACCATGATGGTGATAATGATGACAGTGAGTGGCAATTACTACGTGCCAGGCATGTATTATTTCTTATAATCCACAAAAGAGCTCTCTGAGAAGTTAGTATCCTCCCTAATTTATAAATAAGGAAACTGAGGCCCAGAGAGGTTAAGTGACTAGCCAGAGGTCACACAGCTTGGCAAGTAGTACAACTTTTCTACCTAACTCCAAAGCCCAATGTGAAACCACCACACTGAACGGTGGGGGCGCATCATTGGCATATTTAAACCACAAGAACTTAAGTGTATCTACTCAGCCGCAGAAGAGAAAGAAAAAGAACAAGTGAGCCCATCATACCACTCAGTGAGCAAACACCCGGGAAGAGAGATGAGAGATGGGAGCCGGGACTCTGTTCCCTCAGACCCTGAGAACCATTCACTGAGTGGGCATCTTACCACACCGGATGAGATCTTGGTTATTAATGATTCACATTTTTCATATGTGATGGGCTTGAAACACAAGCCTGTTGCTTCTTCTGGCTGCTCTAACATTGGAGGGAGAAACATCTGGTTGGAGGCAGCACAGGACAGACTCAAATACAGAAGACTTCATAAGGAGCTTGCATTTTCTTTTCCTTCCTTCCTTCCCTCCTTCCTTCCTTCCTTCCTTCCTTCCTTCCTTCCTTCCTTCCTCCCACCCTTCCTCCCTTCTTTTAAATAGTAAATATGTTCACATGCTTCAAAACTCCAAACAATATACAAATGTATGTCATTAAAATCTTGTTACCCACCCATCTACCCTCTCCCCTCTCTTCCCCATCCCCAAGTAAACACTTATTTCTCTGATGCAAACACCAGCAAATAGGAATAATTCTTGCTTCCCCCCCACCCATCCTTATACAAAAAAGGGCATTCTATCCACATTCCTAGGCGCCTTGCTTCTTTACACCTCTCAAGGGATTTTCAAAAGTAATATTGACCGTATTCAAGTTTTGTCCCATGTGCTACCCGAGCACGTAACCTCTGCCTCATTCAGGACTCCAGCACATTGTAGAGAGTGCTGTGTGGACAGAGAGGAAGAAGGCACCAACTGCCAGAGTTTGTTGGAGATAGCATGACAAAGAGGGAACAAATGAAAAGGCTACTGAAGGATGTATAGGAGTTTGCTGAACAGTTGTGTGGTGCATGTTGGCTGAAGCCTGGGGCTGGGCAGGGAGTGCATAAGTGGGAAAGGTCACTGAGAGCATCTCAGCGGGTCTGTGAAACTTTCCCAGGAGTTTGGTCATTGTTCTAGAGGCACTGGGGAATCATGAGTAGTTTCTAAGGCAGGGAACTGATCTGATGAGATGGATGCTCTAGAAAGATCGCTGCTGCAAAGTGGAGGTGGGTTTGAGGAAGGCTACCTGGGAGGTGGCCATGGAACACTGGTGGCCAGGACTAGAGAATGGGGAAGGAGTCTAAGATTTGGAGGGTGATCACATACATGGGAGGTGATTTCCCAACACAGCAGCCTCCAGCCATGATGGTAATAGGACAGTGACATTAATAATAGCTTCCATCCCTGAGTCCCTACAACGCGTCAGGCACCGTTCTGGGCATGACACAGGTACTGCCTCATTTGTGCTCGCAACAGCCCTGTGAGGTGTTATTATTGTCCCCATTTTATGGTGGAGAAAACTGAGTCTCGGGATGCTTCTGAGTTTCTCCCGTAGCTGCCAGCTCATCCTGGTGTGGCTGGGCCCTGCTGCTGCTCCCCGCGGCTTCCTGAAGTGGTCAGGTCCACACTAAAGGCTCGATTTGGGCTTCCCTGGTGGCGCAGTGGTTGAGAGTCCGCCTGCCGATGCAGGGGACACAGGTTCATGCCCCAGTCC
>NW_006789022.1:4618614-4639231 GCF_000442215.2 Lipotes vexillifer | reverse complement strand
TGGTTTTTCTTCTTGGATTCCTTTTTTTTTTTTTTTTCTGTTTTATTTTGAAAAATTTCAAGCCTACTATTAAAAAAACCTAAAGAACAGAACAACAGAACATATTCTTGTTGAATATGTTCTGTTAAGAGTTCCCTTAAACTGTGTACAATAATTTTTTTTTTATCTGCTGCCATATTGTAGCTCAATACAATGTGAATTTGATTTTTGGTTTTTTTGGTTTTTTGTAATAATGAGGCCCAGGTTCACAAAAAAAAAAAAAAAAAAAAAAAAAAAAAAAAGGCTCGATTCCGCGCTTACAAATCGG
The DNA here is from genome assembly GCF_000442215.2 of Lipotes vexillifer. NCBI lineage: Eukaryota > Metazoa > Chordata > Mammalia > Artiodactyla > Lipotidae > Lipotes > Lipotes vexillifer. Next base: position 4,638,924 of record NW_006789022.1, on the reverse strand, counting down.
AATGCCTAGCCGAGCATCTACTGATTTTCAGGCCCACAGTTCTGTGTCCTCCAGATCTGGGTCAGCCAGGAATGAGGCCAGTAGGAGACTTGGGCAGGATACCCCACCAGGGTCCCTGGCTCCTGTCTGCTCTTTGGGCCGCACTGATGTGGTTCCAAGGCTCTGAGACCACTCCCAGGGGCAGAGGCTCAGGCTTCCCAACCCTGGCTGGGCATTGCCTACTGGTACATTTTCCACTAGAAACCTCGCCTCCGAGGCACATCTGCCAAGCCGCCGCTCAGCTCCCCGTCCCTCCCTATCACCCCACCTGTGGTTTCCACTTCCGCCCCTCCCTGAGACCCTCTCGGAGGTTCTGGAGACGGGCAGAGGGGACTGGAGCCCCATGTGGCCACTCGGCGTGGATGCCTCTTGGCCGTGGCCCCAGGCCCTTGTCCCCACTTCACGAAGATGGGATGGAGTCTCCAAAGAGGGGAGGAGCTGGGGAGACCCATCAAGGAAGGGATGAGTTCAAAGCAGCCTCAGTGGAAAGTTCATCTCCCACCACATCCTTCAGCTGTTTACCAGTTTGACTGGGTTCTGCATCCTGACATGAAAAAAGGCTCATCCCTCACCGCCAGCACCGAGGAAGGACCAAAATAGCAACAGAGGAAGACAAAGAAGAGAGAGACAAAGAGAGAGGAGAGAGTGTGCATAATGAGACAGAGGTGGATAAGAGGAGGCAATGCTGGTCTGAGCAGACAATGGAACAGACAGCAAGGCCCCACCAAGCTGCCTCCTTTATCTGTGCTTCCCCGAGCCAGGCGCTGTCCCGCATCCCTCACACCTGTGGCCCCACTTAATCCTCACACCCTCCTAGGGCAGTGAGGTATCCTAGTTTCCATTGTTTTCCAGGTAAGAAAAGTGTAGCCCAGAGAAATCAAGGAACTAGCTCAAGGTCACCCAGCTGCGGTCTGGGAGCCGGATTCTCAGCCAGGCAGCAGGGCTCCACACAGCACGCAGGAAGGGGAACAGAAAAGAAAATGGGAAGGTCAATGCTGGAGAGGAACGGGGATAGGATGGAGGCCGAGGGAGGATTGAGATGCATCCTTTCCTGGGGAAGGATTCCTCCCCCACCCCGCCCCAAGGACCGCAGCCCATCCTGGCTGAAGGCAGGTGCCCCTTCCTGGCTCCCTTTCCCCCGGCCCACACACCTGGCCACCCACAAGTGCAGAAGGAGGGGCAGCTGCCCTCCAGGGCCATGGTTCTGCTGGAGATTCAGCTTCCTTCTGGGGGACTGGTTCCCAAGCACCCTCCCTGCCTGTGGGGCTTCCTGCCCTCCAGGCTGAGCAGAGCTAGGCCCACAGTCTCCCCTCCACCCTCACAAGGTGGGCAGAGAAAAATGATCCACGTCCTGTACTCACGAGCACGTTGTCCCCCACGGCCCCCCAGGCCGTGCATCGCTCTCCCTCCGGAATACGCGAGCATCCAGCAATCCCGGTCTCCCCTCTGGGGCACGGTCACCCCTCCCCTGGGCCTCACTCAGACTCCCAAGCCCCACATGGAGGCCAGAGGAGGTGGCTCTCATCTGAGGATGAGATGCTGCAACACCCAGGTGTCAATAACCACCGCTACCCCAGCTCTGCTGCGCAACCTGGACACAGTGACACCCTTTGTGTAACCCTTGTGACGGTCACCCTTTTCTCCCCCAGCCCCGTGGCCCCTTCTGTGGCAGGCCCTGACTTCCCAAAGTTTGCTGTGTCCTGCTCTTGTCCTCGTGCATTAGAGGCACCCAGCAGCCCCAAGACGTAGGCTTGGCTCCCTGTGGACCACCCGACTCATGCCCACACTCACCCTCTGGCAAGAGCGACCCATCCCTCGAGAAGGCCCTTGCGGGGGTCCAGGGCCACAGAAGACCATCCTGGCCGTCAGTTCCCAGGCCACCTATCCTGGGGATAGGGCCGGACCCTGCATCTCCGGCTGTGGGGAACCTCCCAGAGCGTACGGGTGACGGCCACAGCACGGACTCTGGAGCCCTGCCCAGTAAAGATCCTGAGATCCCCCACTTCCGGTTCCAGGAAACTCATCTCTTCTCCTGTCCACACATGAGTCTTCCAGCTGCTTTGTCAGGCTTTCTTCTCCATCCCTGACTTTATGGCCTGTTCTCTGGTGACCTACACAGCTGGGATTTGCATGCACCGTGGACCCACACGACAGCATACCTTTCTCCCAGCCACTCACCAGCACCCAGGAGAAAGCCCAGCACCCGATCCCTTCCCGCCGAGGCTGAGCTCACACCCAGAGTCTGGAACAGCCTTTGTCCCACACTTTACCCACCGTCCTTTACCCGGCGTGCCAGCCCTGACCACCCCAGAATGAAGTTGACTTAAACCAGTAGTTCTCAAACCTCGGTTTTCTGTGTGTTTTTCTTTTCTTTATCTGTGAAAGATTTGTTCTCTTGCTTACTTAATAGTTTTTCTTTAAGTAGAGTCATGTTTTTTAAACTTTATTTATAGAGAAATCTTAGCCATCTTATAAAATATCTAGCATGCACTTCAAAAATGCTATTATCACAAAATACAAAGACTCAAGAACTGTTTCAGATTAAAGGAGCAAAAGAGACACAGCAGCTGAATGCAAGGCATGAGCTGGGATTTTTTTTTTTTTGCTATGAAGGACATTACTGAGACAGATGGTAAAATAGGAATGAGGTCTGCAGATCAGACAATAGTATTGTATCAGTGTTAAGTGTACTATAGCTATGTAAGAAAATATTCTTGCTTTTAGGAATTACAACTGAAGTATGAAAGTATTTAGGAGTGAAGGGACAGCCTATTTTTAAACGGTTAAAAAAATGATCCGTGTGGGGCCAGGGTCGGGGGAGGGGAGAGAGACCGACAGACAAACAAGAGAGACAGAGAGGGGGAAAAGCAGTAAAACATTAACTCTAGGGGAATCTGGATGAAGGGCATCCAAGAATTCTTTGTGTTATTCTTTCAACTTTTCTCTAAGTATGAAATTGTATTAAAATTTAAAACACATTTAAAGGAAACTTTACCGTTGCCGTTTTGAATGGAAAACCAGTATCACTTGCTACAAATTGAAGGCAATTCTAAAATAAAGCAATGCTCTCACTCTTGCTAGATACATTGGTTTGCTGAATCTGAGCCTAAGACCCGCCTGTTCTTGGTTACATGTGGGGATGGGTGAGGGTGGGAGTGAGACGTTCTGCTTGATGTCAGAGAAAGGCTGGCACAGAGTTTAAAAGAGCATCACTTTCTCACTATGTGATCCGATGGTGTTTGGAGTCCTGTCTCACGGCTACGAGCTCAGGGATGTTCATTTCATGACATTTTAACGGGCACCCTTGGGGCCAGGCCCATTGGGAGCCCTGGAACCGAGAGAAGATGGGGTCGCTGCCTTCAGGAGGCTCACAAGCTGGGCAGAGACAGTTACAGGGGAACCTGGCATGGAAGTGTGTCCGGGCAGAGCTCACGTCTTGAATTCCCAACATTCCTGGGCTCCCTGGAGTCCAGAGGTGGCGACCCAGGGCTAGCAGGTGCCCGGGAGCAGGAACACAGCAGGGGCAGCTCAGGCTGGTGAAAACAGGAGAACATCATCAGTGTGAGGGGAAGGAGGTGGCAGGACCCAGCCCCCACTCTATCACACCCAGGAAGACGGAGCCAACTCAGCCTTTAGCGTCTGTGCTGACTGCTCCTCCAGTTTCTTAGGTCTGTCCTGTTCTCTGCTCAGATTACAAGTAAGGCTTCTTCCCATTTTTCTTATGGCATATTTCATTTTTAAAAATTCATTTTTTAGAATAGTTTAGATTTACAGAAAAATTGCATCGATAGTGCAGAGTTCTACATCCCACACTCAGTTTTCCCTCTTATTAACCCCTTACATTAGCATGCCAAATGTATCACAATTAATGAGCTGATATTGATACATTATTATTAACTAAAGTCTGCATGCTATTCAGATCTCTTTAATTTTTTTTTTTTTTTTTTTTTTTTTTTTACGGGCCTCTCACTGCCGTGGCCTCTCTCCTTGCGGAGCACAGGCTCCGGACGCGCAGGCTCAGCGGCCATGGCTTACGTGCCCAGCCGCTCCGCAGCATGTGGCATGCGGAGCACAGGCTCCGGACGCGCAGGCTCAGCAGCCACGGCTCACGGGCCCAGCCGCTCCGCAGCATGTGGCATCCTCCCGGACCGGGGCACGAACCCGCGTCCCCTGCGTCGGCAGGTGGACTCTCAACCACTGCGCCACCAGGGAAGCCCAGATCTCTTTAATTTTTACCTAATGCCCTTTTTCTGTTCCAGGACCCCATCCAAGATACCAAATGACATGGAACCAACATGTCTCCTTAGACTCCTCTCGGCTCTCACGGTTTCTCAGGTTTTGTTTTTGATAACAATGACAGTTTTGAATACTGGCCAAGTACTTTGTAAAATGACCCTCAATTGTGGTTTTTCGTTTTTCTCGTGCTTAGAGTGGGGTTATGGGTTTGGGAGAATAAGACCACAGAGGTAAAGGGCCGTGTGCACCCCACTCCATCAGTGGTCCATCTATCGTCACGACTGTTATCACTGCTGACGTTGACCTTAATCACCTGGCTGAAGCAATATTTGTCAGGTTGCTCCATGTAAAGTTCTCCTTTCCTCCCCTTTCCATACCATCCTCTTTGGAAGGAAGCTTCTATGCACAGCCCACATTTAAGGAATAAATCATTTATTTATGTCAGTGTGGGCTCATGGGGTTTTACTTTGGGCTCTAATCCAATGCTGCTTTATTTTGTTGGTCAAAGTTGCCAGCTTTGGCCATTGGGGGGCTCTTTCCATTGGCTCCAGGACCACTTCACTGACCCCACCATGGTATGTTTCTTTGCCTGTTGAACACTTCCTCACTTTTTGGCTATAAGATGCTCCAGGCTCATCTGGTATAATCCCTGCACCAGTCCTAGAATCAGCCATTTCACTAAGGAGCCCTGGTTCCTCTTGTTGGAGAATAATCTTAGAAACCAAGATATGTACTGGGTGCTAGGTGTACTCATTGCCCCTGGAGCATAGATGTCTCTAGGCTCACGTAGCTGACAGAGCAAAGAAATTGTATGTGTGTGTACTAACCTGTGTGCGTATACAAATCCATAACCCCATCCACCTGCAGCCACCTGTATGCATATTAAGGTGAGCATGAGCTCACACTAATGCCTCCAACTCTAATCCAGTACCACGTGGATACTCCAGCCTCCTCCTGTTCACCCATAACCTGCCTCTCCAGCAGGAAGAAACCAGGCCCCACCACCCACTATCCATTTACTTTATTGTTCGATTCTATATATTATTTTACTTTCTTATTTTTTCATATTTTCTCCATCAAGATGATAAGTTCATGCTGTACACCTGAAACTTACACAATACTTTAAGTTAACTACACTTCAGTAAAAAACTTCTTTTAAAGATTATAAGTTCCTCAAGCTGTTTTTTTCTTCTGTCCCCACTGCCCCACCCCCGACCAATGTCTTTATATATATATATATATATATATATATACATATATAAAAAATTAATATTTTATGAGTGTCCACTATGGGTCATTTTCTCTGCCTGTCTCTAGGGATGCAAAGATGGGTAGGACATTGTGCTGACTCTCCAGTTGCTCCTGGTGCTAATAAATACTTGTTAAACATTCAGTGAAAGATCTTGGCACCTGCCTGGAATGATGAGACTTACACATCACAAGCAGAGGACCATATAGAGAGGAGAGGCAGGCTGGAATGGCAGCCCCACGAGGGCAGGGATTTTTTTGCCTACTTTGTTCACTGTTGTATCCTTAGTACCCAGAACAGAGTCTGGCTGGTAGTAGCTGCTCAATAAATGTTTGAGGAAGGGAGGGAGGGAGGGAAGGAGGGAGGGACGGACGGAGGGAGGGACGGAGGGATCACTTCAACTTTTGTCCAAGTGCCTTTCAGGCCCTCTGCACTTGCATTCCTTGTCCACAGACACCTCTAAACATCCCCTCTGGTGCTGAATCTGAATCACCCACATCAGTGGATGAATAAGCATTGGAGCTACCACTGCCTGCCACCCACCTTCCTAGCATGGTGGGCTTGTGCCTTTCTTTGATACTTTATAAAGCATTACTCTGTCAAGATGAATGGAAAATGGAAACACAAAAGGGCCAGCTGTAGCGAAAAGAGTAGGTCTCACTAATACGTTTGAGGCAAAGTGGAAACCCTCTGGGCCCCTTGCTCTGGGAAGATCCTTGAAATGGGTCCTGAGCCCCCCTGTTCCCATGGCGTGGTTTCTCCCTGTCCTGGGGAGGGGATGGAATGAAGAGGCCCTGCCCAGCTTTTGGCCCTTGGAGAAATTGAATTGGCAGCCTTTACATGGCATCAGAAGGTCTTTGGTTCATCACCTGTTTGAGAAGATGTCGTGCTCATTCCTTTGACGTGCGTTTCTATAAATAGCTTATGCAGCAAGCCGAACATCTGTGTCCCAAACAGGTTTTGTATTAAGTTGTAAAAAGTTGTCACCATCATCCTTCCTTTCTGCCCCAATTTAAAGCAATGAGAAGACTCCTGCCCCACCCACTCCAGCACACCCCATCACACCCCCATCAGACCTGCTAGGGCTCCTGAGGATCCCAGCCCAGCCCCGGATTGTTTTGGCTTGTCGGTGAGCCCAGGCCCTGCCCATGGGGCGAGGAGACCACCCACTCCGGCACAGAGCCCTGGGTGGGATGTGTGTGACACTCCTGAATGCCAAATCCCTCAGTATATTACTTCTTAATGAAGCAAGATGAGAAGATGAAACACAATTAGAAAGCAAGTCCGTGGGGCATGGCATTGGGACTCAACATATTCTGAGAGCAGAGATAAATCATTCTTGTACAACCCATGGTTTAGAACAAATGTTCCTCCTCATTCATTTGTTTTTGCTTTCATTCTATTGGCAAATCTTTATCCTGCTCCTGTTCCAAAGGCTGTCCTTCCACGTGCCCGCTCCATACAAGCACTTTACCTACATGATGGCATTTAATCCTAACAGCCCCACGTGACAGCTACTGTTATGATCTCGTTTCTACGGATGGAAAATATTTAGAAGCTTGGGGAACAACCGATGACTAGCAGAATGAATCCAAAAATCCAATCGTGGGGTCCAAGGCCTTGCTCTACACCCACACCCGCTAGGTTCTCGTGATCGGGCTCCGAGCCAGGGGCTGCAGGCCTTTCCTCCAGACGGCCTCACACTGGTTAGGGCACCCTCAGCAGGGAAGAGACGACTCAAGGACACTGAATTTTCCTCTAAGGGGAAAACGCCCACATGGAAACCGGAAAGCAGTCTGTGTGCCGAGCCACGAGGTTATCAGTGTTATCTCAGCAGCCAACCCCTCCCCAGGGTCTCGATCAGGGAGATTTAGATCATCTCTGATCTGAGAGGCTTCCTTGGGTTGGGGGAGCGCTGCCAGACAGGCCTTTGCAGCACCTGCAAGGGCAAAATGAGATGGCCAGCTGGCACCTTGCCCTGGTAAGTCTAGCCCTTCCTTCCAGAAGCCACGAGTAACAGAGCGGTGGGCAGAGCCTCAAACCCACCAGATCACTGGCCCCAGCTTCACTTCTCTTGTCATCAGAAAACACAGGCAAGTTTCCCACTCAGGAGAGGAAGAGCAGTCATGAGGCATTCCACACACGCATGTGACCCCACCGGAGGTGGTGCCGCCTCAGGAAATGCCTGCAAAGTCCGGGACCATGATCCCACTTTAGAGATGAGAAAGAAGGTGCTTTGGTGACAGGCCCATGGGCTGCACTGTCAGTGCCAGGCTGAGACAGGAGTCCCAGCTCCTGAGTCCAAAACTTCAGATTTTCCTTCTTAAATTCTCAAACCAGAAGCCTGGAACCCAAATTCGACATACAGATGTGCTTTTTGAGGCCAGCTTGGTGTTTTTAATTTTTTGGAAATGAACTGCCAACATTTGAAAATCAGGAGATTTCACATAGGAGTCTAGATTTCTGATTTCTTTTGAAAAATCAGAAACTTTTGCCATGCCAGGCCTGGAACCTCAACAGCCAGGTACAATCGGCTGGGGCTGCAGCAAGGAGACGTGGCCCTCTGTGATGGGGTAGGGCCACTTGTCACCCTCTTGGCACTAGGTGCACCCCTTTCTTCCTCGTAAATGTGCCCTCTGCATTGCCCTCTTTTATTCTTACAACACTGGCCCTTAGGCCAGGCCACTGTCACTTCTCACCTACCTGAATCCCATAGCCTGACTTGTCTTCTTTCATCGCCCCCCCCCCCCCCCCCCCCCATTCCTCAGGGCTTCTCCCTCCACAAAAGCCGGCGTGGCCACATTTGATACATGGGCAAGCAGAGCATGGCTGGTGCCCTGGCCAGAGGAAGTCGGGGGGAGGCAGAGGGAGACCCTGAACACCAGCCATCGCCCCTTTCTGTTTATTGCACCTCCCTCTGGCCAAGACCCCAGTGCACAGCTCACTGGAGTGGGTGGGGTGTTGCACAGTATGCTTCCTGGGGACCTGGAGCAGCTCCCCTGCCAGGTGTGGTCCGTCCCTGGTCTGCCTGTAACTCACGAGGCACCTCCCACTGCTCCTTGCAAGCCTGCTCAAGAGGGGAGCTTCCCATAAACAGAGACAGAACCCATCCTGCCGCCTAGCCTGGCACCAGAGCAGGGGCCAGCTAGAGCTCAGCGCTGTTTCTGGTCTATTCTATGCCTGGCCTTCCCTGAGGCATCTACAGGGCCCGGGAAATTTACATACTGGACCAGGATTGGTCTCTGGGGAAGGTGGTGAGTGTTTGTAACTGGGCAGATTGATTTGTTTTGTTCACAGCAAGCACTGAAATCCAGTGATGCTGAAAGGAGCCCCTTTACCAACATCACCACCACCAACCCATGATGCCTGAAATCCTGACATTAATGCTTTATCCCTTTGGGTTAAGGTCTCTTCAGGTGTCGTGTAAAGGCAAGTCCTCCTGGGAAGTATCAGCCATTAACACTTGAGTATGAATTGCTCTCCCAGACTCTCTTGAATTTTTAGAGCTGGAAGAGAACTCAGAGACCATAGTCCAAGCAGCACATTATTTTTTCAGATGAGAAGCCTGAGGCTCGAAGGGGTGAAATGATTTATCCATGGTTAGGAGCAGAGCTGGAGTTACAATGAGGCTTTCCTGGATCCATGGTCTAGGGCAGCAGTTGGCAAACTTTTCCTGTAAATGGTCAGATAGTAAATATTTGAGGATTCGCTGGCCACATGGTCTCTGTCGCAACTGCTCCACTCCGCCGAGGAATGGGAAAGCAGCCACAGACAAGACATAGATGAATGAGCATGAATTAGCATGAATGAGCTAAAATGTGAATTTCATATCATTTTTATGTATCACAAAATATTCTTCTTTTTAATTTTGTTCACCCACTTAAAAATGTAAAAACCATTCTGACCATTCAGGCCATACAGAAACAAGCACCGGGTCAGATTTAGCCTAAGGGTGGGAGTTTGCTCACTGTGAAATGCTTTTAAGAAAGCTGCATCACAGGCCCGCACACATTTTTAAGTCATTTTCTAAAATGTTTCACCCAAAGTCTGATGAAGCAGGATGTGACTCACATTTCATATTCAATGTCACATTTTAAATACTGACATTTTAAAAGAAAACTGTTACATCGTCCTTTTAAATGAACCTAGTGTTGATACCAGCCATCATCTTTTCTTTTTTTTTTTTTCAAATTTTTAATTGTGGTAAAGGAGACTCAACACAAAATTTACCATCTTAACCATTTTTAAGTGTACAGTTCAGTAGTATTAAACACATTCATAACGTTGTGCAGCCATCACCACCATCCATCTCCATAGTTCTTTTCATCTTGTAAAATTGAAACTCTAAACCCATTAAACGGTAACTCTCCATCCCCTCTCCCTCCAGCCCCTGGAAACCACCATTCTACTTTCTGTCTCTATGATTTTAACTACTCTAAGTATCTCATATAAAGAGCATCATACAGCATATTCATCTTTTTGTGACTGGCTGTTTTCACTCAGCATAATGCCTCAAGGTTCATCTGTGTTGTAGCATGAGACAGAATCACCTTCGTTTTTAAGGCTGGATAGTATTCCATCACATGGATGGACCATACTTTGCTTATCAGTTCACACCCATCAATGGATTGCTTCTCCATTTTAGGTATTGTGATAATATTGCTGTGAACATGGGGGTTGAAGGGTGGCAGAATATGCCACCCCCAAATATGCCACTTTGGCGTAAGTATTATTTTGAGTTAAAGGCACTTGAAAAACAACAAATACAAGAAAAACACTCTGACCTTCCTTCTTTTTCATAAAATCAGAAGATGAAACTCCCATATGAAAGATGTCCTCCTACTCCAGAAGGAAAGTAACGTTCTTATCACGTCAAGGACAAGAAGATGAGACCGAGAGAATTCTATACAAACAGATCTTGTTAAAGTACTGTAATTCTTACCTTCCTCCCTCTCCCATATAGTTTTCCACAATTACCTCCCTTTGTTCAAGCTACTATAAAATCATGTAGGTAGGGGCTTCCCTGGTAGCACAGTGGTTAAGGATCCACCTGCCAGTGCAGGGGACACGGGTTCAAGCCCTGATCCGGGAAGATCCCACATGCCGCAGAGCAACTAAGCCTGTGCGCCACAACTACTGAGCCTGTGCTCTAGAGCCCACGAACCACCACTACTGAGCCTGTGTGCCACAACTACTGAAGCCTGAGTGCCTAGAGCCCGTGCTCCGCAACAAGAGAAGCCACAGCAATGAGAAGCCCATGCACCACAACAAAGTGTAGCCCCTGCTCGCCACAAGTAGAGAAACCCCGTGCATAGCACCAAAGACCCAAAACAGCCATAAATAAATAAATAAATGTATCTCTTTCTTAGTGAGGTGTGTAAATTTTTTCCCTCTCGTTGAGCTAGAGTATCCATGGATGGATATTATTTATTGCTCAAACAAGACAGACATCAGCATGCTGTTTTTCATTTTTATAGATGTGAGTGCTGACTGGATGGAACTAAAAGGAAATTTTTTAGTGATGCCACTCAATTTTTTCAACTGTGTCCAAGTTAGATGCCAAACATCGCAAAGCAATCTAGCATCAAATTACTTCTTAATTGTTAAGATGCTGTTGAAAATAAAAGCTAGAAACCATGCAACTTGTAAGATGATGTGTTATCTGTCTTAGAGTCATTTACTTCCTTGTCACCAGCACCGATGTTTCAAATTGTCCCTTTGTCAGTGCCCCAGTGGTTTTTCCCCACCGGAGGATCTGGAAAGGTGGGGTCTGCATGGTTTTAGTAAAGTGGAAGAAAAACAGTTATGCAAGGGGATGGGAAGGACTCGGCCTGGGAGGGGTACAGGACATCAGGGACCCGGAAATCAATTCTCCTACAACCACCTGGGCCCCTTCCCATCTAAAGGCCACCAGCCTAGCACAAAGGTGAAGGAAGGAAAATCCTCTGTGTTGAGAACTTCAAAAACTCACGGCATGAACTACTCGGTCCAAAGCCCTGCCCTAGGAGACTAGACCAGACTCTAGCATGGCTTCTAGAAGCCTAGCGCCACATCCCTGGGATGACCCAGCCCCACTCTGAGTTCCTGTCTGGGAAAGCTCAAGGTGCCAAAAGAATTTACTGTTGGTTGTTACCGACCAGGGTTCTTCGCCTTCCCCAATGAATAGAAATTGACTAGAGGCCAGACAAGAAATTGAGGCAAGGCTTTATTGGGGCCCCTGCTGCAGCAGCGGGGAGAGAGAACAAACCACAGGTTCCCTTGCTTGCCTGCTCCTCAAGGGGGGCAAGCTTGCTTTTCATATGGGGTGAGGGTAAGGGTGTGTCCAGGGGTCGGGCCGGAGGGGTGGCTTAGGTGTTTTGCCCACCCCTCTGGTGGTATTGTTTGCAAGGGGCATGGGCAGTACCCAGCTTTTGCTCCCGACACCCTGTTTTTTCTCCAGGCTCTTCAAAAAGTGACAGTTGGGTTTTTTGGTCTCTTTGTATCTTTGGGGTCCAGAATTTGCCACAAATAACTGAGCATGCATGCAGTTATTTTTAGTCTCATACAGTTTCTTTGTATTTTGTTGCCCGAGGAGAGGTGTATCCAGGTGCAAGCGTTGCAGCCCTGCAGCAAAGGGTCCCAGGTCCCAGCCTGCCTCAGTTCCAGCCAACACCTGAGGATGGACCCCCAACCTCCCTTTCCATAGACCATTTATTTTAAAAACCTACAATTGTAAATCCTTTCTCTGTCCCTTTGAGATGTGCACGTATCTCCCGCCACCTTACAGTGTCTCTCTCAAGGACCAAGAGCCATTCCTTCAAATGTTATCATCAGGAAGGATGGGGCCTCTGTCTCCCTGTCTCTGGGGGGGCAGAAACCTAACTCCATAACTGCCAGCTAGCAGACACAGCTGGCCTAATCACGCAGACGCTGACCCACCCTCTTACCTGCCGCGGGCATCTTTTCACTTCCCAGACTCTGCTATAGCCCCCAGAGTCCCCCCAAGCTCCACCTCATTCTCCCTTTGAATCGCCCAGTCACCACTGTGCGAATCCACGTGGAACCCAATCAACACTGGACTCCCTCCCCAATGCAGGAGCTATCACCAAATAAAATCTTTATCACTATCAGTGTCCGGCTTTGTTTATGGCTGACAATGTACGTGTCCCTTCCCCCAAAGAACCACTGATCAACTGCAGTGATCACCACTGATCACCACTGTGGGGCAAGTTCTGGACCCAAAAGATACAAAGAGACCAGTGATCAGTGTTGAGGGACCTGAGTCCAGATGGGGCCTGAGATCCCTTCTCCGGAATGCTCTGGGCGGGTAGACACTGACCCACCCATCCAGCCCAGATCAGAAAGTGGGTTTCACTGGTCAGCTGCTCCCATGAGAGCCTACCCCGCCCACCGGAGCACCCTCCTCCTCCCAGCAGGACAGACTGAAGTCCTACGCTATGGAAAGTGCCTCCCGCTCTGGATGTGGAGAGCCAGGACCCTGACATTTTAGGACCTGGACCAAACCTCAGGGACCCTTAAAGATCACCTAGTGTAGGGATGTCATTGTTCAACAAGGGTGGACGCCAAGGATCAGGTGACTTTCCTGGGGCCATGAAGCTGATCAGAGGCCATCACTCATCTCCATTTCAAATGGCCCTGATGGTTGTAAACAAACGTTGGCCGATTTCCCTGCGCGCATCAGTTCCTCTGACCCTGAGGGATCGGCAGACCCTCAAAGCCAGCGGCAGGAGGCTGGAGAGGCTGTTGCCAGCAGGTGTGGGAACCAGCATCAAGCTGTGTATGGTAAAAACATAGGTTGAGACTTCCTATGTGGCCGTATCCCTCCCCAGTGAAGGTCTAAGGCGGTCTTGTGGTAGATTCTGGAAATCCTGAGGCTGGGGACCCTTCTCAAGTGTGGCAGGGCTGCGGGAAATGCAGCGAATGTTCAGTGACAATCCTACCAGGGCAGAGGCATGGACTGCTTGACCCCCGGAACCCCATGGAAGCCTTGATTCCTAGCCTGGGGACTTCCTTCAAGGTCCCCGGAGTGACAAGGCATAGTTCGGATGCAAGGGATCAGGTCCCACGGGCCCCTGGAGGGGGAGGGGTGGCAGAAGTCTCTGAGCTGAAGAACGCTGATTAGAGAGACCTACCCACTCTATTTGAAGTTCAAGAAAAAGAAAGCAGGAAGGGAAATGCAAAAGGCAATCTTTAGGCACGTCAGAGATGGTGTCCTATGTGGGGAGGGGCCCGGGCTGCTGGGAAAAGGGCTAAAAATGTCTGTGTACAGAGGCCCGTATTGTGTGGTGGCTGGGTGATGATACTCTGAAAAGTGGAAAAGGTCCTAAAATGCTATGAAAAGGAGATGGCTCCTTCTGGGACACCCCACAGGGCAGTGCTCTCAGGAGAACGAGATCCAGCTAGATTTATTGGCTGGGATAGGTGACCTCAGCACATTATTGAGTTAGAAAATGAATTTTAAAAAGTGTTTGTAGGGAGATCCCATTTATGTAGCATAACACACACACACACACGCACACACACACACACACACAGAGTATGTGAAAGTATCTGAAAAGTCAGGAAGCAGAATCAGGACCAGCTTCATGGGTGTGGGACCCATGCAGGACCGCACACGCAGAAGGGCCCTGTGCACAGAATAAACTCACTTTTACATACAATAAAATGTACCCATTTTAAGTGGACAATTGAGTTTTGATAAGTGTAACCACCATTTGTCATGTAACCATGTAATCAGCACCACAATCATGACACAGAATGTCTCAAAAAAAAAAAAAAAAAAAGATACAGAACATCTCCACCATCCCAGAAAGTTCCCCCCTGTCCCATGCAGTCACACCCCTAACCCCAGCCCCAGGCAACCTCTGATCGGCTCTCTGTTGCAACACCTTACTTTGTCACTTCCAGAATTCTACAAAAATGAAACTGTACAGCATACGTTTATGTTTCTGCCCTCTCGCCTCAGTGCCATATTGGGAGATTCATCGTGTTGCTGTACTATTGGCTGTTTGTTCTTTTTTACTGTTGTGAAATATGGATAGATCCCAGTTTGTCTCTTTACCTATTGATGAATATTTGGGTCATTTACAGTTTGGGGCTTTTCTGAGCTGCGCTGCTGTGAAGACTTGTGTGGACATATGCTTTCATTTCTCTTGGGTAAATACCTGGAAGTGGAATTCTCATGTTGTATGGTAAGAAATTGTCAAACAGTTTTCCAGTGTGGTTGTAATGTGTTTATATCCCCACCAGTTAAACTATTTTTTTTTTGGCCGTGCCATGCGGCATGTGGGATCCCAGTTCCACAACCAGGGATCGAACCCGCGCCCCCTGAATTGGAAGTGTGGAGTCCCAACCACGGGACCTCCAGGGAAGTCTAAACTTATTTTTAAACATGCTAAAATTTCAAATACTATGTTCACTATGTTTTCCTTCATCCTCCAGTGCAACAAATACATTACAGAGTGTCCAGAAAGTCTGGAAACATGCATGAAATAGTGATTATTTATTGCACTTTTTTCAGATTAACAATTGGACCCATTGCTTCAAATTTAGAGGTATTTCATGAGAAAAAGTGCCTAGATGTTGAAGTGAACAGATTGGAAATGAAACTAACAATGGTTTAAAATAAATTTCCTGTTTCCTGAGTTTTGAGACACTGAAATGCAAAAATGACTGGAAGGGGCACCTAAACATTTCAGGCATTTTATGGTAATGGATGTGGTTTACTTCCTGGCTAAAAAAGCTACAGTTATTTGTTGTAGAAAATTTAGAAAATATGGACGAGAATAAAAGTACAGTTCAAAATTTGAATCATCATAATGCTAGTGAGTGTTCCTTCCTGTGTGTTTTGTTAATTGCACTTTTTATCTTATGTTATCTTCCTAAAATAGCTCCTGTTTACAAAAGCATTACTTCCTCATAGCAAAATTTTCAAAATAAAGTACTGGTTGTAAAACAGAAATAAGAGGCTCCTCCCCAAAGTCAACAACCTGCTGTGCATCTTTCCAAACTTTTTTTACATCTGTTCAGTCCTTTAAATATATACACATATAGGAACATTGTGGGCTTTTAAACGCATAGAATTTAAATATTCACAGGGTTTTACAACCTAGTTTTTAGACCTAGTAATATGTCATTATTCTTAGAAAACAAAGTTTTCTGATGTCTATGTAATATTCCATGTATAAATGCATCTTAATTTATTAAAATATTACTCCAATATTGAACATTTTGAGTCTATTTGTATATGTGTGTGTGTGTGTGTGTGTGTGTGTGTGTGTGTGTGTGTGTGATGATGATGATGAAGCTGTGATAAACGTCCTTGTCAGTTTAACCTTGCCTGCACCTCTGATTCATTGCTTAGGATAAAGTCCTAGAATTTCTAGATCAAATTACATTAAAAATTTTTTTTATAGTTTATTTATTTATTTATTTTTGGCTGTATTGAGTCTTCATTGCTGCACGAGGGTTTTCTCTAGTTGCGGCGAGCGGGGGCTACTCTTCGTTGCGGTGCGCAGGCTTCTCACTGCGGTGGCTTCTCTTGTTGTGGAGCACGGGCTCTAGGCACGCAGGCTTCAGTAGTTGTGGCTCGCGGGCTCTAGAGCATAGGCTCAGTAGTTGTGGCACACGGGCTTAGTTGCTCTACAGCATGTGGGATCTTCCCAGACCAGGGCTCGAGCCAGTGTCCCCCGCATTGGCAGGCGGATTCTTAACCACTGCACCACCAGGGAAGTCCTTACACCATTTTTTAATCATAAAAAACTACTATCAAATTATCTCCAAAATATTTTAACCAGTTAATTTACCCTTCAATGGGTCAAAATTCAGCTGAACTGCTCTAAAATGTTTAAGTTATTTTAGAGTGAAAAATTATTTCTCATTGTTGAATTAATCTACCTGCTCGTGACTATTAGGGAGGTAGGGTTTTTTATATGCTTATTGGTTATTTCTATCTTTTCTTTTGTAAGTTGCTTACATGTGCTTGTTTTTCTGCTAGGGTCTTATCCTTTTTTATGGAAATATCAAAGTACTTAATACTTTACTGAATCCCCAGCATTTATAACAGTGCCCCAACCAGTGTGAGCACTCAATAAATGTGAAATGAATGGATAAATAAGGATATTAACCCTTTTTCCTATATGTAGCCAATATGTGCTCTTAGTTATCAAAGAGCTTAAATTTTTGCTCATGATGCTTTTTGATTTACAGAATTTTAAAATCTACTTCCACTTTCCTTTTGTAGCTTTTCCCTTCACTATTTTGTGTTTCGTAAGTCTTTCCTTCATCCTCAAATCAGATAAACATTGGCCTATATTATCTTCTAGGTCTATTTTTATGGAACACTGAGAGCTTAATATCTGGAAGGACAAGCTTTCTTTCACCGCTCTTATTTTTCAAAAATTTCTTGGTAATTCTCACCAGCTTATCCTTTAGGTGAACTTTATTTATTTATTTTTAATTTTTTTTTTTTTTTCTGTGGTACGTGGGCCTCTCACTGTTGTGGCCTCTCCTGTTGTGGAGCACAGGCTCCGGACGCGCAGGCTCAGCGGCCATGGCTCACGGGCCCAGCCACTCCGTGGCATGTGTGATCCTCCCGGACCGGGGCACGAACCCACGTCCCCTGCATCAGCAGGCGGACTCTCAACAACTGTGCCACCAGGGAAGCCTAGGTGAACTTTAAAACTACTTAATTCCACCCTCCCTTTCACCACATACACCAATACCATATGGGTTTAGGGAGAATTGCCTTTAATCTCTAAGTTACAATACTTGGTCTTTCCCTCAAATACTTTGGGATGCCTTTGCACGGCGATGAAAAGACATCCGGAAGTACTGGGATGCCTTTGTAAAGGAAGGGATGCAAGAGGTCGTGAAGCCAATTTTAGATGATGCCCACAGCATCCCAGAGCTTTGCACCGGCCTCCTGATTTAGCCTGACAGACCTCTAATAGATCAAAGATGATTAATTAGTTTAGTAAATATTTTTAAAAGACAGTCGCCACATAGATGAGATTGGGATCAAATAGGCACTCTCCCATATTTGAATTGAAATGTAAATGGATAAATTGTTTTTAAAAGCAATTGGGAAATATGTACCGAGGCTGCACCAATGCCTGTAATTTTTTGATCAGAAGACCCACATTTAGGAACTGCTAAGAATACAGTGTGGACGAGCATATATGCGCAGGGTTGTCCTTTACCATATGTGTTATGAAGAAAAACTAGAACTAGATGTCCAACATCTGGGAAAACCAGTGAGTAAATTCTGGTATGTAGATCAGATTGAATCTTATGCAGTTTTCAGAAGTGATTCTTTTTATAAATCCCCACAAGATACACGGCAAGTAAACAACTGCCCATGATACTCTGGACAGTAGGAGTGGATGGGATTTTCTTTTTTTCCAACCAGTTTTAAAAAATAGTTTTCCAAGTTTTCTACTATGAGCATGTATTTCTTTGATAACTTTTAAAACCTATTTTATTTTTGGCAGCCTCGTGCAGCTTGAGGGATCTCAGTTCCCCGACCACGGATTGAACCTGGGCCACGGCAGTGAAAGCACCAAGTCCTAACCACTGGACCACCGGGGAACTCCCTAAAACCTATTTTAAATGAGCAATTGGAGCAGTTTTCAAAATTAGCATATCTTTTCTTATTATAGCAAAGTCACACTCATTGCAAGAAAAATCTAAATGCACAAAACTTACAAAAGAAAATAAAAATAATCTAAGATCCTACCACCTGGAGATAATCACCTCTTATATTTTGTTGTACAATAACACACACACACACACACACACACACACACACACACACAGAATGCTGTCTTGCAAACTGCTTTCACTCATTAATATGCCACAGACATCCTTACACATCAATAAAAATCCATCTACCTCATTCTTTTTTAATGGTCTGCATTAAAATATTTCCACCCATACATCTGGCTATAAGGATGTACCATTATTTATTTAACCAATCCCCTACTGATGCATATTGAAGTGGTTTGCAGTATTTCACTAGGAAATTAACATATCCATGAATGGGCTGGACTGGGAGTCAGCCTCCAGGCTAGTAATCATATCTATGGTTGATCCACTATGTCCATCAGGGCCTCAGCTTGCCCCTTTGTAAGATGAGGATATGGGGGATGTCAGATGAATCCTGGGATGCCTCCAGCTGCAGCATTCACTGATTTCTTGAGGTGGCAGCCGATTTTTCAAGAATAGGAAATGTCTGGTGTAATTTAGAATAAATGGCACAGCTAAGAATATTGTTCCTCTCTCAAAAGATATAGTGAAAGCCCTCAAATACCCAAGTATAGGCTTAAATGGTACCTATATCCTAATCTGCACAGTGACTAGAAGGTGACTTCCAACTTCACTTTGGGCTGTACACACATAGGAATGCAGCTCTGTCTTCAGCCAGGCCAGCATCACTGGAAGAGGTACAGCAGGCACCTGCCTTTCACCCAGTCATCTAGTTCTCTTTTTCTACACACGACTCTCAGAGTCCTGCCCTTTACTCTGTCTTTTCTTGAACCTCAAACATGTTAGGATGTCTTGGGTTCCATGTTTGCTCTGCAGCAAATCTCTCAATAATGCACCTGCCAGAAGCACCATCCCCCAACCCCACAAACGCTCCTAAAATGGGCCTCTTCTTAGCAAAGAGCTTTTGGTATTGTGTAGCAAGTGGGCTTCAAGTGAGCACACTAGCTCTCACCCAAGAGCATCAAAAACAAACTTAGCTGAACAAAAGTATAATGCAAAAAGATACATGCACCCCTATGTTCATAGCAGCACTATTCACAATAGCCAAGACATGGAAACAACCTAAATGTCCATCGACAGATGAATGGATAAAGAAGATGTGGTACATATACATACAATAGAACACTTCTCAGTCAAAAACAAGAATGAAATAATGCCATTTGCAGCAACATGGATGGACCTAGAGATTATCATACTAAGTGAAGTAAGTCAGACAGAGAAAGCCAAATACCATATGATATCACTCATACGTGGAATCTAAAAAAAATGATACAAATCAACTTATTTACAAAACAGAAGCAGACTCACAGATGTAGAAAACAAATTTATGGTTACCAGGGGGGGAAGGGAAGGAGGGATAAATTAGGAGTATGGGATTAACAGGTACACACTACTATATATAAAATAGTTAAACAACAAGGACCTACTGTATAGCACAGGGAACTATATTCAATATCTTATAATAACCTATAATGGAAAATAATCTGAAATATATATATATAAAACTGAATCACTTTGCTGTACACCTGAAACTAACACAACGTTGTAAATCAGCTATACACCAATAAAAATGTTAAGCACCTGAAATAAATAAAATAAAATAAAATTGCCCTTGAAGGGCCGTCTCCTAGGATGAGACCTCTTAAATGAGCAGCCTACCAGGCCCCAAGGTGATGGAGAGAAAGTCTGAGTTAAAAAGCAAAACAAAAGAAACAAAAACCCTCCCCCACCTACAGTTCCCTTGCTCCTGCCCAGGCAGGAGTCAGAAATTCACCCCAGGTGCACATGTGCACCAGACTGTATAAAACATCACTTTCCTTCTGGTCATTAAGCTTCTGTGCTTGCTGCCTCTCCACCTGGCACCCCCTCCCCCGGGTCCTACCCCCAGGTAAGGCTCCAGGGAGCCCCTCGTCCCCCAGTGACACCTTCGCGACCTAGCTAGGCCCTGGGGACCACTCTCTGGCAAGCTCAGCTCAGCTGGGCAGGTGCGTGCTTCCAGTCCCCACCCCCACCCCCCCACC
>NW_006789022.1:4602330-4618598 GCF_000442215.2 Lipotes vexillifer | reverse complement strand
CCCCCCGCCGCCGCATGCCCGGCCTCAATAGGAGCTGAGCGAGCTGCCTGCTCTTGAATCACCGAGCCTGGTTTCAACTGACTTCACGGAAAACTACCTGCTTGTCTGCACGCACCCTTTCCTCTTTAACTTTCAGCCAAAGCTGTCATTAGACCTGGCCTTGGCAAAGCGTGTGATGGTAAATTCTCCGCACTGAGTGTCCATGTGGTTCAAATTAAGATGAACCCCAATGCTCAGCCAAGCAGCACAAACCAAGGCTTCTAAAGAAACGCTCCTAAATACCGCGTGTACCAGCAACATGTTTATTTTCTCATTCCACTGACGTGTACTGAGCGTGTACCTCTGACCTTGAGTTAGTTACTTCACCTGCCTCAGCGGCTCACTTCTTACCTGGTGGACTGGAGATAACCCTGGTACCCTCCCCACACAACGGAGTAGCTGTTTATTTCCCTTCTCTGCAGTCTGTTTCCTCATCTCCCGGGGCTGTTGTGATTCAAAGTGAGCAAAGGCATGAAAGGTGCTTAGAACAGTGCTTGCGCACTACAAATGCCCGCCACCAATAATGATCCAGTTATCAGCATTGTCCCCAGCAAGTTATTGTGACCACAGGGTGATCTCTCTGGTCACTCCCGGCTCAGTGCCCAGCATAGAGTAAGTGTCAATAAATCCTAGCTGTTGATGCTCTGTGGTTATTACTGCTTCGAACTTTTCAAAGGCTTTGACATCTATTTTTCACACACTCTCACAGCACATTCAGCTGAATTCTGTTTTCTTTGTACAACCAACCACCGCAGTTTCATCACTGTGGGAAGAAGACCTTTTCTAGTCTTTTTTAGTTTGTAATGACACAATGCTTTGTGATGGAAAAATCATTCGTTTAGTTTGATTTTCTGTGTTGTCCTTTTTTAAATGACTTGACTGACTTTTTTTTTTCCTGGGTTCCTCCAAGTTTTAAAACAGCACAAATGAAACATCCAATGCAGGGGTCCTAGACAGAGAGAAGCAGCCCGCTGCCCCAGTCTGTGTCACCCACAGACCGCTGTGCCCTGAGCCTGGCCCGCTCTGGTCCTGCTCCATGTGGCCTCACTGGTTTCTGTCACCCTCGTGTCACATCCCAGGACTTTCCTGAGCTGCTCTCCCACCTCCTGGCCTATCGACATTTTTTTTTTTTTGGCTGCGTTGGGCCTTCCTTGCTGAGCGCAGGCTTTCTCTAGTTGCGGCGAGCGGGGGCTACTCTTCGTTGCGGTGCACGGGCTTCTCACTGCGGTGGCTTCTCTTGTTGCGGAGCACGGGCTCTAGGCACGCAGGCTTCAGTAGTTGTGGCTCGCAGGCTCAGTAGTTGTGGTGCAAAGCCTTAGTTGCTCCGCAGTATGTGGGATCTTCCCAGACCAGAGCTTGAACCCGTGTCCCCTGCACTGGCAGGTGGATTCTTAACCACTGGGCCACCAGGGAAGCCCCAGCCTATCGACCTTAATGGTTGCTTCATCTGAGTGGCTTTGGGGTCCTTCCCTTAGTCACACCTTATGTGACACATCTGTTTCCTATCCAATAGAAGAGTCCACAGAGGACATTTCTTTTTTCTTTTCTTTTTTTTTTTTGCAACACGCGGGCCTCTCACTGTTGTGGCCTCTCCCGTTGCGGAGCACAGGTTCTGGACGCGCAGGCTCAGCGGCCATGGTTCACGGGCCCAGCTGCTCCGCGGCATGTGGGATCTTCCCGGACCGGGGCACGAACCCATGTCCCCTGCATTGGCAGGCGGACTCTCAACCGCTGTGCCACCAGGGAAGCCCTCTTTTTTCTATTTTTTTATTGGCGTATAGTTGCTTTACAATATTGTGTTAGTTTCTAGTGTACAGCAAAGTGAATCAGTTAGACGTATATATATGTCGCCTCTTTTTTGGATTTCCTTCCCATTTAGGTCACCACAGAGCACTGAGTAGAGTTTCCTGTGCTATACAGTAGGTTCTCATTAGTTATCAATTTTATACCTAGTATCAATAGTGTATATATGTCCATCCCATTCTCCCAATTCATCCCACCCTACCCCCTTTCCCCCTTGGTATCCGTATGTTTGTTCTCTACATCTGTGTCTCTATTTCTGCTTTGTAAATAAGATCGTCTATACCAATTGTTTCAGATTCCACATATATGCGTTAACATACGATATTTGTTTTTCTCTTTCTGACTTACTTCACTCTGTATGACAGTCTCTAGGCAAAGAGGACATATTTAAAAGCACACCTCTTTCTCCTTTAAATCGTGTCCTCAAAGTTAGTACATTTAAAACAAGAACTATAATCACATTTTTCTTGAGTTAAATTTAATATACAGTTGAAGGAGATGGAGGTATGCCAGAATAGGCCACTTTGGCATAAGGATTGTTTTGAGCTGAAAGCAATTAGCACTCTGCCTTCCTCTTTTCTACCTAAAAGCAGGGCATTCATTTCCCTTTGTAAGGATAACATAAATTCCCATTTGTACAGGTGTCTCTCTTTCCCATCCCCCGAAGAGGAGGATGACCCTGGTCACTAGAGATGACTCTTATCAACGGACAAGGCACCAACCTGAGTCTGCCTAACAAACTTACTAAATAACCTTTATCTTCCATTAGTTTCCTCCATATATGTACCTTCCCACAATTTACCTCAGTGGCCTTAGAAGCTCAGCCCCCTCCCTTCCTTTGTCTGGTTAGATCTCCACAATTTATCACCCTTTGTTAAAACTGTATCTAAGCTCCCAAATCTAACCGCTTCCTTGGGTTTTCACTTTCTTTCCTGTGAAGAAATACACATGAAATAAACCTTTTCTCCTGTTAATCTGTCTTTTATCAGTTTGATTCGCAGGCCCCAGGTCCTGAACCTACAAAGATAAAGTTTGGGTTATTTTTTTTAATCTCCCCTACATAGTCATATGTTGGCATTTTAGAAAATGCACAAACGTTAAACAAAATTTTTTAACTGCCCATAAGCAAGCTCTCCACCCCGAAATAATCAATGCTCCCATTTCTACATCATTTTTTCAAGTCTTCCCATCCTCCTTCTGCATCGACATATACGATGTGTGTGTCTATAGAACAGGGAAGTGTGTGTCAATAAAGTAACGTAAAGAGCAGAGGAGGGGCTTCCCTGGCGGGTCCAGTGGTTAAGACTTCGCCTTCTAACGCAGGGGGTGCGGGTTTGATCCCCGGTCCGGGAACTAAGAGCCCATATGCCTCGTGGCCAAAAAACCAAAACATAAAACAGAAGCAATATTGTAACAAATTCAATAAAGACTTAAGAACGGTCCATATCAAAAAAAAATCTTAAAAAAAAAAAAAAAAAAGAGCAGGGGAGCCAGAGATGCAGAGTTGCTGGTACTGTTCTGGCCACTTCACCTCCTATCCATGCAACCTTGGGCCTATCATCTAACCTTCCTCAGCCTCATGTCCTCGTCTGTGAAATAGGGGAAGAGGATCTGCCTCACACGTTGTTGTGAAGGTTCTGTAAGATGAGACACAGCAAGGATTGTTCACAGCACCTGGCACACAGTGAGTGCCCACGAAGGCGGAGCTATTGAAGGATAAATATTCATTTTAGTAAATAGATATTAGTAACCAATACTTGTGAAATTAAAATTATATTTACACATTATATATTTAGTAGTTTTATAAGTTAAAAGTACAAAGTTATAAATTACCACTTAAAACATATGATGGGGCTGTGATTACACCATAAATCCGCACATCTAGCTCGAGTGTCACTTCACACCATATCGATAATATTTCCTGTCATTACAAAGTCTTATAAGAGTTTTAAAGGCTGCATAAGACTCACTCCACTGTGTCTTTAATTTGTTTTGTTTTGTTTTGTTTTTGTTTTTGTTTTGTGTGTCTTTAATTTTTGACAGAAATGCTCGTCTCAATGCTATAAAGGCACAACCAGGAGAGGAGAATCATGATGGTCCCCCTTCCAGCCCCTGTAAAGTCCGTTTTCCACCCCAGCTCCCTTTGGCTGCATTAAAATCTCTATGAAAGTGCTTTCTGTGCATTTGGACCTTTGATTTATAATCACCAGCTAAAATGAATAAATCATCTCTGGAAGAAATCAAATAGCAAAGCATTTCAACTCCAAGGGCTTGGACAGAACTATATTTCTCTTCTCCTCAAGGCCCTACAGGCACACACAGTTGCCATTTCCCCGGACCTTGGAAGGAGTCCAGAAAAATGAGAGGCCTGAGCAGGCCACACTGCAACCACTGCACCTCTTAGGCACAAGGCACGGGGTGCTTTCTCTTCCCCTAAGGATGCTGGAAACACACTCAGTGGGAGGTGGGGCAGGAGTCCGGCCCCCATTCCACAGGTGTGAACACTGAGGTTCATAAAAGTGAAGAACCTGGGCCAGGGTCACGTGGATGGTGACAGAGCCAGGATCCCACCAGGTCTGGCCAAGTCCCTGTCCATGTTCTCCACCGACCCATGTTGTCCCCCAGAAGAGATGGGTGTTTTCCCAAGAGAGCAGCTTTGAGACAGGAGTTCAGCACAGCTGAGGCATGGAGGTGAGGGCTATGGGAACCCCTATCACACCCACACTTCCATTCCTAGCCAGGGTCCCCCCATGACACTGAAGAGCCCACTCACATACGCCAGCGTGAACCCCACACTGGACCACACATCACCCTGGGATGGCTCTGGGCCAGCCCTTGTTCCCACCCAACCCTGCCTCCCTGGAGCAGACCTTCTAAACCTGGGGGGACAAGGTGAGCCCAGCTTTTGCCCCTCCTCCCACCCCATGACCACAGGGACCTATGGGTGGTGGGCCCACAGATGGAGACCCCTGCCTTGTCCCCATCTCCCCAGCCATGGCCTGACCCCTGGACCTTAGAGGGCTCCTGCCCTGAGGCCAGAGACCAGCCTAGGTAGATGTCCCAGAGTGATGCTATGAGCAGTCGGTCCCCAGAACGGCCAGAACTGTCTCCCCTAACTCCATGGAAAGAGAAAAAAAGGCCAGAAAATGCCCTCTGTGTTCCCTGGAGCGGCTTGTTTCTGGGTCTAGTTTCTCAGCACCTGAGAGCTTTTAAAATTAACATCAAAGAGTCGCGGGTGGTGTTTCAGTGCACTCCCAGCTCTCCTAGCCGGGAATGCTGGGTCAAGCCCAAAGCACACATCACTGTCCTTCCCGCTGAAGGAAATTAGCCCGTCTCTTAGGAGAGAGTGAGCCACTACTCAATTGAAATTGATTTCCAGGCCTCAGTAGCCATTGGAAGTTCTTCCCGCTGGGCTGGAAGTGGCTGGCTGATGGGAGGTGGCTGCCCTTCCCCAGGAATCCTAGAAGAGCAGAAGGAGGGACTTACAAAAGCAAATGGGAAAGCGGCTGCCGGGGCTTGTAGCTGAAACCGGTGGCTTTAAGGGAACCATAAGTGCTTTTGGAATTGGGCTGATGGGGCTCGAGTCTGCCTCTGACACTTCCTAGCAGGTTAACTAACTGTAAGACATTTCAGCTGTAAATGAAGATGGCGATAACTCAGCACTCAGTGTCTTGAGCTGTAAGATGTCACAAGAACCTCGTGGCAAGATTGAAAACAAGCCAAACATTCATCGACTGGAGAATGGATAAACCAAAAGTGATAAATGCGTACAATGGAATACGCAGCAAAAAAAAAAAAAAAAAAAAAAAAAAAAATGAGGTACTGACACCTGCGATAATATGGATGAACCTCAAAAACATTCTGCCCAGCGAAAGAAGCCAGGCACAAAAGACCACATGTTATATGATTCCATTTATATTAAATATCCACAAAAGGCAAATCTACAGAGACAGAAAGTAGATCAGTGGTTGCCTAGAGCTGGGGTAGGAATGGTTAGTGACTGCAAGTGGGCAAGAGGGATCTTTCAGATGATGGGAAGGTCATAAAATCGGATTGTGGTGACACAAGCTTTGTGTGGCACAGCTTTGTAAATTTACTAAAGACTATTCGATTGTACAATGAAAGTAAGTGAATTCTAGGCTATGTGAATAATACTCCACTAAAGCCTTTTTTTAAAAAGTACCCAGTGAAGAGTGTTAGTTCTAAGAATCAACTCAGATACTTTGTATACAAAGTGTTTTGAAAATTGTAATGTGCTATGAACTGCCAGTCCTAATTCTGAATAAGGGGACTGCAGAGAGTGGACGTAACCGCAGCAACAGACCTGGAATCAACTCTAGTCCCTACTACGTGGGCCTCTGCTCCTTCATCTCTAGAATGGAGACAGTAACAGTCTCACGGTGTGAAGATTAAATGAGTTAAAGATGCGAGTCGCTTAGTACTCGAAAATGGCCATGTGCTCGGTAAACATATCTCTTAGTATCATCCTCATGCTCTCTATTACCATCCCAGCAGCTCCGAGTAGGGCCCCAAGACCAAGAACAGGGCTGGAGACACATCCTGTTCATCACAGTGTCCCTTCTGCAGCCCACGGCCATCCGTCAGAATCCCCTGTGTTTAGACTTAGACTTGGTCGTTCATCCTCAACTTCCTCTCGTCCTCCGCACCAGCCCACAGCCGGCTCTGCCCACCGTAGAGCTTCTCCCTTTTCCCCAAGTACCGGCCATGATGTAGGGTCAGCCTGAAAGCCCACACAAGGATGGGGGGGTGTCTGAGACGGGGCGAGGGGCAGGGGCCAGGGGCCAGCACTGGGATCAGGGGAAGCCACGGGCTGTGCCTGCCCAGAACCCAGGCAGGCACAGAGAAATGTAACCCTGGCTGACACATACGGAGCCATGCATTGTCTCCCCACTTTACAGTCAAGGACACTGAGGCTCAAAGGGACAGAACACCTTGTCCTGCGTCTCACAGCGGTAAGTGGCAGAGCAGAGGTCAAACCTGGTCATTTATCCCAAAGCCCAAGTACAGATGCTCAGAGGTGATGTGTTAAGTGAGGGGGTCAGGATAAATGACAGATGGAACGAACAGAGCTCTGGGCTATGCAAACCATCCAGATCACACTTCCCCAGATGACACTTGAGAAAATGCAGATTCCAAGGTCCCCTCCAGACCTACTGAAACCAGGAAATTGCATTTTAAAAAGCGTAGCAGGTAATTCTTAAGAAGTTTGAGAACCGTCAGGCCCCAGTAATGCAGGGAAATAGAAATGCAACTAGAGCAAGATCCGGATATCAGACTAGATCATCGGTTTGCTGTGTCAAAAGTAAAAATGAAAAGTCGCCCCCAGCCTGGCGAGAGGGCTTCAGAGGAGCATGGCTCGGATGCTACAATGTGCGTGGTCGAGCAGAAGCCTTGCACTGACTTCTCACGGGGCCCCACGCCTGCAGGCACACAGAGCCCCAAGGACAAACTGAGGCCTGGACAGGGGAAGTCACATGGCCGGTGGGGACAGAGCTGTCCCGCCAACCCAGAGCCGGAGACCACACAAAGCCCATCACCACACCACTGCCTGCCAGCTCTGGTCAGTGAAGACCCCAGGTCGGCATCCTGAAGCCCCCAAGGGTGTTTTTCCTCATCCTGTCTTTGCTCTGTTACTCCCACGTGTGACCAGACCTATCCAAGGAATAAACGCCAAGGCGGCGCACCTGATGCGACTCATTTGTCAGCAGGATGCGGTACTGTTGGATGGATCGATGGTTATGACCTTACGCCTACATGGCCCCTGATGGCTCACAAAGTGCTTTTCCAGCATTATCTGCATTTGCTCGCAAGAAGAATTAGTACTCATGGTCACAAATGGGTCTGATCATAATTTGCAGAACGAGGGCTGAGCTCGGAGTGTGCGGTGTCTGCGGCCACCCCAGGGATCCTGACTTAATTGGTCTGGGGTGCAGCCTGGGCAGAGGATTCTTTTAAGCTCCCCAGGGGATTCTAACGTGTGGCCGAGGTGGAGAGCCACTGGGCCCTAAAGGGAGCAGGGCTAAATTTCAGGTCCTGGCGCCTCTAAACCACAGCGTGGGTGCATTCTGGGTGCTTTCCCTGGGTGGCGTGGACAGTGCCCACAAACCCGCGTGTCCCATGGGCCCCGTGGCCCCGGTAAGCTCGCCTGCTTTGCGCTTTCCTCTCCTTGCCCCTAGGCCTCTCTATACCCTGACAGCCATGCAGTTCTGGGAAAACACATCTTAGCCGAATTCCAAAGTGCACCCCAGCCAACCCGCCACCTCCCACTCAACTCCAAACCCACCTCCTCAGTGAGACAAGTGCAGAGTCACGAAGATCGCAGAGGGCCCCTCCCCACCCCCACCCATCCCACTGAGCTCCCACGCAGCCCCGGCACATGGCACCAGCACGCCTGGGCGTGTGGCCAGTCCGGGGCTTCAGGCCTCCAAACAGGGCAGTCCATGTCTCATGACCACCGGCCAGTGATTTTTGGCTTCGAACTGCCTCAAATGTCTTAGACTGGGACGGTTTCCCCACAGGGGCCAAGGTTAACCAATTCCAAACACTCCTCATCCGCCCCGTGGTAACTACCAATGTCAATGCAGGCTGTGTTCTAAGTGGTTTTCCCGCATCCTCTCAGTTAATCCTCAAACATAGGCTATGAGGTCGCTGTTATGATTACCTCCATTTCACAGGTATGGAAACTGAGGCTCAGAGAGGTGAAATAGCTTATGTGGGTAAGTGGCAGGGTCTGCATTGGAACTGGGGTCAGACAGACACCAGAGCCTGTGCTCTCCTTAAAAGCCGCATCTCCTCACCACTCCCACTTAAGTGCCCTCGTTGCTGTCCTTCCGAGGACACAGCAGAGGAGAGAGACCCAATCAGGAACCAGAGCTGCTCGGCCATGTGCGAGCTGTGATGCCTCAGAAGGTCAGGGAAAAGGGCCAAGTCCAGAGCCCCCAGGGACCTTTTGCTAGTGTAGCCAGTGATTTATCCCTTGAGCTAGGACACTCTGGGAAGCAAAAGGAGCTATTAACACTGATGATGGGACAGTCAGTGTAAGTGGGGACTGTCCCGAATGAGCAGGATTTACAGTCACCCAAGTTGGCTAAGCTTTCTGAACCTCGACCTCCACATATTTAAAGTGTGGATGCCATACTTTGAGGACCCACTAAAATAGTTTGTGTGACCGCACACTTCATAAACTCTGAAACCTTACATGCAAATGAAGGGCTTTTTGAAAAAATTTACAAGAACAGGGACTTCCCTGGCGGTGCAGTGGTTAGGACTCCACACTTCCACCGCAGGGGGCTCGGATTCGATCCCTGGCCGTTGGGGACCTAGGATCCCACGTGCCGCAAAGCAGGGCCAAAAAGCAATTTACAAGGACAAACTCATGAATTAATTCATGGTCTAACTGGATGCTGCGAGGCCTCTGTCACCCAGAGCTTCAGCTCTCCTGCTGGTACAATGAATTTCTGACCACATTTGAGGGGCAAACTGACAGCATGGAGCCAGATCTGCCCAGAATGGCAAGTTTTGTTTTATCAGCACAGAGTTTTGAAGTTTCTGAATTTGAATGCCACAGCCCTGCCAGTCCCTCTCGGCTTACCCCTGGTTTGATTCCCATGGCATAGCCACCTGCCTGGCTCCTTGGGCATCTGAGTTTGTAGCCCTAGGACTAGACACATTCAGAAGTCCCTCCTAGTCCTGCCATGTTCTAGGGTCCTCGTAGTCTGGCACTGCTGTATACCCGCACCGAAGCTGGATTAGTTGTCCAGTGTTAACCTGTTAGATAGGTAATGTTTAGCATCAGTCAAAACACAAGACCATCTCCCCTCACACCACACCAAACGTTCAAGTCAATAGTCAACTGGGAAAAGCAGAGTCACAAAATCAAAGGGTCATCACATCTCAAGTGGGCATTTTGGTTTTTCACCTGGTGAGCAACTGCCAACCCCTTCAGGTTAAACTTGAACCTGACAATCAAGGAGCGGGGTGGGGGAGGGGGAGAGCATCTACCTTCTGTGTGAGCCCCAGTCTCCTCTTCCGCAAACCCCAGAGAATAACATGCACTTGGCTGGACTGAGAGGCCTTGGTGATCCTGCTGGGCACAGAGCCCAGCACACTGACCCTTCCCAGTCACTTTCACTCTCACCGACACCCCCCTCTCCCGATGCCAGCCCCAAGTAGAGTTCAAGTTCAGTCACTCTCCAGAAGGAGCAAATACTTGTCAGCAAATCTATCCTGGTCTTTCTTGCATGCAGCCTCTTGGGAAAGCAACATGATGGCAGTTAAAAGAGCACTGAATTTGGAGTTTCAGCAACTTGGATTTGAATGCTGGCTGTGCCTCTTAGTGCCATTGTGACCTTGAACGAGCTCCTTGACCTCTGGGTCTGTCTGTGCACCTGCTGAAAGGGATAATAATGACCCCTGTCCTGCCTGCCTCACAGGTGGTTGTCAGCTCCTTGAAACCCTACCTGTGAGATCTTGTAGAGGTCCGTGTATGTGTCAGCTGTCACTGTCGGCTGAGAAACTCCTTCACATTTACTACTCTCCCTGCCATCCAAGCCAATTCAAATGTACATCACGTCAGACTACCCACAGTTTATTTTCTAGCAAGGACTACCCACAGTTATTATCTACACAGGTGTCATACCTTGGTCCCTAGGGTATGATTCTTTTTTTAAAATTAATTAATTAATTTATGGTTGCGTTGTGTCTTCATTGCTGCACGCAGGCTTTCTCTAGTTGTGGCGAGCGGGGGCTACTCTTCATTGCAGTGCGAGGGCTTCTCATTGCGGTGGCTTCTCTTGTTGTGGAGCACAGGCTCTAGGCGCGCGGGCTTCAGTAGTTGTGGCACGCGGGCTCAGTAGTTGTGGCTCGAGGGCTCTAGAGCACAGGCTCAGTAGTTGCAGCGCACGGGCTTACTTGCTCTGCGGCATGTGGGATCTTCCCAGACTAGGGCTCAAACTCCTGTCCCCTGCACTGGCAGGTGGATTCTTAACCACTGCACCACCAGCGAAATCCCCCTAGGATCTGATTCTTATCTGGGGTATTAAGTAAATAGTTTTCATAACAACTACAAACAAGATGAACGAGCCTGTCACTAGCTGGATCCCAGATGAAGCCAAGGTTCCAACTCTTAAGGCAACAGAGTCAGCTCTCGATTATTCATGCTACATGATCAGGGATGGATCTGGGTTTGGGGGCCTGAAGTTTATACAGTTTGGTGGCCCTCTTTAAAAATAATCTGACAGGGCTTCCCTGGTGGCACAGTGGTTGAGAGTCCGCCTGCCGATGCAGGGAACACGGGTTCATGCCCCAGTCCAGGAGGATCCCACATGCCGTGGAGCGGCTGGGCCCATGAGCCATGGCCGCTGGGCCTGCGTGTCTGGAGCCTGTGCTCCGCCACGGGAGAGGCCACAACAGTGAGAGGCCCGCGTACCGCAAAAAAAAAAAAAAAAAGAAGATGCGGGTAATTGATAACGATGAATGGAAAATAAATTTGAGGTGAGTTTCAGATTCACCCTATCCATGCCATACCTGACTCCCACCAGAACTCCTGAAAATCACAAACATTCAGCCAGGACCCCACACAAAAAGTCCAGGGTCATAACGCTATTTGAGTAATGGAAAATGAGAAAATGGAAAAAACCTCCATCATTCCCAGCAAACACTCGACTGTGCTCTTGCAAAGCTCCACCTTGCTCCCACTGAAGCAGCTTCCAGCAAGTGTTTGTTTGTACAACCAGCGAGAAACAGAACTCGTGAGCTGATCTGAATTTCTTACCCACACTCGCTTGGTTCTCTTATGATGACAGGCAGCTCTGTTGAGCTTCACAGCATCCCCAAAACGTGCCAGAGTAGGTTGGTAAGACTCTCAGGGCTCAGAGTCTATCATCAATCACATCTTGGTTGTGACCACAGAGGGTTTTTGTGTTCTTTTTTTTTTTTTTTAACACCAGCTCAAGGACAGAAGAATTACTCACGTCTCAGAGGTTCAGGAACGCTACTGTATAGGACCCATAACATCACTGTGAGGTCCCACAGCTCAGCCACCAACGTTGGGTGGAGCAAAAAAAAAACTCCCAGGTACTTTACCAGACACAGATAGCAGCGTCCTGTTTGGGACACAGTCATTTGGTGTTCCAGTTTCTCAACCTGTAGTAAGAGTGTTTCATGCTTTTGAAACTGAAAGATGCATCCAAAAGATCTCTATGACACACCATGACTCACGCATCCCCCAACCCCCCCCTCGGCTCTCAAGGGGTCAGTTTCTTTCATTCACACCTGAAGTGAAAGGGGCTTGGTCAGTGTCTGTTAACTTCACTTCCTGTTTCCTTGCTTCCATCAGCCACCCAAAGGAGCCTCTGGGAGGGATGGATGCCATACTGAAGTGGGGGTCAGACAAGCCCACCTGCTGTACCTCCAGAAGAAGCCAGCTTGAAATATCTAGTTGATCAGGCCTCCAGCCCCCCATTCATTCAAGGTCCATCTATTCAGCCAGCTTCCATGGAGGCCTCTTCTGGGCCAGGTGCTGTTAGGAGTTGTGTCTGGAAAGAAAGACACAGCTCCTCCTCTCCAGGTGCTCAGTCAGTGGGAGACTCAGACCCTAACAGCCAATACAGTGAGTTGGGTGCTGGCGTGGCGGGGGGAACGTGAGCTACAGGATCTGGTGGGGAGGGCAGATGGTCTGTCCTCAAGGAATATAGGAAGGCTTCTCAGAGGAGGTGACAACCAAGAGTAGAAGGATGATAATGATTATAAAGATGAAGTTAGCTAACACTGACTTAGCACCTACGACATGCCAAGCACTTTCTCATGCTTTACAACTATTCACTCATGTTACCTTCCCCGTCACTCTTCAAGGTAGGTGACGTTATTATTTTCACCTTACGGAGGAGGGAACTGAGTCACTAAGATATTCCCTCGTCTGGCCCAAAGCCACACAGCTGGCATGATCACAGCATGAGGACAAGCTGATCTACGGAGACAACGTGTGGATCAGGACATGTGAAGCCACAGATACGAAAGACCGTGGCATTTACAGAGAACTGCCAGTATCTCCTGAGCATAGAGCATAGGGCAAAGTTCACAACATGTGGGTATGTTTTGTTGTGGGGAAGGCTTTGTTAGTGACCCACATGGTGCTTTTTAAAAAATATAAACCAACATTTGAAAATTGGGAGATTTCCTATTAAAACACAGATTATCCAGGTTGTGTTGGAAAATTAGGATCTGGGACCACAGGGCCGTGCTCTTCCATGGCAACAATCAGGGTTGCGATGGTTCTTTTTAGATGGGGAGTCGCCATCCCCCCCTGCTTTCCAGTTCACTGCAGCCCCCAGCACTCCGATGTCTCCCTAGTCTGGTCAGATTAGTTCACTGATAGTATCTGCCTGGTGTGTGTGATGGGGTGTGTGTGATGGGGGAGGGGCTAAAGAGCTTGGAGGAAAGGGATTTAAGTGGGGGAGGGCAGTGGTGAAGGGAGCAGATTTCTCCTTTACAGAGATCACTCTGGCAGCTGTGTCTGGAAGAAGAATTGGATGGAGGTGGGAAGCTGATTAGGAAACACAGTACTGTCCAGGCAGGATCCAACTTGCGGGCTGGTTTTGCAGGGATTCTCTTCTCTATTTTCTCCCTGGGGGATCAGAATATAAGTGTCACTTAGAAAGCAATAGGTTTTCATAGGGGGGCCCGAGGTCCACAGAGAAATTCCAAAGACAAGTGGAAAAACCAGGAAGATGCTCTTGGGAGCTAACTTTCAGGCACTGCAGCTTTTAATAAGTTGATTCCACGTTGGGGCCGAAGCAAGCCAGTTGCAGAGGCCAGGTCCAGACCTAACTTCACTCCCAAGCCCCCAACTTGGCTGCTACGTTGCCAACTTGAAGCAGCACATAGGAAGAGTACTGGGGGTGCCCAGAGGGAAGAACCCAAGTCAGCTCCCACCAGGAAAGGAGATGGGACCGAGCCCCATGGAACTGCCAGGGAGAAAGTGGAGAAAAACATCTCCACTTCACATGTGCCGTGCACACATTCAACTCGGCGACAGTCAGTAGCCGGGGCAGCAGGCAAAGACATGCTGACAGAGCGGTCAGGTAAGGAGTAGAAAAGGGGCTTCCCTGGTGGCGCAGTGGTTGAGAGTCCACCTGCCGATGCAGGGGACGCGGGTTCGTGTCCCGGAGCGGCTGGGCCCATGAGCCATGGCCGCTGAGCCTGCGCGTTCGGAGCCTGTGCTCCACAACGGGAGAGGCCACAACAGTGAGAGGCCTGCGTACCGCCAAAAAAATCCAAAAACGAACAAAAACAAAAACAAAAGAAAAAGTAGAAAAGGAATTGGAGAACTGGGGGATCAGTGAGGACACTTCACTTGGCCGTGGGAAGATCATGAGAGTTGGGGTCACACAGGACAATTCGGGCTATTCTTAGCTGTGTGTCACCGCATACATCGCTGAACTTCTCCATATCTGTTTCCTCATCCTTAAAATGAGGATAATGACACTTTTCAGGGTCTGGGAGAGCATGTGGTAAATTGCAATGTGACCTACAGACGTGAGGGATGTGTTGCTGTTGTGTTATTGTCATTGTTGCTACTTATTTTGAATCCAGGGCTGACCCCAACCCAAAAGAAGAAGTCAGCTCAAAGGGTCAAGCTTGCCATCTTTCTTTATCTCCCTTCCCGAAGTTCCCCAGCTCTGATGCTATCCCAAGACCCTTTTTCGGGCTATAAAACCCACACTAAAGGTTCAGAAAGATCCTTCTGCTTCCTACTTTTGAAGGGTACCTCAAGGAATGACGCAGTAACAGTGGTTTTCAGGTCGCTCTTTCTAGAGCTCTCAAACTTTACCTAGTGAGCGTCTAGATTAAGTCGAGCCAAAGACCTGGACAAAGGAAAGAACAAAAAACAAACAAACAAACAAAACTCTCCAACATGCAAAAGTTTCCAAGTTTTCATACTGCTTGGTTATATACAGACCAGAGTTAAACAGATTTCACTTCACACACCAGATCTAATGGTATGAAATGCTATTTATGCTAAGAATGAACCTAAGCTGCATTTGAACTAGGCAGAAACATATACTGTAATTGATTAGTGATGTCTGTTAGGGGCACAGGAATGGAATGGCTCTATGTGTGTCACACATTTGCTACTAGTATAGGCAAAATATCTAGCCTCTTTTCATTTGGATTCACGCAGATGTACAGGTGCAGCTTCCGTGTATGAAGGCAGAAGACCCAGGGCCTGTTGCAGGAGCCCTTCTCCTCACAAAGAGCCTGGTTTTAACATTCCTACCTAATGTGTACTCCATCCTCCCTCTCACTTTGTTCTCTATTGAAAGCACCCTGTCATTTTTATGTTTCCACTCAGGAAACAGCAAGCACGGAACAGAAAAAAGGTCAAGATCCCATTTGCCTTGATGGATTCATTTTGATACAACTTCAGTCAAGAGCTAGCTGCTGCCTGATTTCACATTTCACCATCGAAACGAGGGCCAGGGCAGGGCTGGGGGAGCAATCTTTCAGCAACATACCTGGCTGAGCAACAGTGTTCCACCTGGAGAAGCAATTCTGGGATGGCAGCTTTGAACCCCATCAGCCCATCCCAGCAGCCAACAGAGGAGGGAGATTCTGAAATATTCCCCCACCTGTCCCAGCCTGTGGGCCGACACAGCCGGTTGTAACAGTGGACAGAAGCCCTAAGAGAACCAAAATGAGACAAAGCCAAACTATCTGTACAGATGAGGGAAGCAGGGCCCAGAGAGGGTAGTGATATGGCTGTGGTCACACACACAGAGTGTCCTCACTCTGCCTCGGGCACTTCACCTCTGCAGCCGGCACTGCCTCAGGCCACTTGATGTACAGATGTTTCTACTCATTTCCCCAAGGTGGGGGCCGAGGGGTCACATCAGGGGCTCAAGCAACCCCAGAAGCAGATTGGAGCAAGGTGGTGTTCTGCTATGGGCAGATGGGCCTGATGCAGGAGGGGACGCACCTCCACAGAGCAGGGGGGGAGGGCAAGGACTGTGGACTCCTGGTCCTTGCCAGAGGTTTTCATCAATAACTACTTGGTCCCTGATAGACAATCCCAGCATGACTGAGAGGCAGTCCACAAATGTGATGAGCACACCATGGCTCGAATCCAGCCCAGGGGAACTTGAACAATGGTTCATTCATTCATCGGACAAACTGTATGGCAAAGCTTATGCCAGGCTCTGTGGCTACAATGCTGGAAAAGACATGGCATCTACATCTCATGTTGCTTACAGTAACATCATGAGCACTGAACAGATGCAGTATTCATACAATGGGATCCAACATAGCAATTAAAAAGTACAGACCACCACTACACTCAAAAGCAGGGATGAGGGCTTCCCTGGTGGCGCAGTGGTTGGGAGTCCGCCTGCCGATGCGGGGGACGCGGG
>NW_006789022.1:4580188-4602167 GCF_000442215.2 Lipotes vexillifer | reverse complement strand
ACCCGGAAAAAAAAAAAAAAAAAAAAAAAAAAAAAAAAAAAAAAGCAGGGATGAATTTCACAGGCGTAATGTTGAGTGAAAGAAGCCAGACACCAGAGAGCACATCCTCTGTGATTCCATTTATATGAAGCCCAAGAAGACGCAAAACTAATGGATCATGATGGAGTCAGAACGGGGCTTAGCTCGTGGTGGGAGGAGGGGAGGAATGGATGGGTAAAGACACTGGGGAGCCTTCTGGGGGGAAGGAAATGTTCTATATCTTGAGATGTTCTATATCTTGTGGTTTTGTGTGTGTGTGTGTGTGTGTGTGTTGCAACTCAAAAAAAGTTTGTGTGTGTGTGTTTTTTGAAGTCATTAACACTGTCTATTTATACATGTCTCACAGCCAACCAAGGAAAAGGCTCAAAGACAGTTTTGCCTGAGCCTGAATCCTTCCTGTGAAGTGTGAGACTGGGGACTCTGCAAACCCATTTGTATTTCCTGCTAATCACAGCGGGCAGCCCTCCTGGCCAGCCTGGGCAACAGTGTCGGCAGAAATGCCCCTTCCCACCACCCGTGCTTGGAGCCCGCGAAGGAGTTGGCTGTTTCACATTCTGAGCTCGAACAGAGGACCAGCGGGGCGACCAGGGCCGTGGGGGGCCCAGATGGCACCCGCTGGGAGCAGGGACACACGAGTCTCGTGTGGATGACAGGCCGGAGCCGGCCGTGGAGGCTCCGGGCTCCAGACTGACCTAGTTTCAAGCGAGCTGGGGCTGGCACCAAGCTTCCGAAGCTCTTTCCTCTGCTCAGTGTGGGATGGAGGGAGCCCAAAATAGCAACCCCCCTCTCACCACCCACACAGAGACAACAAGTGGCTGGAAAAGGAAGGGGGAGGGGGAGGGGGATGGCTGACAGGTGGAGCGGGGGGCTCTGGATGGAACCGTCTGGCCCTTCTCTGGGGCACAACCAAGGGGCAGAGAAAGGCAGGGCAGTGACTCCACAGGACTCTGCTGCCACCGCCCACCATCACTCCCACATCTACAGTGATGATGCCAGTATGTCCCCAGCCTGGACCTCTCTCCTGGGCCCAGACTCACATCTCCCACTGCCCATGGCCCCCCTCAGCATCCCCACTGGAATGTCCAATGGCATCTCAAGGGTGATATAGCCAAAAGCAAACAGCTGATTGGCTCCATCTCAGGACAAGGCACATCCACCCTTCCAAGTGCTCTGGCCAAAAACCCCGACTCCTCTTTCTTTCATGTCCCACCTGCAATCCATGCGATGCAAACCTTGCTGGTTCCGCCTTCAACTTGTAGCCAGACTCTGACCACGAGCACCTCTGACCACTTCTACCACCTGCAGAGCAGCCACGTGGTCTGAGCCACCATCATTTCTCACCTCCTGGCTGGTCTCCCTGCTCTCTGCCCTTGCTCCGTCCAGTGCATTCTCTGCACTGCACACAGAGCGAGCCTATAAAAAGGACCTGGAGCCTCTCCAATTTCATATTTTACTGCTCTCCCCTGCTTGCACTGCCTCACGCTACACAGCTCCTGCCTCAGGGTCTTGGCACTGCCTGATCTGCTGCCCGGAAAGCCCTTCTCCCAGATATCCACACG
Organism: Lipotes vexillifer; assembly: GCF_000442215.2. NCBI lineage: Eukaryota > Metazoa > Chordata > Mammalia > Artiodactyla > Lipotidae > Lipotes > Lipotes vexillifer. The sequence continues at coordinate 4,600,569 of NW_006789022.1, read as the reverse complement.
GCTCCTTCCTCACCTTAGGTGGAAACCTTACCTGACAACCCTATTTAAAATTGCCATTCCTAAGGATATGGAACTCTTCTCAATATTCTGTAATAACCTATATGGGTAGAGAATTTGAAAAAGAATGAATATATGTATACATATAACTGAATCACTTTGCTGTACACCTGAAACTAACACAACATTGTAAATCAACTCTACTCCAACAAAATTTTTAAAAATAAAAAGACAAAATCGCCATTCCTTATTCTCTTCCTTAGCATTTCTCACCATCTGACACACAATACGTTTTTATTTATTTATTTTGTTTGTTGTCTATCTCCCCAAATTAGAATGTTAGAAGCATGAGGGCAGAGGTGTTTTGGGTCTGTTTTGTTCATTGCTGTATCCCCAACACCAAGAACAGTGTCTAGCTCATAGCAGGCATTTAATAAGTTGTTGAGGGCTTCCCTGGTGGCGCAGTGGTTGGGAGTCCACCTGCCGATGCAGGGGACACGGGTTCGTGACCCAGTCCAGGAAGATCCCACATGCAACGGAGCGGCTGGGCCCGTGAGCCACGGCCGCTGAGCCTGCGCGTCCGGAGCCTGTGCTCCGCAACGAGAGAGGCCACGACAGTGAGAGGCCCGCGTACCCCAAAAAAAAAAAAAAAAAAAAAAAAAAGTTGAATATATGAATGAGTCCAGGCCCAGCGACCTCCCTCTGGGGCCACAGCCTCGGCAGCAAAGCTCTTCCCCTTCCTCCTGGCCCCTTAGTGCCCACACGCAGGGCAGGTGTGTGTCCAGCAGGTCCCTGTGTCGCCTCAGAGGTGGGGACAAGGAACCCCCTCCTTGGGTCGCATGGCTTTCCCTTCCCCACCCCACCCCCGTTCAACCTCCACGACACCCTTTGCCTCTTTGTGCCCCTCATACCTATCCTGCCTTTTACAGTTCACAAAGAGTTTTGCCATCATGGTCTCAGTTTAGCCTTCACACAAGCCCCGAGCAAGGTTTCAGCATCCTTGTCACCCAGGCTAAGGCCCAACGACACGTGTCAGAGAGGGAGAAGAACGCCCCCCAACCTGACACCAGTCTTGGCCCAAGCTGGGTTTTGCCATGTCTCTACCACCCGGTCCCCCCAGAGCAGCACAGGGATGACATTGACCATGCTGGACAGAGGACAGGCAAACCAACAAGGCTCTTGCCGCAGGGAAAGCGGGTCAACCAGAAACCAGCAGACTGGGGCTGGGAGGAGGATGAAGGGATTAGGGGCTCAAGTGAACCTGGGAAGACACCAGGGAATTTTTTTCCCCCTCAACCTAAAGCCGATCCTGATCAAAACACAGGAAGCAACACCCTTGGTCGCTTAAATGTACATCCCTGTGACCACGTAAACCCCCACCTAGAGATTTATTGCAAGGCAATCACAGAAGGTGTGCACATGGTGACTGTACAGAGATGTCCATCCCAGCAGTGCTGGCAAGAGGAGAAAAATGGAAACCATCTGAGTGTCCACCAGCAGGGGAATGGGATGAATAATCGTGACTTCCTCGAGAACAATGAATGGGGCCTACATCTCCTAACTCGGAGAGACAACCATGACGTTAAGCACAAAAGCATATGTTGCATGAGCCCATTCTTGTTTTTTTTAAAAGGTGTGTATATTTGCACAGGAAAGTGTCTAGAAAGATGCACATCAGAAACGTCAGCAGTGGTTGTCTCCAGTTAGTGAGCCTAGAGGTAAACTCTCTTTGTTATTCTTTTCTGTCTTCTACAAATAATTTGACAATTAGTATATATTGATATTCTTAGTTAATAAAACAGAAGGATTCACCCATTTTAGAGAAACGCATTAAAAACTCCAAAGGCTTCCCCGAGGGCCCAGCCCGCAGGCCCATCTCTGCAGCCAGACCTTGGCACCACCCGGAGAGAGCCGTCTAAGCTGAGGCCCTGGCCCTCTGGCCCAGTCTCTCCTTATTAGTGGCATCAGGCGTCTATATGTGACTGAAGAGGGGGAAACAGAGAAAAGAACCACTTCCTGCAGAGTTGGTAGTGGTGGCAGCTCTGGTGGGGGAGGAGGGTCGTCCACCCGACGTGAGAACACTGAATGCAGTTCTGGGGGCCACCCTGATTCATGGGCCAGTGGGGCCCTCAGTGCGGCCCTCTGTGTGGCCTCGGTTGACCACAGGCCGACCAGGCCCTAGGGGAGATACGCCCAGCGGCACTCGGGGCCCTGCAGGGAGGCTCAGCCTCCCTCTGCACGGTCTGAATATGGGAGTATGGTCTGAAGCAAGATTGAGCACAAGGCCACAGGAAATGGAACCCCCTGCTGGTCTCCAGAGACACCCCCATGTCAGAGGATGTGATGGGACCCCTGTCCCTCTCCAAGGAACATGTGGGCTCGTCCCCAGCAGCCTGGGGGAAGCTTACCAAATCCCCCACTGCCCCCATTCGTGCAGGAAGGATTAGAATCACTGAAGTGACTGCCTTCTATCCATCTCTGTATGCAGGGTGCCCAGCACAGGCCAGGTGCTTAGTACATCCTCAGTCAATGAAGGTATGAATGAATGAATGAACGAGCCATCCACAAAGATGACCCACATCACTGCTTTGAAAATAAACATCTCAGTTCATGAGTGTCTCAGGAGCTGGAAGCGCATCTGTGACCTGAAGACAGAAGCTGTTTTTATTTTTATTTATTTATTGGCCGCACTGTGCAGCATACGGGATCTTAGCTCCCAGACCAGGGATCGAACACGCACCCCCTACCTTGGAAGCATGGAGTCTTAACCACAGGACGGCCAGGGCAGTCCCAGAAGCTGTTTTTAAAGAGAGAGACGAAGGAAACAGCCAGACCTGGAGAGCCCGGGCCCAGCTACAGGAACTGGCCAGAGGACCCCACCTACCTGCACACAGTGGGAGCGGGAGTCGGCTTCTGGGAAGACGTGGGGCCTCACCTGGGGCAGTTGCAGAGGAGGGAGGTGATGGTGATGGGGCTAAGTCTCAGTTTCCTGCCTTCAGAGGGTGAGGGCCTGGCCGCATGGGTTCGGGGTAATTAGGCCCAAGTCTAATTCTCCTTAGGCGTCCACGTAACAGATGAAGACATGAGTAGGGGCTCCTCTGCTTAGACTGAGCGACTTGGGGGTGTTCAAGCTGTGGCCTTTGCCTCGGGCAGAGGGGGACACGGACTGACCACTGCTGGTTTTGCCCTGCACCGGGAATCAAAGAGGCAGATTCCAGAGGGCTTGGTGCTGGCAGGGAGATGGGCCACTTAGTGAACCAAAGCAGCTTCCCAGTGTGAGCATGAGGCTGTTCCAACCTTCCCCAGCCTGATCTTCCAACGCCACATGGGGGCCTGATTTGGCCACTGCCCACCATCACCCCTCAGCACACACACACCCTGGCTGTGGTGACACTCAGGCCGGCAGGATGGACAGACAAGAGCCATGTGCCTGAACTACGGCCGAGATGCTAAGAACACAGACAAGCCAGTTCTGGCGGCTCCAGTCCCAGTGGGGGACTTAGATATCATTTGCTCGGCCCACCCTTTCTCCAGGCCCAGAGGCAGGAGACTGCTCAAGTCAGAATCCGATCCGGGATCAGAAGCCAGGGCCTCAGACCCCCTGTGTACTGTACCATGGGGAGTTTTCTAGATAAAAGTCAGGGCTTCCCAAGAGGCCTGAATCAGCAGGATGTGGTATCGGCTCGCCCCATGGGGGCAATCCCCACGCCCCACTGCTCCATAGGCCCTCGGACTACCCAGCCTGGAGTTGGGGTGGGCAGGGCTGCAACTGACACCCCCGAGGAGGGTTTTCCCTCCAGAAACCCGAGGGAAATAAGATAAACCCTCAGAGCCTTCTGAAGTTCTTCTGGCTCCAAGTTGCTGTGTGACTTCGGGCAAGTTCCTTCCCCTCTCTGGGACTCATTTTCCTGGTCCACACGATAAAGAGTTTGGTCTCTGAGGTTCCATCTGACCCTAAGAGGCTGTGAATGTCCAAGCCTGGACTCATTCTTACTGTGTCAGAGGGAATCAACCTGTCACAAACTAGCTGGTTACTAAAAACAGAAAGGTACCCCAAAGGGTGGCGTGTTGTCTAAAAATTTAGATCCAGGTACCAATGGTCATTTTTTTCACCTGATATTTCACTAAAGAAAGTGAACAGTTGTACCACCTGCAAAGCATTCCCAAAGATGTTGTTGGGCAGTTGACAGCTGCAGCTCCCTCCATCTGTTTATTTTTTTCTTATTCTTTTTTTTTTTTTTTCTTTTGCCATGCAGAGCGGCTTGCGGCATCTCAGCTACCCAACCAGGGATTGAACCCAGGCCACGGTAGTGAAAGCCCAGAATCCTAACCACTAGGCCACCAGGGAACTCCCTTTTTCTCTTTTATCTACTTTTGCCCATGAATCTGAAACACAGTAATTGGGCATTTGGCCATAATGTCTTGCACATGCTGAATCTCCCCTTAGATGAGAAGCTCCTGGCGGATAGGGACTTTGCCTTCTATATTTTCGTGCCCTAGTGCCCAGCGTGGTGCTTTAGGCCCTATAATGACTATTACTGTTGTTGTTGTTGTAATTTTCAATTAGAGAGCCTGATGGGAATTTCACATCAAATCCAACCCCTTCTCTTTACAATTGGGGAAACCGAGGCCCAAAGCAAATTTTATTTAGTCTAACACCAGATTGTAATCTTGTTAATTTTACTTCAAATCAATCCACATAAGTCATTGAAATTTAAATCTAATGGCATTTTTTGGGGGTGGGAGATTTGACAAATTTATTTGAAAATGAGTGAGAATAGCTAAGAAATGTTTGAGAAAGAAGAATAATGTCCTCCCACATATTGAGAATACAGTTAAGTCTACAGATTTACAGAAATTAAAACTGACTAGATTAACTAAGGGAAAAGAAGAGAGAATCCAGAGAAAGACCCAGATTTTTAACAAAATTCAATAATGTGGTGGTGTTTCTAATCCGTGGTGGGGACGTGGAGTTTTCAGATAGTGGTGTTGAAGCAACTGCTCTCCTTTTGGAGGAAAAAGTTAAGAAATAAAAACTGTAAAGAAGATTTTAAATAACTGAAAGAAGTCACATCTCACACCAGACTTAAAAACATACAGGTGGGTTAAAAAAGCCTGTTATAAAATAAAACAACAAAAATACTAGAAGAAAATATAGGGGAAATTTTCTGTAACCTCAGTTTGGAAAAGGTCTAAGTATGATATAAAACTAGTATCCAAAAAGAGAAAGGAAAAGAATCTTGACTACATAAAAATTTTAAACTTACGAATAGTGAAAGATGCCATAAAAATAAATTGTTGCAAACAAAATGGCAGGCCGAGGCAAAACATTTGCAACACATGTAATAAACAAAGGATCAATATCCCTGATATATAAAGAGTTTCTATAAGTCAACCAGGAAGAGAAAGACAACCTAAAAGAAAAACAGGCAAAAAATATGAATAATTAACCAATGAAGAAATACAAATATCCACAAAACATATGAAAAAAATGTCAACTTCCCTGACAATTAAAGAAATAAAAATTTAAAACACAATTAGATATTTTATACCTATCATATTGGTAAAAGTTAAAACTATTGGTAACATCCAGCTTTGAGGAGGTGGGGGACAATCAAAGCATTCTTACCATGACAGTAATCACGTCCACTGGTTCAACTGTCTTAAAAGAACCACTTTGGCATCAGCAATATCTTTCAAACTTTTAAATGGTCATATGCGCAAAGCAACGCTACACCTGGAAAACCATCCTAAAAGACAGTAAACACACATGCCTAAAGACGTGTTTGCTGTGCCGTCCTTATAACAGAGGGAGCAGATTAAACATCGATGAAGAGAAGGATAAATCATGACACACATATATTTTAGACAATTGGGCAGACATTAAAGAGAATGACATAATCCACATATACTATCATGGAAAGTCACTCACAATTTATTGGGAGGTGAAAAAAGGGAAGCAATTATACGGTATATATGTATATAAGTATAATATCCCATTTTGTAAATAAATAAGTAAATACAGATTCTGGAAAGGGACATCCAATGGGTGACCCACTGCAAGTCCCAGGATGTCTTCCACCGGAGCAGCTCCAGAATAGCCCAGGTCAGAGGCAGTACCAGTCTCGACACCTAGGTATACGTCCTGGCTCTGCAACCTGACGGCCAAGAGACCTTAGTCAAGTCACTAATCTCTCTGTGCCTCGCATTTTGTGACCTGTAAAATACAGGCACTTGTGACCTGTAAAATACAGCACTCATATACTTCATATGACTGATACAAGCATTAAATGAGTTAATACCTACAAATATTTCAAGTTGTTCCTGGCGCACAGCAAGCCCTCAATAAATGTTACCCTCCCTTAAAAAAAAGAAAAAAAAAAAAAAGATTAAGACCAAACTTTTAGCCGTGATTACATCTGATGGAGAACGATAGAGATGAAGAAATGTTGCTTTTTAAAAAGTTTATGTTGCTGTTCTTTGAATATGTTTCAATGTTTAATATTGCACATATATACTGTGTTTGTGTGTGTAATTAACAACAAAACAATGTATCCCCACAGGCCCGCACACAAAGTCGTTATTATTTTTATTTTAGAGATGAGAAAACTGCCTCAGGTTATATCACTTGAGGCAGTCGAATGCTGTGAGCTGAGAAGGAAGTCTAGTCCCAGCTTGCCTGAACCGAAAGGCAGGTAGGACCCTACCCCACCATGGCCCACCTGCCCTCAACCCAGAACTTGGCCATGTGAATTGCTGACTTGACCAATGATGGCTTGGGAAGCTAGAAATATCAAGTGATTATGCATTGTTTCTTCAAGTGCTGTAGTTAACATTTCTGATCATCAAAGTACTGTAGGCAACTGGGGAAGTATAGAAATGTCAAGAAGTAGGAAAAAAAAAAAGCCAACCGCCCAGAGATAATTACTATTAATATTTTGGAGTATTTCTTCCAATATTTTCACTGCATTTTTAAAACATAGTTGATATTACATTGTAGGTATGATTTTGTATCTTTCCTTGAAAATAACATTGTATCAGAGTCCTTTTCTTATGTTATTAAAATCTTTAAAAACATCACAATTTAAAAATATATCAATGTTTTAAATAGTGGCATTTTATGCTCTATTTAATTTCACCCGACTTACCCACTCCTCCCCACCCACCCACCTAATCTGCAGGCACCAAAGTGTCTCATCTGAGATAAAATGTATTGAGTACATATTCTATGCCAGGCACAGAGATGACTAAGATATGCTGTACCTCATACCACACAGCAAAATTAATTCTGGGTGGATTAAAGGGCTAAAGAAAAAAAAATCACAGAAAGACTTGAATAAAGTTGATAAGCATATTTATCAAACCTTGGTGAGGGGGAAGACTTTCGAAGCCTAAAGCTATGGGAGAAACCACAAAAGTAAAGATTATGAGATCTGGCAACCGAACATTTTGATGCTCTGTAAACAATGAGAACAAAAAAGTAAAGGTCAAATTGCAACCTGGGGAAAATATCTGCAACAAATATGACAAAAGATTAATAGCCGTAATATATAAAGAGCTCATACAAGTCAATACAGAACACCCACTGAGACGCCAATACATAATCAGGGAAAGGCTTAGACTTGTGTTTTCCAATATGGTGGCCACCGGACACGTGTGGCTATTTAAATTTAGATTTGAATGAATTTAGATTTAAAGACAAATAAATAAATTCAATCTAAATTTAAATCAAGCTAAAAATTCTGTTTCTCACTCAAACTAGCCACATTTCAAGGGCTCAAGAGCCACATTTGGCTGATTGGAATCCCATTAAACAGTGTAGATACAGACCATTTCTCTCATCACAAAAAGTTTGATTGGAGGGCTTCCCTGGTGGCGCAGTGGATGAGAGTCCACCTGCCGATGCGGGGGACGCGGGTTCGTGCCCTGGTCCGGGAAGATCCCACATGCCACGGAGCGGCTGGGCCCGTGAGCCGTGGCCGCTGAGCCTGCGCGTCCGGAGCCTGGGCTCCGCAGCGGGAGAGGCCACAACAGGGAGAGGCCCGCGGACTGCAAAAAAAAAAAAAAAAAAGTTTGATTGGAAAGCGCTTAGACCCTCCACAAAAGAAGACATACAAGTGACTAACCAACACATTTTTAAAAATTCAGCTTCATTAGGAATAAAGAGAATGGAGATTAAACCAGGGCAGCATTTTATTCATCTAATTAGAAGGAAAGCAGATGCTGCACATTGGAGAGCACAGAGTGACTGACCAATTGTAAAATAATTTGGCAACAGGAATTAAGGGCTGTGAAAACCGTCGGCCCAGTAATTCAGTTTTGGGAACAGACCCTAAAGAAATCATCAGAAATACAGAAAGAGCTTTACGCAGAAAGTTATCTATCCCTGAGTGATTTATATATTCAGAGAGAGAACCCAGCCTCCGGGAAGTGATTACACTCACTCTAACTGATAAACTATCAATAAAAATTACGTTTTTCCAAAAAGGTCTACTTGGGAAATACCTATAAGATTAGATTTTTTAAAAAAAATCTTTCAAAACTGACCGGTGAGGATGACATCAACTATAAAGATACAGGGCCTATACATGCACAAAATGCTGTCAAATGTCTGAAATAAGTATCACGGGATTCTTCACATTTTTTTATGCTGTTCGGCAATTTCTGAATATTTAACGATGGTCGTTTGCTGCTTTTATACAGAACTATAGAACTAGAAAAGTTATTAAAGTTTCAGAGGAAGAGAGATAACCTGGTGATCAAGAGCACGGACCTTGGAGCCAAAGCGGGGCTATAGCTCTCCGACCTCAGACAAGGTCGTCTCAGTGTCCTCACCTGTGAAGTTAACACCAGCCCTGCCTCATAAGGTGGTGAGAAAATTAAGCGAGATGTCGCCTGCAAAGGACTGGGCAAAGCCTGAGCACACGCAGACCGTGCACAAGAGCTACTGCTTTTATTAACATGGGAAATGCCTATTCACACTATTGCGGGTCAGACCAAGACCTAGAGTCCTCTATTTAATATGCTCTCAACTGTGGAAACATATGCTTTCAATTATATGCTTTTTTAGAAGCCCGAAAAGATAAATAGAAGCTATTCCAAACTACAAGTGGTCACCTCGGGGAGATGGGATTACGAGTTTCCTTTCTTTGCTTAAAGAAGCAAGAAAATAACTTGCTGTGCTTTCCAAATTTTCTCCAGTGAGCACGCAGTCTTTACAATAATAAAAATGCTTTGAAAACAAAAAACAAAGCTGAAATAAATAAGCTTAACTGGGTGTGCTAAAGAGATCAGGTTTAAGCCAGGCGGTCAGGGACACATAAGTGAAGCATTTAGCAGGGTGGCCACAGCCAGATGGCACCACGGGGATCTCAGGGTGATGAGATTATGTGGTGATTTAAATTTTTCTATATATTTTAGGTATCTTCCGATTTTTGTACGAAAGGTAGTAAACGAGTATTATTTTTTTCTAATCTAAAAAAGGGTAGTTAGGAAAAGAAAACTGAGCTCTCTGACCTTGGGTTGGGGAGGGAAACTGGGTCAGACAGAGACAAATACTAAGAGGTAGGGGCTGAGGGTTAGGAGGAGGGTGGCACAGCAACCACAGATGCCCAGAGAGGGGCAGCCCACTGGGCCTGCGGCTGGGGGCTGGATGAAGAGGCCTCCTTTCCCCTCACCCACCCGGGGACTCAGGCCGAGCACAGCTGCAAACACACCGGGGTAACAGCAGCAGGTTACCTGGACTGGAAAGCGGTCCCTTTTTGTTTTCTAAGTTTCCCATCAAATGCCTGTGAATTTTTTCACTATCACAGCAAATAGGAGAGGAGCTTGTGTTTCACAGTTCACGTAGCTGATAACCAATCTATCACATTTCTGTCACTTAGAGATTTTTTTCCTCTGAAAACCTGGGAGTGGCCTTCCCCACCCTGTCCCCATGTGTCCCGCCAAAGTGGGGCCTCCGTCATTCCAAGAGCTCCCAAACCCACAGGTCCCAGGCCACACACCTGGGGAACAAAAGAGAAACATTTAACATCGAAAAAGGTCCAGGATGTAAGGGGAAACAAACACCTTCTCCCCACATGAGGTTGGGCCATTCCTCTCGCCCAGGTCCAGCTCTGTTGTGTCTGATTCCCTCCCCTGATTTCCAAGCTCCCCGAATTCCCCAGGACCTCAGACAAAGCCTGAGAAGGCTCTTTGTCAACCAAAAGGAGGGGACCACTGGGACTCGGTGTCAGATCTGCTCAGGCCAGCACGTTTCTGAGGCTCTGAATTTAGAATTTTGCTTGAAATGAGTGGGCTGTCGACTAGAGTGTGAGAAGCCCGTGGTGATGCAGAGCGAAGCTGTGAAAATGCAGGGGCTCTGGGGTCTGCCAGCTTATCCGCCCCCAGGCAGCAGCCACAGAGCGGGGACAAGATACTGGGCTTGCTTTTGCCATTTGTGACAACATGGATGGACCTCAAGATGATCATACTAAGTAAAGTCAGACAGAGAAGGACCAATATCATGTGATATCCCTTATATGTGGAATCTAAAATAGGATACAAGTGAACTTACTTACGACACAGAAACAGACTCAGACATAGAAAACAAATTTACGGTTACCAAATGGGAAAGTGCGGGGAAGGAACACGTTAGGAGTTTGGGATTAGCAGGTACACAGTACTATATAAAAAATAGATAAACAACAAGGTCCTACTGTATAGCACAGGGAACTATATTCAATATCTTGTAATAAGCTATAATGAAAAAGAATATGAAGGGGAACATAAATATGTATGTTTGTATAACAGAATCTCTTTGCTGTGCACCAGAAACTAACACAACCTTGTAAATTAACTACTTAAATTAAAATAAAAAAAAAAAAAGATCCAGGGCTTGCAGGGTTACAGAGCAGTCGATGGACTGGCTGATGATGCATGGAAAGTACTAGTAAATAGGAACTCCCTCCAGCCCCGGTCTGTTGTTGCCATGGCAACAGGGAAGGCTGAGAGCTAGGGGGATAATGGGACGAAAAGGCCAGGGACCCAGAATGGAAGTCTCAGACGCCTTTCCGCACTGGCCTTGGGCCTGTTCCAGTCACTTGACCTGGGGGCCTCAGCCCACTTTTCTGTACAGTGGGGTCCATGTCACCTCCAGCCCCAGCAGCCAGCACCATGCCAGAGGCTCCTCATGGAAGGACTCAGGAGCCCTGGGAAATGCAGGCAAGCTGTAATCTCTGGCAGAACAATTGATCACACACACAGCCCAAACAAAAAGCACAAAGCCCGGGTCCCCAGGCAGCGGTTTCCTGGTTTCCTCCTAGGGGCGAAGGTGCATTCTCTGCAGCAAAGCCCAGCAAACCAACAAAACACGAGACCACGGTGCACGGCCTCGTCCTGCATCAGAGGTTCTGGGGCCTTCTGAGGTGCCAGTGAGGCACGGAGACTCAGACTAAAGGTATGTGCCTTCTCCCCCCAAAAAATGCACAAACGCGCACACATGACATCAGGCAGCTCATGGAACCCTGAAGCGGAAACTGGACCCCAAGTTTGGACTGGGTCCCACCCCAGGCTCAGGGTGCACCTAGACAGCAGCCCTGGCCATGGAGCCCCTGGGGAAGTAGAAACGAGGCTGGAGGCCTAGCAGCCCCGGGGATTTGCCAGGCAGGTCCTCAGTTAGGCCCCAAAGATGCCCCTTTCAGAATCTCTCACGACTGGGGTGTCAGTGGATAACAGGATCCCCCAAAAGCAGCTCTCTGAGTGCTATGCAGTGTCCTCAGGCTGAAAGATCCCACCTCTGTGGGATGGCTCTGTGTCCTTACCATTCTGGACCTCAAATAGGCAGGGGAAGTCCCTCTGCTCCCTGACATCCCGGCCCCAGCATCAGTCTCCAGCCCCAGTACGCAGCCACCCTCTTCAGGGATCCAGGCACTGGAGGACACCCCGTTGAGCAGAGGAGCCCTCATGAGAAATCCTCATTCATGTTTTAAATCTCCTGTGCCCTCTCCAAATCTGTTACCAGGATTTGACCTGGAACCTCTCGGTTCAGCCTGTGGCCGTGGTAGCCATACCTTTAACAGAGCCTGCGGAGGAACGAGCTCTCAGGATTGACCGAATTTTCGACTTTTAGCTTTTCTGTCCCACCTCCTTGTCAGAGAAGGGAAGTCGGAAGAGAGCTCAGAGGAGAAAAGAAGGTGGAGGGAGATGGGGCAGCTCACACCTCACTGCAGAGTGGAAACCAAGGAGGGCTTCCTGGGGGAGGAAGCCTTGGGCCAGGGCCTGGCTGAGGGTGAGAATGGGGGCAAGACCAGCTCCAGCTTCCTTCCGGTCCCCACACTCCTTCCCAAGCCCCACCCAGCCCTCACCCTGGGTGCATTGCCCCAGCATCACGTGGGCATCTGCCTCCCCAGTGTCTGTCTCATCAAGGGCCGGGGCCAGCCCTGCACACTGAGCAGACCAACCTCACAGGGACACCAAGGGCAGGCCCTGAGCACAGTCCCCCTGAGGCAGGACGCGGCCCCCACAGACACACACAGCCCAGGCCAGCTGCTTCCCCAAGGCCCCCTCCCTCTACCTGCACAAGTAGGGCGTGGCTTACAGTCCATGGGGACACAATTTACTTTCCTGCTTGTAAAACCCGGCAGAGCAGCCTTGTCACAGACTCAATGGAACATCACAGTTTACATGCTGGTTCTGACAGTTGGATCCAGTGTCTCACAAACACCTTCCCTTCTGGAATACTGGGGAGGGGAGTGTGTTGCTTGACCCTTACCCAGGGCCACAGGCATCCTGTGCCTCCCCTTCATCGGCAGAGTTGGGGGTAGGGGTCCTCCATGCCAGGCACTGTTCTCAGATCTGCCTGCTTTGCCTCATTTAATTCTCAGTCTAATGAGGCAGGAGCTGTTATCGTTCCCATTTTACAGAGGTCACTCAGCTGGTGAGCGGCAGAATGGCTGAGCTTTCCAGATGATAAGAAAGGGCTCTAGAAGCCCCTCTCCCCACCATGTCCCCACCAGGGAGGCTGCCCTAGAATCAGTCTGTCTTGAGGTTCTGGGTGACCCTCATCCCCCAGCCTCCCCACCCAGGCCTGTCCTGCAGACAGTGGATGCGGGGGCCATGGGCTCCCACCCGGCCTCATCTTTCTTGCTGTGTTTCCTGGCAAAGCCCCCTAACATCTCTGGGCCTTCATGTTCCTGTGTTTCAGGCCCCAAGGCCCCAGTGCGCGCTCTAGGCCTACAAGCAGGCCTCCCCTGGTGGACAGGCCCAGTGTAGCAAGGAGGGGGCTATTCTCTTGGGCTGAGAGTCAGGAGCCCTGGGTCCCTGTTGGTTCCTTAACCCGCCAAGTGACTATGGGCGCGTCACTTCACCTCCCTGAAAAATGGGGCAAATGTCACCTGTGCTGCCTTTTGCTCCTTGGGGTGGTTATGAGATCGTCTGCAACAATGGATGTGAGAGTTCAACTCTGTGAGGAGTGACAGTCAGAAACTGTTATTGATCATCGCTCTGCGACCACAGTCCTCCCGTGGGGTGGGGCAGGGACCCTCCCCCTGCTTTTCAAATGAAATAAAGTTGAGGCTCAAAGGAAGGCACTTTCTCACTCCAAGAAGCCAGGGACTTGTTTTGGCTTTAACTCTTTCTCAGAAGGCAGCTGGAATCCCCAGGCTATTGAGGGTCTCCACGGTCTGGCTAGCTTCCTGGATTTACTCGGCAACTGGAAGGAGGTACAAATAGCCAAGGATTTAGTATCAGAAGAGCCGAGTTCAGATCCTGATTCTGTTTCTTTTTCACCCTGTGGTGTTGGAGTCACTTCCCTTAGCATTGGTTTCCTCATTTACAGCATGGGGAGAAGCCCCCGGCCACCCAATGGGGCTGTGAGATGCTGCAGGAAAAAGTGCTTTATAAAGTGCAGTGCTGCAGGAAAAGCGGTAAGATTGTCCAAACCACTGACCACCAGGCCACCTCAAGGCTGCTCTGCGATTAGGAAAGCACCTGCCTCTGTAATTGTGGGTTTGTGTGTTTCACACCCCTCCTTGGTCTCTAGCTCTTTAGAGAAAGTCCTGTCTACTCTTCTATGTGCAGGTATCTGTGGGTGGCAGCAGAGCTTCAGGGTAAAAAAAAAAGTGGACTTTGTTCTTTTTTTCACGGTAGAATGGATGAATAGATTGTGTTACCATCACACAATGGAACCCTATGCGGCAACAAAGAACAAACTCCCGCTGTACTCGGTAACATGGATGGATCTCCCAAGCATAATGTTGAGTGAAAAAAGCCAGACACAGAAAAGTACAAACTGTGTGACACCGTTTAGAAAAAGTTCAAGAACAGACAAAACCGATCTATGATGACAGGAGTCAGGATGGTGGATACCTGGGTGGGGAGGGGTGGGTGACAACGGAAGCACAGGAGGGGGCCTTCTGGGTGCTGGTCAGGTTGTGTTTCTTGATCTGGGTGCTGGTGACATGGGTGTGTTCAGTTTGTGAAGTCGCTGAAGCTATGCGTGTATATCTGCACTATTCTAGGTGTGTCCTATATTTAAATAGAACGTTTTGTAAATTAGGCATCTGAGTTCAAGTCCGAGCTCCACCACTTGTGTATCATGATCTCAGGCTAATGAAACTCTCAGCTTCCACTCTCTCCACTGAAAAATAGGGATAATAATGGTCTCTGTCTCTAATGGTCCCAAATGTCAACTATTTAAATTCCACCTTCTTGGGACTTCCCTGGTGATCCAGTGGTTAAGACTCCATGGTTCCACTGCAAGGGGCACCGTTTCGATCCCTAGTTGGGGAACTAAGATCCCGCCTGCCTCATGGTGTGGCCAAAATAATAATAATAATAAATGCATTAAATTCCACCTTCCTGATATTTACCTTATCGAAGTGCTAACTATTCATATTTTTCTCTTAAATCAACTCAGCAGTTTAAATAATCTAAAAATAACATTTGACATCACTCTCATAAATCATGGGTTTGGTGTGCTAATTATTTGCTTTCTAGAATATTAAATTAATGTAAGTTAAAACAAACACATAGCTATTGAGATAAAGATGCTCATCGGTAAGCCACCTCAAATCATCCTCCATATCAGTGATGGTGGCATACTCAAGTTAAAAAAAAAAAAAGATAATGAGTACTCAGAACCCTTAGCACTGTGCAGGCCCTTGGTAAGTGGAAATCATTAACACCATCATCATCACCAACATCATCTTCATCATCTTCAAACCATCATCATCATCATCACCATTAGCACCACATACAGAGCCAATAAATACTTGCTTCCAGACCATCTCATAGGGTCAAACCAACATGGCCCTGCCCTCAACAGAGCTTAAAGAATTAAGGACATGGAACACATTCTGAAGTTTGGGGACTTGCTGGGATGCACATCCAGGTGAGGGCTCCATGTGGGTCTGGACCAGGTGGAGGCTCTGGGCTACACCTTCCTACCCTCCACCCCAGGCCAGAGCTGATCTCTCTCCAGATGCCTCTGCTAACCTGCCTCCTCCACCCTTCGGAGGCTAACTGCACCTGGGCCCATCCCCACATCTCTCAGGACTTGTTTCCTCGTCTCTAAAACAGGACCAGTGGCCTCAGCTCTTCAGACCTCCCACCAATGGGTCCAGATCACTAGACAAACAGAAGTCATCATAGGACAGCCCTGGACACTCAGTCAATCACCAAAAATGTGTCTTACGGGCTTCCCTGGTGGCGCAGTGGTTGAGAGTCCGCCTGCCGATGCAGGCCCCGTGCCCCGGTCCAGGAAGATCCCACATGCCGCGGAGCGGCTGGGCCCGTGAGCCATGGCCGCTGAGCCTGCACGTCCGGAGCCTGTGCTCCGCAACGGGAGAGGCCACAACAGTGAGAGGCCCGCGTACCACACACACACAAAAAAGGTGTCTTAGTATTATCTCGAATTTGCCCTCCGAGGTGTGCCTGGGCCCCTCCCTCAGTGACCCGGAGTGCCCACTCACAGGATTAAAAAAAACCCTGATCGTGAAAGGGGTTATAAACCATTTGGGTTGTGTTCCTTTTTAAGTAAATTCAGCCAGTCAGCACTCAGATTTACTAAAACTAGGCTGGGGTGGAGAGCACTAATTCCATTTTCTAAAAGGGCTTTTGGTATTTAGAATGGCCATAACCATTGATTCGAATAATTCTACTTAAAGGAAATAAAGATATGAAAAAAGGTGTGTGTGCAAAAGTACCTATCACAGAGTTATTTTTAATAACAAAAAAAGGAGAGAGAAAGTAAACAACACAAATGTCCACTAATAGGAATTAGTTAAACAAACATCAGGACTTTTATATATTAGCTATGGCACAGCCATTTAAAAACCATGTTATATAAGTCTATGACCTGGGAAGACACCCAAGATATATTTTAAGAGAAAAAGCAGGTTACAAATATATGTATATATATATATATATATATATTTCTGTGTATATATGTATATGTATATATCTTTATATATCTTATATATAGACATATACATATCTTTAACATATATATAAAATATATATCACATATGATACTAATTTTGAAAGTGTAATTATTATAATTATAAATAGAAAATGAATAAAAATATATGCCCTAATATGTTAATGGTGGTCATGCTGTATGGTAAGACCGTGGGTGGTTTTACTTTTCTTTATACTCTATTATATTTGATTTTTCTCAATAAACATGCTTTTTTTTATTATTAAGGAAAGTCATATAATAAAAATATGTCATATATAATTATACAAATAAATACATGGGACATTTTTCTTTAAAAGATCTTCTGTAGATCCCTTTTATGCTATTTTAAAATTTATCATAAATTCATAACATACATTCTTTGAAAAAATAAACTAAACAATACAGAGGTGCATAAAATAAAAACAAAAGCCCAACCCAACCTCACTCTTCCACCTCAACCAAAACTTGTCCCCCATAATTCATCTCTCTTATCATTATTTTGATGAATATTCAGCAAAACCTTCTTCTGTGAATGTAGAAACATTTTATCTGGCTATTCAATTCACTCGTGTTTTTATTTTATGAAAAAAAGATTGCAATATACAAATTGTCCTGAAATGGTGTTTTTCACTAAGCAGAACAGCCATCTCTCCGAGCCGGTGCATTGTGATCTGTATCCTCTCTCTTGACTGTATCATATACCAGAGTAGAGTTGGGGTGAAACTGATCTGCCTTTTGCCCTGTCTTTCCATTTTTCATTATCCCTCAGTGGCCTAACACCCTTACATATATTGACTTGCACCCTGGGGAATATAGGAGAGCTCTCTAAAAGTAACACTGAGTAGGAGCTTTTTTTAAAAAAATGTGACTTTTGCCATTTTGTCCTAAACAAGGCTATGTCGATTTTTCAGGTTCTGGTGAATGGTATTCTTTAAGTAAGATCCTAAGCCAGAATGAGGAATCTCAGGGACCATCTCAGTGGGGAGACACTCAACCCCAGGCACAGAGCCAGTAAAGGGCTGAGACAGGACTGACACCCAGCTCCCCCAACTTCTAGACCCTTCTCACCTATAGTAACATGGTTATTGTGCAAACAGGACCCAGAAGCCTTTGCCCTCAGCCTGGAAAACCAATCCTATCACCAAAGCGGCAAACACCTACTCATTCTTCAGGTCTCAACCTGTCACCCCCTCCAGGAAGACTTCCTTGACTTTCTGAGGGGTTGGATTGGACACATCTCCTCCTGCAAGCTTAGCCCTTCTTATGCACTGTCCCAGCTGCCTGTCGGGTGCCCTCCCCACTAGATTGGAAGCTCAGCTCTTGGAGGGGGATGGGGGGGTGCTGGTCAGTCCATTTCATGTGCCCATGCTCAAAGCCTCCCTGTCATTCATTCATTCATTTGTTCAAGAAAGAGCTGTGTGCAGGTGCTGGGAGAGAAGCCTTGGGTTGGAGAACAAAGAAAAGAAACAGAAGCACTTCCAACAAGTGCTGGGACTTTAGAAATGCTGAATGTTGTCCTATCGGGCTGCAGACCCTGGCACCAGGAAGCTTACTATGCTGACAACCCCCTATGTGCCTTTCCCACAGGGGTACTCGGCCAGCAACATCCCTCCAGAGAGATTCTGCTCTGCACATTTTACAGAAGGGATCTGAGGCTCTGAGAGAGGAGGCTGCGGCTGAGGACACACAGCTGGGTCTATCCACCTCCTAGGCCCCCATCATCTCTATTATAACACAGCAAAAATCCTCAAAGGGTAGGGGAAGCACCAACCTGATATAAGAGAGAGAGGCCATGCTGGGAAAGGGTCGCCCACTGGCCAGGAGACCTGGGGGCTCAGTCCAAACCTCACTGTTGGTCAGCTGTGCGCCTTGGGAAATTCACCTAACCTCTCTGATCCTCAGTTACTTCATCTGAAAAATGGGCTTGGTTAACACTTGTCCTACTCTGTCTACTAGGTGGCCTCATTTTCTCAATCAAAACTTATGCCCTGTGGTCAAACAAGTCCAATCTTACTTACAGGAGCAAAAGAAGAGAAACTGTGAAGGCTGAGTCCTCGAGACGTGTGATTCGCACACGAGCCACAGGCTGTGGGATGTTTCTTGCACACACACCATGGGGAGGCTAGCAGCAGGCCCGGTGGGGGTGGGAGTGAAAATGGCAGTTCAGTTCATTCAAGGGCGTCTGCTGGGCCTCCAGGCACATGGTCCCCATGAGGAAATATGAATAGGCCCCAGGAGGCTTAAGTGAACGGGGCCTGAGCTAACCAGCCTCACACTTACCCAAGGGAGCAAGTTTACAAGGGTTTACAAGCCCTTCATGTCATTATAATGGAAGCTTCCAGAAGCCCTGCAATGCAGGGCTCATTCCCTACCCCTATCTTAGAGAAAGAAGATAATCAGTCTCAGAAAGGGGAAATGACTTGCCCAAGGTCACCCAACTAGTCAGAATGGAAAGTTGGCATCCAGGCCCCCAAACCCTATACTCCCCACCCTGAAATGATCATCATAACAACTCTGGTTCCCAGAGCCCTTACCAGGAGCCAGGACTGTGCTATGCTCTTTACACAGGTTAACATGCTTCACCTTCAAACTGTCCCATTTCACAGATGAGTTTAGGTAACTTGCTTGAGTCCTTGACTCAAGGTTTCACCACGGGGATGTGAGACCAGTGTCATCAGATAGCAAAACCTGGCTCCTGGGAGGGGCTGGGAAAGGTCGGGGGAGGGTGCCCAGACCTGTCCCTGCAGGCTGTATGGCCACCCGGCGTTCCAGGAAAGTGCACACACTGAGCCACCTTACAGAAACAGCATGCCCCTACCCAGGGCAACCTCTGATTCTCTGTGCTCGGCCCTTCCCCCAAAGCCCTGGCACTTGACATCTACTCACTCAAGAGAAAGAGTCAAACCCTCCAGGTCCCAGAACAGACAAATCCCCCACCTCCAACTCAGATGGCGATGGCGCAGCCTCGGAAGGGGGTGTCCTAGAACGAGAGAACTGGTCTTGGGATCATCCAACCCCATGGTTTGCAGATAAGTCAGCTGAGGCTCTGAGCGGCCATATAGGGCAGAGGTGGGACCCCTCTACCACATCTGCATGCCCCTCAGCTGCCCACCCAGATCCAGAATCAGATCTTCCGCCCCTCCTTTTCCCCCCTCCCGGCCCCCCACTAATGATCTGATTGAGCTGGAGCAAAGCTGGGGCAGGGCTGCACCTCCCGAGGTGGGAGGTAGAGAAGAGCTGCTGCCAGGCCCGCTCCCCAGCCGCGTGCCCCAACCCCCTCCAGGCTTCCAAGTACACGTTTGCGAGGATTTAGGTCACATGTGCAGGGCTCTTCCCGCCCACTGCAGAGCAGAGACACCTCCTCTGGCCACCAGGCCATCCCGAGGCTTTGGGAACCACCCCACGGATTCATTCATTCATTCAACGAACACTGAGGACCTACTAGGCACCAGGCACACCTCGCCGCATCCTTCATCTCCCGCTGCCCCTCCCTCCCTCCCAACCCTCAGCTCCTCCCCCTTCTCCACGTGTCCCCTGTGGCCCCTTCGCCCTGGCCGAGAGGGCAAATCCTGTGGGCGCTGGGGAGTCAGGGAGCCCAGTGGGGCCGAGGCAGCGCTGGACGACTGAGTGGCAGACACACGCAACCCCCGTGGTTACCTGGTGTGGGCCCGGGCAGCGCAGGCAGGCGCCTCTCCCGCGGAGGCCCACGAGGTACTGACACGGCCCTGGTCGGGGTGCTAACCCCCTCCCCACCCCCACCCTTGGCCTCCACCCCGGCCAGGCGGCCTGGAAAACCCAACCCCGGCTCAGCCGACTTCCCCTTGTGTCATGGAAAGTACAGGCGCTGGGGACAGGAAACTCCCGCCAGGGATCTGGGGTCTGAACGGGGACAGTGGGCCTGGAGGCCTGGGAGGGGTGGAAGGAAGGCTCACCGGTGGGGTCGGGG
>NW_006789022.1:4563333-4579924 GCF_000442215.2 Lipotes vexillifer | reverse complement strand
GGGGGGGGGGGGGGGGGGGGGGGGGGGGGGCGGCAGGGGGCGGGGCTTGAGGAGGCAGAGGAGGGCGCCAATAGGACAGCGGCTGGGGAGGGAATGGGGAATGGACGCTTTAGGAGTGTCGGGATCCCTTCCACTGGGACGGGGGGCAGGCAGCCACCCGAGGTCCTGAGCTGCTTTCAGCTAACAGAAGAGAGTAAAAACTATACCCTTGTCTATAACGAAGACTCTGAGATCAAATAAAAAGCCAAATTTTTTGTTTGCTTTCTTTGCTCTTAGTAAGTGAGGTTGGAGGGTAGTGGCAAGGGTTAAGGAGTGAGAGACATATGGCCAAGTACCTTACTTTCTGAGCCTCAGTTTCCTCGTCTGTGAAATGGAAAACTCCACCCACTTCCCATGGTGGTTGGGAAGAGGCCACGCCCCCCAGCTTGGGTAGGTGCTCAATGAAAACCCCTTCTCCCTTCCCAGCTGCAGTTATGTAAACTGAGTGTGGTAACAGGGTCATGAAGGGCCACTTAATACACACCACTAGTGTGACCAATAAAAGCTTCCTAAACACAGGGTCTTTTTTTTTTTTGGCTATGCCACGCGGCTTGCGGGATCTTAGTTCCCTGACCAGGGATCAAACAGTGAAAGCACAGAGTCCTAACCACTGACTGCCAGGGAATTCCCAACACTGAGTCTTTAAGAGAAAAATTATCCAGAGGGTCCTCGGAGTGTAAGCAGAGTGGGGACCACGTGTCTCCATCTCTGCATCTCTGGTGCTTAGCATGGGGCAAAAATTTGCTGGATGAACAATTGAAGGAAGGAATGAAAAGTCTGGGTTTTCCGGTCACAGGATGGGAAGGATGGATGTGAGAGTGGGTGGGTTGGGAAGGTAAGGGGAGTGGGGGGAGTGGGAAGGCGTTGGGAGGGGAAGGGCTGGCTGAGGCCTCCATGTTACCTCTGGGGAGGGGAGGAAGTGCCTCCGAATCCTGTATGAGGTGGTGGGTGTGCCTCCCCAATCACACCTATAACAGGGCTTGACCCCAGGCTTGATCCTTTCCTTAGGGAATGGATTCAAGCACCCCAACACCCTCCCGGCCCCGTATTAGCGGAGACTGGGGAGTGTTGGATGCTGGGAGCTGAGTGGATGCTATTGGGAAGCTGCTGAGACAACTTCATGGGCCCAGGGAGGGAGACCCCCCACCCCCCAGCCCTAGAGGGCCTCCAGCTGCTGGCGGAGGGGATGTGGAGATGGGGGTCGTGCAGCCGGGAGGCCTGGCTCAGACCCTTACCCTCCAACTCTTCACATTCGGCTACTGTCATGTCCCTGAGCCATTTCACCCCTGGCATGGCCTGGATTGCGAGAAGCCCCAAGGAGCCTGGGTCTGGGCTCCATCCACCCTGGAGTGAAGGACCTGAGCCCAGGCCCCAGAGAGGCTGAGCCTTTCCCTGGTCGGTCACTGGCCTCCCCCATCTGCTTTGCAGAATGCCCGGCACCCCTCCTCTTCCTCAGCAGCCCGGGGTTTATTTCAGCAACGTCGACCCAGAGATCACGCCGTCCACACTGAGCTCTCTCACATACACACCCTGATGCAAGCCCAGGGTCCATGGAGGAGCCCTCTCCTGTGTTTGCTCGTAAAATGCCACCTGCAGGGATTCACCTCCAACTCCTACCTCATCCCGGTAGCAGAGATGGAGGGTTTGGTTTGGTTTTTCATCACTGAGTCTCTGCTGCAAGGACTGGGGCGGTGCCCAACACCTCCCACCTCTCACTCATCACCCCAGCACAGCTCAGAGACCTCTCGGTGGGACGTGTCCCCCGTCTCTCCCAACCCCCTCCCCCAGGCCTCCCTCCCCTCGGCCCGGCTCAGGGCTCCCCAGGCCGCAGCCCTGTCCCAGCATGGTGAAATGGTGGGGTCAGGGCACTGCCCCAGGCCTAGGCACCCCGGGCAGGAAACTGGCAGAGATCAGGGCTGCCATTCGAACTGGGGCAGATGGTTTTACCCAGGAGGAAGTTGACAGTTTCAACTTCAAACACGATGACACAGGCCCCACACTGCCTGCTCCCCTGTCCCACCCCTGCATGAGCCTACCCGCCCCTCCCCCTTCTCCCCGAGAGGCAGACACAGGGCCAGACACCCTCACCTACAGGGGCCGAGCTTGCTGAGGCTGAGGCAGGAGGAGGCCGCGCCCATGGGGTCTCAACATCCGCCACTGGCCGCCCTGTACCTGCTAGGGCTGCTGGGTGAGTACCCCTTCTGGGGTGTCTTCTGGGGTACCTGGGCTCAGGGTACAGAGAAAAAGATGCCAGAGTCAGATCCCCTCAGTCTGACTCAGGCCCGCATGTCACCTCTCTGGAGCACCACGGAGGGCTGGGGCCACCAGGACCCCTGTCTTCTCCCCCAGCCCTGCTTGTCCCACCCCCAGGGCCCCACCTCTGCTTCTCTCTTGCACTCTTGGGGACCTTACTGTCCCCTTCGAGGTGGGATCCATGCCAAGATCAGACCCTCAGCCTAGAAATCAAGTTGTCCAGCCCTCATTCAATGCCGGCTTCCCTCTGCTGCTACCCTCCCTCACCCCATGAGTGTCCAGCCTTTACTTGGATGCCTCCAGGGACAGGAAACTGCCATCTCCTGGGCAGTTCTGATGATGTTCTGGGCAGAGCGGGCCAGGACAGGGTGGGGACCAGATCACAGTCGAGCAGATGTCAAAGACATACACCTTAGTCCCTAGTTACTGGTTTCATCCCAGAGGGGGTCTCAGCCAGACCTGCCAGCCAGGTGTGGGTCTACTGTCACTCCAGACCCAGAGGAGGGGCTTCTGAACACTTCCCCGGGGGCCACTGTAGAATTGACTTGGGGCCTCTGGAGAAGCTGTCTGGGGATAAGGTTCGGGGTGGGTGAGTCTGGGGCCTACTGTTTGCTGGAGGGGAGACGGTGGAAAGGGCAGTCCTCCATCCCTGAGGCCTTGGGACGCTAGTTCAGGACAGGAGCCCTGCTGCTGAGGTGTAACCGACACTGGCCAGTGGGGAGGGTCCTGAGCAAGCAGGAGGGGTGGGGGGGGGAGGGTACTTCGTGACCTGAGCCCTGGGGTCCAAGCCTGGCCGTGTATGACCTCAGATAGGTCCGAGCCTCTCGGGGCCTCCATCTCCTTATTTATAAAATGCAGGGGGGGTGAACTGGGTAAGATCTGACCACTTCTCAAGGGTTTGGAAGGTGTGGCAGGGTGAGAGAGGTGACTGACTCGGGACGGGAACAGGTGAGAACAGGCGGCAGCTTGCAGCTTCCCAGTTTGGAGGGAAAGGACTTGGGGACATTGCCTGCCTAGTGGGGAGCCTCAGTCCCTCCTAGAGAACGGGTGTGTAGGTGTGAGTATGTGTGTGTGAGAGGTGTGTGTGTGTGTGTGTGTATACGTGTGTGTGTTTTCATGGGCAAAACATGGCCTCCAAATGTAGACTTGCCTTCTCCCATGCATGTGGCGATGGCACATGTGCACACATGTTCTCATGGCTATTCTTCCATGGAGCTGCAGGAGGTACAAAGTGCCTTCTGTCCCCAGGGCAGAGGCTGACGGATGGACCCCGCTGCTTACGGGACCCTCCTGAGGAGCTGCTGTGGCCTCCTTGGCCCTGGAGATTCCAAGGACCAGGCCCCTAAACTCCCCACCTACCCCTCACCTGTGGCCTCTGACCCCAGCAGGGCAGGAGTCTAGCCAAGCCCCCTGGAAGTGGGGATGGAGTCCTGCTCTGCTGGCCTCCCCCGGAACCCCATCAGGGGCGAGGCTCCTGGTAGGACTAGGCCTAATGGAGCCCAGAGTCAGGAAGCCTTGGAGGCAGTGCCTTCACCAGAGTATGGGAACCATCTGGAAGCCCAGGAGCACAGGATTCCCTGTGTGTGTGTGTGTGTGTGTGTGTGTGTGTGTGTGTGTGTGTGTGTGCGCGTGTAACTGGTGGATAACAAACATTCCCATTGTTCAGCGGGTCACAGCTTAAGAAATACCTTTTTTTTTTTTTTTTTTGCGGTACGCGGGCCTCTCACCGTTGTGGCCTCTCCCGTTGCGGAGCACAGGCTCCGGACACGCAGGCTCAGCGGCCATGGTTCACGGGCCCAACTGCCCCGCGGCATGTGGGATCCTCCCAGACCGGGGCACGAACCCGTGTCCCCTGCATCGGCAGGCGGACTCTCAACCACTGCACCACCCAGAGAAGCCCAAGAAATAATTTTAAAGCCATTTTCTTCTGAAAGCTTCACAGCAGCCTAGGAAGCAGGTGGGCCCATTGCTCCAATTTTACAGTGTGGAAAACTGAGGTCCAGGGGGAGCAGCTAGTGAGCTGCAGAGCCCACCCCAGCGCAGTGCTTCTGCTCTCGTGGAGGATCCTCTGTACCCCTAGCCAAGAGCAAAGACACACCAAAGCCACTCCCACGAGTAGGAAAATGGCTGCAGGACACAACCACCACCAGCCGACAGGTAGCCACCAAGGGCTGGGGCCACCTAGGGTCAGGGCTGTGGCTGGGGGCAAACAGCACAGGCACCCTTCAAGACATTCCAAGTAGAGATGCTTCACCACCAGAGCCCTGGGAACACTGCGGCCTCTTGGCTGGTCATCAAGTTTGTGCCCGTGGCTTGGGGACCTTTGGTACATGAAGATGCTCACAGCCTGCTTCCCTCTGCAGCTGCCCTGAGCTCCAACCTGCCCAGGGCTCACCTGCTGAAGGTGGGGCATGGAGGCAGCCCTGATCACTGCCCAGATGCTCAGGCCCAGCCACCAGGACTCCAGAAGCTGGCACTAAGGCTTGGGAAAGTCACGGACTTAGTAGTTTGAATTCTGGTCCCCCCTTGCCAGCTGGGTGACCATGGACCCGATCTGTAAGCTTCAGTTTCGTCTTCTGCAAAATTGGGATAATAATAGGACCTGCCTCGTAGCGATTTATAAGGATTAAGCGAATCAATGAATACAGAGCTTTAATAGGAATGTTGGTTTGTGTAAGTGCTCAGTAAGCATTAATAATAAATTCATTTATTATATAAATTTATTTATTATATAATTTATCATATAAATTTATTTATTATATAAATTTATTATTATTATTATCAGAGTCAGCAAGAAACAAGGTGTCAGGACCTGGTGGGGAGGCCTCGAGCCTAGCCATCAGTCTTTCTCTCCCCCAATCCTCCTGCGCAGGCTAGTTATTCATTCATTTATTCATCCACATACATTTATTGAGCATCTACTAGGTGTCCATCTCTGTGTAAAACTCTGGGGATACAGCCGTGATCCACACAGGAGTCCACCCTCATGGAGGGCGCACCCGAAATATTTACAAATTTCTAAATATCGTGATCAGTGCAACGAAGGAAAGAGCAATGGCTGAGACTCATTAACCAAGTTCACGTTCGAAGGGGCTCCCAGCCTGAGGGGCTCCTCTCTGAGGAGGTGATGTCTCGTCTGAGGCCCGAATGATGGAAGGAACCAGCCAGGCAGAGAAAAGTGGGAGGAGTGTCCCAGGCAGAGGGGACATCAAGGGTGAAGGCCACGGGCAGCACAGGCCGAGGGGGGCTGGGCATCCACAGTAGAGGAGAGGAGAGGGGACGCCCAGAGTGAGCCCGCCATCCGGCCCGCGGCCCCAGCTGCAGAGCTGAGGCCCTTGCTGGCTCTGGGTGCAAAGAATCAGGCCCCCAGCAACCCCGAGCTCCCCCCACCCCCCCGCGGGTAGCAGAGGGACCTGGGGGCTCAGGGGCTGGCACTGTCTGTCCCCTCTGGTCACTCTGACCAGCGCCTACAGTTCAGAGGGGTTTCCCTGCAGTGACCAGGGGACCAGGGAGGGACTTCAACTCCACCCAACAAAATTGACTGAACACCTGTTCCGTGTGCATGCATGTGGGTGCCTGTGGGTGCCTGGTGAGCATGTGTGTGTGCTGTGTGTGTACCTGCCATATGTGTGCCTGTGTTGCGTGCAGACATCTGTGAAGGCCTGTGGGGCTTTGGAGCAACGCAGATCTGGGTTCGATTTCTGCTTGGCCACTCACAAATGACAAGAACACCCCTCTGAGACTCAGCCTTCTCATCTATAAAATGGGGATAACCACTGTGCCCATCTCAAAGGATAATTGCTATCATTAAATCTGGTTCATTCATTCAGACAGCAAGTATTTATTGAGCACCTACTATGTGCCAGGTACTCTTCTAAGTGCTGGGGACACAGCAATGAACAATCAGAATTCCTGTCCAGGTGCATCCAACATCGTAGTTGGGGTGTGATGGGGAGACAGACAGAGAGAAGCTAAATCAATGATCATATGGATGTTAGGAGGTCACGAAGTGATGTGAGGTTGGGGATTGGGAGCTCGGGGGCCATGCTGTATCCCAGGAAATTGCAGTGGGTCTCACGAGAAGATAATATTTGAGTAAATACATGTAGGAAATGAGTGATTGCACCATGCTATGTGGACCCGGGGACGACGGCTGCAGGCAGACGGGCCGTCACACACAGGCTGGTGGCGAGGCAGCTGTGGAGGCCTCAATGAGCACAGAGCGTTTTCTCCAATGAACTCAAGGCACCCAGGGGCCAAGCAGAGGAGAAAGGGGGCAGAGTGCCCTGGAGAGAAACTGGAACTCTCGCCTCTCCGGGTCCACAAGCCGTTACCTGGAGCCTCTGGCCAGATGCATTTGGGAACCCAGAATTTTCCAGACTGGGCAACATGCCATAATCAAACACATTCCCATTTCTGCAGTGAAACCAAATTCGCACACTGAAGGCACAAATGCCTTCCTGCCAAATGCATCAGAAAAGACTTTTGGTTTTAGACTTTGGATTGCAGATAGGGAATCGTGGCCCTGTATCACTTCCTCTATAACTACTACTGTCACCACCCCTGCCCTCATCATTGTTATGTACCCCTGGGGGGGCTTGTCCCACACGGCTCCCACAGGGACCCTGATACTCCCTTCTCCCTGGGGCACAGCTGGGAGAGATGTGGTAGAAACAGGATAGGAGATTGGTGGCAACTGGCAGAGGCAGCAAGGGTCCCCTCTACTGCCAGACTCCCCTCTGGAGTGAGCCCCTCCCTCTCCCCGGCCTCAGTTTCCCCCTTCTGTACCATGGACGAGCGGGCTCTGGGGTCTCCCATTGGTAGAGTCCCATGGGGCCCTGTCAAGTGATGGTGACGGAGTTTCTGCACGGACCCTACCACCAGCAATCTGTGTGACCTTGGGCAAGTCACTGAGCCTCTCTGAACCTCAGTTTCTTGATCTGAAAATAGGGGTGAGCTCGGTTCCTCCTTCACAGGGCTGTGCATGGAAAGGACGAGCCCCTGTGCGGGCTTTGGGATATGTGAAGCTCTGAACACAAAGGAGGCCTTGTCCTTGTGACAGTGGAGTCACATACGGTGGCGTGAAACTCATGCAAATTCAGTCAAACACACGAGGCCACCAGGGAGAGCGTGGAATTGCAATTCAGATACGAAAGCCACTCTGCCCACAAGCTGCGCGCTATCGCTCATCGGCGCAGACCCTGGGTGAGCGAGATTAGAGACCTGAATCCCCTGTTCCTTCTGCAGGCTCCAGCCCCCAGGCACCTCCTGGCATAAGCCCAGTGTGATTTTCTACAAGTTTTGCACATAAAAAGGCTCCTGATCAAAAGCCAACCACTTCATCTGGTGCTCAACCCGAGAAACAGAATTTTGGCCCTTTGTGATCTTTGTTTCCCTGAAGCCCTGATACAGACTCAGGTTAACACAGCCCCACTGATGAGAGTCGTTTCAGAAAAGCGGAGTTCCTGGCCTTCCGAGTCAGCCTCTCAGCAGAGGAGGAGGGAAGAAAAACCCAGAATGCCCCCAAAAGGCAGTTGACACATTGTGTTTGCTGTAAATTGATGAGAATGTTATGGACTATTAACGGGAATCACTGTTAATGGAAAAAATGGAACATCAGACTTCCAAACCGCACTAAATCAGTCTGTCAGTTTCCTTATCCGGAAAACAGAGTGATGACAGACCCCCTGATTGAGGCAGTCAGGAAGAAATGGGGTCTCCCGTGAAAAACACTTGGAGTCTGCACAGGGTAAGAGGTCGCTGTCACTATTATTATCATCAGTAAAGTCCCAGCTCCTCCCTGGGATCCCGGTGCCCCCTGGACCCTCGGCAGGCCACACTCTTGTCTCCATTTCTCAGTGTGTAGGGCTGCAAGCGTAGGTGCTCACGGGTCCAGGCAGGCCCATGAGTGGGTCAGAGGTGGCATCAAGGGTACAAGCTCTGAAGCCACCAGCCTGGGCCAAGTTCTGGCTCTGCTGTAAAGTGGGACTGATAATACAGGTCCATCAACGTTCATTTGCAATTCCAAACCCCCCCCCCCAAATTTGCAAATTTCTGGCAAACGTTTACAGTGCAAATCCTGACCTGAATGAATAGGAGACTATTTATAATCTTGACACATCCCACTTAGTGTGAAAATTCATATGTTTCGCTGCAGAAGCCATCACGTGTTTGAAGCTGAGCCTCTCCAGATGCAGGGTGACAGTAGGGTGCCCCGAAGGTGCTGGCAAACCAGGACAGAACAGGCTGTCCTGGGGGCTCATGGGGATGCAGCCCCACGTGGCCAAAGCATATTGTTTTTCAAAAACATCTGGACCTTGGGATTTTTTTTTTTAAAAAAGAAAAGTAAGGGACTTCCCTGGAGGTCCCATGGTTAAGACTCTGTGCTCCTACTGCAGGGGGGCTCAGGTTTGATCCCTGGTTGGGGAACTAAGATCCCGCGTGCGCCACGGTACGGCCAAAAAAGAAAAAGAGAAGCAAAACGGAAAGAAACCTTACAAAACAATGGGCTCCAGAAAAAAAATTATAGCACTGCGCTGAGCAAATAAAACTCATCTGTGGCCTGACGTGGCCCAGAGGATTGCTGTACAGGGAACCAAAGAGAGAACCGTCTAGAATGTGGGGGGATGCAAGAGGACAGGGGAGGGAGGGGGTGAGCACATAAATGTCTCAGAGCCTCTTTCAGGAATTCATTTACTCCTCACTGAGACCTCATCAGGGCAGGCAGAGTCAAAATGGTTAAATCTCTGCAAAGGCAGACATGAGGAGATGGGGGAGGGGAGAGTGAAAAAGCCTTCCTACTGTCTCTCTGGATTTTGGGCCCTGATCGTTCCCTGGCTTGGCCAGTCTAAGCCCTAAATAGTGGGGCCTCCAAGGAAAGGTTGGCAGGGGAGGGAAGGGGCCTGGCCCCAGCTGCTCGGGGTGTGGTGTTGGATGAGAGACTGAGGAATGGCAGGATGCTTCTGTGCCTCCTGCCCCTCTTGGTATCATGGGTCCCCAGGCTTCTGTTTGCAGGTTCTGCAGCAGCAAAACCTTGGGCCTCGGGCTGCACGCAGGGGCTGGGCTAAGCTGTAGCCAGGGAGGGGCTCAGAGGGACCCCGAGCACAGTCAGCAGGGTTCAGGGGAAGGAGGATGTTGGTCTGATCCCTGTGAGAAGCAGCTGAAAGAATGAAAATAAGTTGTGGACAATCAAAACCTGAATGGATCCCTGGACAGACAGGAAGGAGCAGCACCCAGGAAGGCTCCCAGTCAGTCACACATCTCACCTGCCCACGCCTGCCTGCCTGCCTGCCTGCCGCTGAGCTATATCAGGAGCTGAAGATGATACATCATGGAAGTTTGAACAGAAAGGAAGGTGAGGGAGGGTGGACTCTAACTTCCTGACTTTACAGACGAGGAGACCAAGCCCAGAGAGGTTGAGTGACTTGCCAAGATCACACAGCAAGTTCATGGAAAGTCTTCCCACAGTATGTTTCACTGACTGAAGGGAATCACAAGTTCACTCTCTTTCATCAGGTTTGCACGCCGGGAACATGCAGGAATTGGTGAAACACAGAGCAGGCCGTGGCAGCCTTCTCTCTGAAGGGAAGGGAGGCAGCTCGGCCCAGCGGTCAAAAGCACAGACTGTGTGCCAGATGGCCTGGCTTGGAGTCCTGGGCCCACTCTTAATCAGTTGCTTAGCAAGTTAGTTAATCTCTCTGTTCCCTCATCTATAAAATGGAGATCAGAATAATAGTGCCAACTTCACAGAGCTGTGGTGAGGTTTGAGAGAGTTAATGTATAAAAATGCCTAGGAGAAAGTACAACTATAAAAGTGTTGAGGGCTTCCCTGGTGGCGCAGTGGTTGAGAGTCCGCCTGCCGATGCAGGGGACGCGGGTTCGTGCCCCGGTCTGGGAAGATCCCACATGCCGCGGAGCGGCTGGGCCCGTGATCCATGGCCGCTGAGCCTGCGCGTCCGGAGCCTGTGCTCCGCAACGGGAGAGGCCGCAACAGTGAGAGGCCCGTGCACCGCCAAAGAAAAAAAAGTGTTGAGGATGGTAGTGGTGGTGGTGGTGGTGGTGATGGTGATGGTGACAGTGATGGCGATGGTGACAGTACCAGTATTGGTGATGGTGTTGATGATGGTGACGGTGACTGTGTTGATGGTGGTGGTGGTGACGGTGACTGTGATGATGATGTGACGGTGATGGTGATGATGGTGGTAGTGATGATGGTGACAGTGACTGTGTTGATGGTTGTGACGGTGATGGTGGTGATGGCGATGGTGGTGGTGACAGTGACGGTGATGGAGGGACAAGACAAGAAATGCTGCTCACCTGAGGCCAGTCAGGCTCCCAGAGGGAGGCGAAGCCCTGGAATGCATAGATGCCTTTTCTCCACAGAGCATTTTCTTTTTTAGAATTTTTCTTGGTTCTCAGGTTGTGCAGTCTTTCCTGAGAATGTTCTCTGGCTGTTCTGTGTGAGATCCACAGGGATGGTCAGGCCCAGTCCCTGTCTCCAGGGGCTTCAGGGTCTGGGGACTCCAGCACCAGGGTCAGGGTCAGGGTCCAGGTCATGTTCATTTCTGCTCATTTGTTCATTCCCTGAACTTGACACTTTGGAGGCCCAGCTGGATGGCAGGAAGCAGAGAGATGGGTTTGGAAGGCATACTCGTGGTTCAAATCCAGGCCCTGCCACTTGCTGGCGGTGTTACTCGGGACAGGGCACTTGCCTCTCCCGACAGCTATACTGTGAATATATTCAACTCAAATTGTGGGGCCGTGTTGAAGATGAATGATATCCATAAGGACCCCTCGCCCAGTGCTGAGTGTACAGTAGGTGTTCAATAATTGGTAGCTGCTGTTAACGGACGTTGACTTTGGGACTGCGAAGGTCCCAGGTGGGAAAGGGAGGTGGCGAGCCCTGTGATCTGGCTCTCCAAGCATCCAGACAAGGACTCCTGCCCCTGGGAAAACTCCCCAGCAGGCCTACAGTCCCGCCCACCCCTGCCCCGGGCCCAGCCAGCTCCACAACCAGCAACACCAGCTCTGAGCACTGAACGCCAGCCAGGAAGGCACTGGGCTGTCTCTTGCGTAGATTATTTCATCTGATCCTCACAACATTGCTATGAAGCTGGTCCCTTTCTTGCTCCTATACTGAGCCTCAGACCATGAAACTGAGGCTCACAGGGGCTAAGGAAGTGGCAGAGCTGGTACTCAGACCCAGAGAAAGGCATCAGTGCCAGAAAACCTAACCTGCAACATTCAGCACCAAAGAATGGATCTTTGGGTCCCCTATCCCCATAAGTGCCCTCAGGGTTTAGCCAAAGAAATGAATCCCTAAAGGTGTACAGCCCCATTCATGGTGGGAACTGGGACGGAGGGAGGTAGGAGTGGAAGGTCAGGGGTGAGAGGTGAGGGCTGGACAAAGGCCCCCTGCTTCCTCTCTCACCAAGCTAGCCGGGCATCTCCACCATGTCCTCCTGGAGGCTGCCCTGCCCATTGCAATAGATCAGATGATTGACAGCTGGCCAACCCCCTCCCAACCCAGGCCAGAGCTCTGGCCTCTGCTCTGGACCCGACATGCCCTCTGTGTGAGAAATACCTTCCCCTTCCAAGGCCCAGGACTCCCGGGGCAACCATGGCAGGCTCTTGCCAAGATGGAAGAAACTTACCATAGGCCACAACTTAATTACAAGGAGTCTTGGTTGGAGGGAGTGGGCAGGCTGGCGGGGCATGACTCCCCTTAAAATTCTACCACCAGCTTCAGAACACTCAGGCAAAAACGGGACTTTTTACACCCAGCAACAATTTCTCAAAAGAAACTTAAACACAGCCCTTTACTATATAAAGTACTCACCCTGACCGATGCTGTCCCCAGCTCCCAACTGAGAAGCAAGCCTGGGGCAGATGGAAACCAAACAGTTGCTCCACAACTGATAAAGCCGGGCAGCGAACATGGAGGGGGGGCTCTGAGGCCATACAGGCATGCCACCCGACCTGTCCCCACCCAGATCAAACCTCTGCCCCAGCCACACATGAGCCAGACACATGGCCACAGACAACGAGCCACTTTGACACCCCTGCTCCACAGTCAGACGAGGCTCGAGGAGGAGGGACTGCCGAATGGCCCACATTCCTATTGAAGGGGCCCAGGCAGGAGCCAGGACAGAGGGGAGGCCAGTTGCCCCCAGACCCAAGTCCACTGGGCTCCTTTACCAACTGACCGTGTGATCTTGGGCAAGCCCCTCTGCCTCTCTGAGCTCTGATTTCCTCCTCTAGAACTGGGAGCTGTTAAAGAGAAATTGCTATCATTCTTATCCTGCCTTGGGAATTCTAGAAAGTAACAATTGTCCTGGGTTCCCATTCTGGCTCAGTTCTCAGCTCTCTAGAACTATGACGTTCAAACTTTTTTTGATTGAAAGCAACACTCAGGATGTTTTTATATTGCCACCCAACACACACAAAGTGAGCCGTATCCTCACGAAACACGATGCATTCTGACATTTCTATTCTAGTCCGTTTCAGTTTTTTAAAAATCGGTGGTTGTGTTACTACATGATTTTTTAAAAATTGATGGTTGCAATGCTGCGTATTACTACAGAGAGACAGCATGAGGAAATTTTGGGGGGTGATGGGACTGTTGTATGGCCTTGATGGTTACGGTGGTTATGCAGATCTGTGTATGTGTTCAGATTCACAGAATTGTGCACTAAAAGAAAATGGAATTTACTGCATGTTCATTTAAAAAGTAAAGTTTTGGGCTTCCCTGGTGGCGCAGTGATTGAGAGTCCGCCTGCCGATGCAGGGGACGCGGGTTCGTGCCCCGGTCCGGGAAGATCCCACGTGCCGCGGAGCGGCTGAGCCCGTGAGCCACGGCCGCTGCGCCTGCGCGTCCGGAGCCTGTGCTCCGCGACGGGAGAGGCCGCAGCGGTGAGAGGCCCGCGTACCGCAAAAAAAGAAATTTTTTAATGAAAAAAAATAATAAAAAGTAAAGTTTTAAAACAAGAAGCAAAATTGATGGTTGCAACCCACTAAACTGGTTTCACGACCCACCTAAGGGTTGCCATCTGTAGTATGAAAATCCCTGCCCCTGAAGCCCATGACAGTGGCTGGAGGCAAAAATGCCATTGATCAGGCTGTGACTAGAGGTGAGGCAAAGCAGGAGGGAGACTCTTCCCTTCCTGACCCTCTTCTCTCCCTTCTGCAGTCACCTCCTGCCTCAGAGGTCTCAGAGGGCTCGACTTAGAGGACCAAGGTAAGGAAGAGCCACGTGGAGAGGGGGCCGTGGCACGATTCCACCAGGCTGTAGGGGGACCTGCCATCCCTCCATCGGAGCAAATCCCACCTTACAGAGAGAGAGTGCAGCCCACACCCCCTACACACGCACACATGCATGCACGCACACTTAAGAGGCCCATTTGCAGATAGATGCCCTAGACGGCTGTAAAGCACCCCACAGATGCTGGGTGTCATGCTAATTATTATCATGACCCACTCACCAGACGCAGAAAAGATACTGTGGCCATAACTGCAGCTTGCAAAGTTCTTTTCCTGCCCAGTCCTGCCAGATGCTCCCCGGCCAGAGACATTTGCAGCTGGGGCTGCAGAACCGGATTGTAAAGTATGTGAAACGTCTTGCCTTAGAGGTTGGACTTTAATCCTAGAGGCTAGTGTTTCCCAAACAGGGTTCCACGGAACTCGCTGGACAAAGGGTAGGCAACACTGCATCACCCACCGCAGACTCCTGACGGGGGACACTGGCCTAGTAAAGGCTCCGAGAAGTCCTGCAATGAGGAACTCAGTTAAGCATTTTCAGATTCAGCAGTTCCCAGACTCACTTCACCACAGACCTCTCTTTTTCACATTTCCTGAGATAACATCATGCTGAATGTATTTGGTGACAAATGTGGCGAGAGGATCTCATGAAGCTACCAGACAACCAAAAGGGGCCACAGAGGGCTTGGTAGACCCTGGGCCAGAACCTGGAAGCCTGCAATGGCATCCTAGCTCCAAACTCTAGCAAGATCGTTCCTGCTGTACAGTCCCACTTACGTAACATTTGAGAACAGGCAGAACTCATCTCTAGTGACAGAAAGCAGATCAGTGGTTGCCTGAGGCTGGATTCAGGGAAATCGACTGTGAAGAGGCATGAGGCAACTTCCAGGTGATGGGCATGTTCTCTGTCTAGAGCATGGCGGGGGCTATAGGTGTGTACACATTTGTCAAATTCCATTGAACAAGTGCCCTTAAGATGAGTGCATGTCCCTGTATGTAAATTGTACCTCGATAAAACTGATTTTAAAAGTTAGAGACAAGGGGGAAAGGGGGACGGAGAGGGATGGACTGGGAGTTTAGGGTTGGTAGATGCAAACTGTTACATTTAGAATGAATAAAGCACAAGGTCCTACTGTATAGCATAGGGAACTGTATCCAATCTCCTGGGATAAACCATCATGGAAAAGAATATTAAATAAAGGATGTCTGTATGTGTATAAGTGAGTCACTTTGCTGTACAGCTGAGATTGGCACAGCAATGGTAAGTCAACTAGACTTCAATTTAAAAAATGAACAGAAAAAAAATAGAATAAAAGTTAGAGAGAGAGAAAAAAATCAGGCTCCGGGCCGTATCTGGGGTCTATTGAAACAGAATTTCCAGGAAGGGGCAATTCTGCAGGACGGTGGGCGCTGAGAGCCCCTCGCTCACTGCCCCGAGTTCCCTGGGCTCTGAGGTCTCAAGCCCCGTCCTCCTGGCCTGGTTTCAAGGGGCCGCCCAGATCAGGGGCAGCATCAGCCTGAGTTTCTGGAAAGTCCCTGCAAGGTCCCAGAGGACGACGCTCACGGGAGGAGCAAAGCAGGCAGCCCGTGGGCAACGGGAGCCTTGCTGGGGTGGGGTGGGGGGTCCAGATGCGGAGGGTGCAGGGAGGGGCCCCCATGGAGGGCCCTTTCCAGCCGTACTGCCCCCTCCACCTCTTTGACCCCTAGGGTTCACAGTGAGACTAAGCGGCTCCGGCTCGCGGTGCCAGGGCCATCTGGAGGTCAACTACAAGGACAAGTGGTACACGGTGCACAGCCAGAGCTGGGGCCTGCGCCCGTTCCACCGGGAGGACCCCAGTCAGGCCTGGAAGCTCTGCCAGGAGCTGCGATGCAGGGAGCCCTTGCTCCTCTCCCACTTCCGTCACTTCAAAGGGAAGCGACCCCAGAGCCAGATCACCTGCCGCGGACAACTGGGGTCCTTCTCCAACTGCAGCGACAGCAAGGCAAATCAGGGGGACCCTCTGGCCCTGATCTGCTTAGGTGGGTAACTAGCTGGCCCTGTGGGTTCCCGGGGCCTGGGCACCAGCCCCGAGGAGGCTGCCCACGCCTGTGATCTGGGGCCTGAGCAGGCAGGTGGAAGGGGTCCCCGATTTACAACTACCCTCTCAGAAACATACACTGGTGGGGAACTGGAGGAGGAGTACTAAGGGCGTGCTGGCACCTGTCTGGGGATGGAAAAGGTCGAGAGCTGGTTCTGCCAACAGTTAACTTCATTGTCTCCTCTTAACCTCTGTTTTCCCAACTGTAAAATGGGCCGGTACTGCCTGCCTCGCAGGAGGCTTAGACACAACGTGTGGGTCAAGTGGGCTTAATGGAGCCCGTGGTACTTACATCATGAGTTCCAGGTCTTTCTCAACATGGCCAGTTGTTGACCCCAACTCTCCCCACACCCCCTACTCTTCCCTCCTCCTTCCCAGGGTCCCGGCCCCCTCCCTAACCAGAGCATCTGTTTTCAGAGCCACTGAGGACAACACCTCTTCCCACGAGCCCCCCGCCCATAACCACTCCGGAGCCCACAGGTAAAAGGATTCTGAGGGCCCTGGGGGTAGGGTGTTGGATTTAGCAAACAAAAACACAGGGTGTTCAGGTACATTTAAATTTCAGATAAGCATGAAAAGTTGTAGCGCATGTTCCATGCAATATTTGGGACCTCACCACCTCCCAGGGCAGTCGGCCAGTCATTCACCCGTCTGTGTGTTAGAACCACAGAGCAAGAGAGGCCCTGCTGCTGGTCATCAGCACTCAGGTCCCTCCCCACCTCCCCAGCTCCTCCCAGGCTGCAGCTGGTGGCGCGACCCGGGGGCCTGCGGTGTGCAGGCCTGGTGGAGTTCTACAGCGGCAGCCTGGGTGGCACCGTCGGCATCGAGTCCCAGGACGGGATCCAGGACCTGGGGAACCTCATCTGTGCAGCCCTCCAGTGTGGCTCTTTCCTGAGGCCTCTGCCAGAGACCGAGGCAGCCAGGACACTACAGCCAGGAGAGAGCGGGTCCTTGCCAATCCGGTG
>NW_006789022.1:4507290-4562339 GCF_000442215.2 Lipotes vexillifer | reverse complement strand
GAGGAGAGGGCGGTTCCTTGCCAATCCGGTGGAAGATCCAGAACAGAAGATGTGCCTCCCTAGAGCAGTGTTTCAGAAAAGTTCAGCCACAGGCGGGAGGCCAAGCTCTTGGCCTCATCTGTTCTGGTGAGTGGGACCGGGCCAAGACTCACGGGCGCCCCCATGTGGTCAGTCACTACACGTTCCTGAAAGCCCTCCGTGCAGCACAGGGCACTAGCGCTACGGAGAACACAAGGAACATGGAGGGCTGATCGTTGGCCTCTAAGAGGTAGGGCGGCCATGGGGTGGGGAGGCCACACTCACACCCAACGCCCCGGGCATCTCTGCAAAGTAACGCAGAACAAGCCCAAATGTACCGCTGGCTCGGCTGCCACACGGGGAAGTGGCAGGACTTACAGGAGGAGGCACGGTCTGCTGGTGAGTTTGGTGGACTGTGGCTTGTGTCAAGGGCCCAAGCCGGATGGAGCGCTTGGAGGGGACCAGCCTTGCAGGAGGGGAGTTTATAAATCCCGGGGACAGATGATGTTGGAGCGATGGTGAGACATAGGAGGTCCCTGAGGCACAGCAGGTAGAGAAAGGCCAGAGCAGGGCCCCAGGGGGCTTCCTGAGGAGGCTCCCGAGTCACAGGCCACCAACCAGAAGAGACTGGCGATGCCGGTGTGATTGAGGGCAGGAGCCCAGAGGCTTGTCTGGGGGGATCCCAAAACGAGGATCAATGGGGAAACTGAGGGGAAAGGGACCACAGGTCAAAATAAGGATAACCACAGCATGCCTCGGGACGTAGTGGGCTCCTATCACCAAATGGTCTAGTGAAGTCCAGACTCTAAGAAGTCATACTTCCTGAGTGCTTACATCATGTTGGGGACTATTCAGGGCATTCCTTCATTTTCACAACAAGCTTAGAAGGCGGGTGCTATTATTATCCCCACCTTACAGATGAGGAAGCTGAGGCTCAGAGGGGTTAAATTTCTTAGTATCATGGAGCACTAGCTGGGGTTTCCCCTCAAGCAGCATCACTCCAGAGCCTGTTGTGTAAGCCTTAGCTACTCCAGGTGTGGTCCCGGACCAGCAGCATTGGCTTCATCTGGCTGGTTAGAAATACAGACTCCCAGGCCTCACCCTCCACCTACTAATCAGGATCTGCCTTTCAGCAAAGTCTCAGGGATTCATGTGCACACATCTGGGAAGCATTTGCTCTGGACCACTGGGCTATCCTGCAAGCAGGGATGCCCCCAAACCACTGGACACATGGTGTGAATTAGTAAGACGCTGCCCCCTCCAGGCAGAAGCAGCCCCCAAGGATCTCTTGGCCTGATGGAGAAACCTGGCTGGCTCTCAGGCCCACCCACGCCTCTGCTAGGAGCCCTCCTGTAGGCTACAACTTGCAGATCCATACCCAGAAGTCTTGCCTTTGGATTTTTTTTTTTTCTAAATAGAACATTTACTAGGGCTTTGAAGATGGATGTTGCTATAGAAACTGGCCAGAGCTGCTGAGATCACAACTTGCTCTAACTCGAGCACATGTGGGCCTCCAGGCCCAAACCTGATAAGCAGAAATGAATCAGTTTCTGTTGGCCCAGGCCCTGTTATGAAAGCTGGTCCCTCCAGGCTTGAGGCCTGGGCAGCAGGATTCTTGGATTCAGTCCCACCTGCGAATCTCCAGGACTCAGAGCAGGAGGTATTTCCCATCCCTGGGCCTCAGTTTCCCCTCTCTGAAAAGCCCTCCCAGCTCTCAAGGAGCAGCAAGAGAATGAGAGGACGTTTCAAAGAGGGAAGCGGACCCAGGTGGAGACTATTTCCCCACTCCTCTTACTGCCACCTGGGTGGGGGACGACTCCCTGCTGGTGGCTGCTGACGGGCACTGCCACCCTGCCAGCCTCTTCACTGAACGTGCCCAAGCCGTTGCAGCTGCCCAGAGGCGCCAGGGACAGGGCTCGATGGGGAAAATGCCAGAGAGGATGCCAGAAGAAGGGAAAGGCAGAAAGGTATCACGTGGTACCCAGACCCCCGAGAGCCAGGCCCTGCCAGGGCCCCCAATCTGCCAGTGTCACGGGGTCCCAGTGGCCAGGCATGCAGGCTCGGGGCCCAGGGAGCTCCCGCCGAGCCCGCCACCTCACCTCCCATTGCTCTCCCCCCAGATTTCCAGCCCAAGGTGCAGAGCCGCCTGGTGGGGGGCAGCGGCACGTGTGAAGGCTCCGTGGAGGTGCGCCAGGGCAAGCAGTGGGACGCCCTGTGCGACAGCTCCTCAGCCAAGGGCATGGCGAGGTGGGAGGACGTGTGCCGGGAGCAGCAGTGCGGCAACGTCAGCTCCTACCAGCTGCTGGACACCGGCGAGAAGACCTCCGGGGGGTTCTTCTGTCCCCCGGGGAAGCTGTCCCAGTGCCACCAGCTTCTGCAGAAAAAATCCCACTGCAAGAGAGTGTTTGTCACCTGTGAGTTGGGCCCAGCCCACGGTGGGTAGAGGGCAGTTCTGGATTTTCCTTCTAAGACTCAGTCGATGAGCACATTTCTGAAGAACAGGCCCCAGGAACTAAAGAGAGAGCCCTGGGAAAGGATGGAGGGATGACAAATGAGGGGAGAGGGGACAAGTGTGCTCAGACAGCAGTGAGCACGAACCGTCAGTAGGAGACTGGCCGCCATCGTCAGGCAGCTAATGAATGAGAACTCTCCTTCCACCTTCTGCTCTTCCAGATGGAAAGTAGATAAGCAAGGGGGGGGGGTACATATTTGCTACACTAATGGTAATTGACTCACACAGAAAAGAGAGCGATGAATGGATGGATGGCTATTTGCATATGATGGCAAGGTGATCACTCATTAGTAACTGGAAAATGGTGGAAACTTACAGAGTTGATCACAGGAGGGGCAAATGATAGCCGGATGATCAACTGTTAGATAGTAAGTGGTGGATAAATGAACGGGTAGCAGAGAATTTCAGAGATGGGTGGAGAGACAGCAGATAGAAAACTACCTTCCGCACATGCTGGTGAGTTACTGGGGGAAGCCCTCTGAACGGACAGTTTTGATGCCTCCCAGGCTGGGGCTGACCTAACTCTGCCTCCTGCAGGCCAGAACGCACGCCCAGCGGGCCTGGGTGCAGGCACAGTGGCAAGCATCATCCTGGCCCTCGTGCTTGCGGTAATGCTGCTGGTGGTGTGTGGCCCCCTCGCCTACAAGAAGCTGGTGAAGAAATGTAGGTGTAGGTGCCCCAAACCTCCTCCCTTTCAAGACCCTGTGTGGGGAGACTGGATGGGTTGCCCACGAGCCCCACAGAGGAGGGTTCCCGCCTTGAGAAAGCCGGCCGGGAGCACCCCTCCTTCACCACCCAGCCCTGCCCCTCTCCTGCCCACCGGCCTTTCTCCGCACCAAGTAACAAACAGAAAGTCAGGAAAATCACCGATTCGCCCACATCCGGGGGCCCAGCTGGGACCCACTGCAGCCCAAAGGGAGGGTATGGGCATTCTTTAGACTGTGGTGGGTTCAGAGGGTCTGACCCCAGAAGACACGTGTCCCAGGCCGGCTCCACCACTTAGCAGCTAATCAAACCAATTCCTCCCTGAGCTCTGGTTTCCTCATACAACAAATGGGCGACCCCAGACCTTGTGAAGGTAGCGGGTATCATCCTGGCCTTGCAGAACTCAGGAGGAAATCATTCGGAGACAAGGGTGTGAGATTAGAGAGGCTGCCCACTGCCGGAGGTGGGCAGTGATGGCTGGGTCCCTGGTGCCCTCCCAGGTCTTAATTCTGGTTCTAAGCACCCCATGGTGGTTTCTCCTGGAGAACCGGCCCCTCAGCATGCACCTGCTGCCTCCTCCCTCCTTCCCTGGCTCCCGCCCCCCTTGCCCACACCTGTCTCAACCCCCCTCCCCCTCCCCCTCCCCATGTGCCTTTCCTGTCTGTCACCCAGTCCGCCAGAAGAAGCAGAGACAGTGGATTGGCCCGACGGGAATGAACCAGAACAGTAAGTAGCCCCAGAGGCAGGATCCTCCCTCGGCCCAGGTCAGTAGCCACGAGACTCAGGAAGGAGGCTGTGAAGCAGGGTCACGGGTCACTGCCGACCATGGACAGAGCCAGTGGCTGCATGAGGCCTCTGAGCTCCACTGTGCTCGTCTAAGGTGTGACTGTGGCCACAGGTGTTAACGGATGGGACTCAGAGAAGAGGGCCCCGTGATCAAAGAGACTCGGAAGTCAGTGAGTTAAGCAAAGCTAGACACGGTTCTTTACTTCAGGACTTGTCAGAACCTTCATGGGCATTTTTGCGTGGTTCATCTCCAAAGCGGACATATGTTAAGAAGGGTTGTCCAAGCTAGATTTATCATGGAACGTCTTTATCGTGGAACAACTTTACAAGGCCAGTTTTAAGACATTTGGATGCAGCTGGCCCTGTCCCCACCCCTGGTCTCCATCCTCTCTCCTTCTGGCCACAGCCAGAGCCCCCTTTGTGGGTTGAACTACAGCCCTCCTCCTGCCTCTACTCCACCTTCTCCCCCACTATATGTGTCAAGGGCCGATTCCTTCAAGAAGGCGCTGTGTTGTCAAGTTTTTCTTACAATATAAAGACCCTCCGTTCCAGGAGGGCAGCCACCATATCTGCCCTATCACTCGTGTTCCAATTCCCAGCTTGATAAATGTTTGATAACTGACTGACTGTCTGACTGATGGCCTGCCCGCCAGTCAGCTTGCCAGCCGACCCAAAGCTGCTCTAAAAGCCTGAGCCCTGCTAGAATGAGCCTCCCCAGGAAGAAAGGGAAAAAGGGTTGCACTGAAGGAGCTCAGGGGGCCCTTGCCCCCCGCACCACGTTACACAGTGGGAACAGGAAATTCGAGTTGGGCCCCTGTTGGGGAGGAGGACAGAGCATCATGTCTAATGTTACTATCTCCCACATCCGCTCAGTGTCTTTCCATCGCAACCACACGGTGACTGTCCGGTCCCAGGCTGAGAACCCCACATCCTCCCGCCTGGAGAACGAATACAGTCAGCCTCCCAGGAACTCCCAAATCTCAGCTTTTCCAGGTAAGCACCAGCTGGCACTCCCAGGAATGACGGCAGGGCCGAGCAGAGGGTCACTTGATCGCCTGGAGAAAGAAGGGAGGCCG
The DNA here is from genome assembly GCF_000442215.2 of Lipotes vexillifer. NCBI lineage: Eukaryota > Metazoa > Chordata > Mammalia > Artiodactyla > Lipotidae > Lipotes > Lipotes vexillifer. The sequence continues at coordinate 4,557,242 of NW_006789022.1, read as the reverse complement.
AGCAGGGGGCAGAAGGATCAAACGGTCCCCCTTTGACAGCCGGTCATGGCAGGGTATGGAAGGGATACAGCCTTAACGGGCCACTCAGCTAGAGAGAATGTGCCGGGATGTCATTAACCCCAGCACTGCTGTGACCTAAAGGACCTGTTTCTCAATAAATGAGGCCCCTCGGATCCCTTGGAGGCAGAACAGAGCATCCATCAGTGGCCCGCAGAGCCTTGTATCGAATGCTCCCTGACTGGCACTGACAATTAAGCCGCAGGGAGGCTGGCATTCAGCATCATTAGAGGACACTAGCTGATTTGATCACAACAGTTTCAGGGCTATTGAGCCACCAGCTCAGAAAGCCTCTGTGATCTTCCAGCCCCTGCAGGGCTCTTGGCTCTGAAGGGCTCTCTCTGTGTAGCCTGGAGAGATAACCCTGCTCAAATGGCCTCCTTTCTTTCCACAGCTCTGGAAGGGGCCCTGCATCGTGTCTCCACCCAGCCCGATAACTCCTCTGACAGTGACTATGATCTGCACGGTGCTCAGAGGCTGTAAAAGGTGAGCCTGGCCCCCGGCAAAGCCCTGGGGATAAATAAGCACCAGCCACCTGGTTCCTCACCTCTGCTCACCCTGTCCGTCCATGACCTGGGTGGGGGGGCTGGGGGACGAGCACCTAGACTCTTATAAAGGAAAAGGGTAAAGCATCAACAATTTAGGTGACAGGAGCCGCTCTGGCCATGTGAGCAGAGGGGTCATGGGCCTTAAACTCCATCTCAGGGCTTCCCTGGTGGCGCAGTGGTTGAGAGTCCTCCTGCCGATGCAGGGGACGTGGGTTTGTGCCACGGTCCGGGAAGATCCCACATGCCGCGGAGCGGCTGGGCCCGTGAGCCATGGCCGCTGAGCCTGCGCGTCCGGAGCCTGTGCTCCGCAACGGGAGAGGCCACGACAGTGAGAGGCCCGCGTACCGCAAAAACAAAACAAAACAAAACAAAAAACTGCATCTCAGAAGACTACACAAAAGAGCCCCTAAGGGTAGGGGAAGTTTAAGAGGTACAAACTACTACGTATAAAAGAAATAAGCTAGGAGGATGTATTGTACAGCACAGGGAATATAGCCAGTATTTTATAATAACTATAAATGGAGTATAATGTATAAACATTTTGAATCACTATGTTGTACACCTGAAACTAACATAATATTGTAAATCAACTATACCTCGATTTTTTTAAAAAAGCACCCCTGAGAGTATTCTGATGGACTTACACCAGCAGGAAGGAGAAGCTGCTATCCCTGACATTGGGCTGGGGGCTTTGGGCCTGTCCCCCACCTCCCTGAACCATCTCCAGAGTATGAGGCTTCCTCCGCCGACACACTTCCTTCTCACCACACAGAACCGGGACCCGGGAACAAATATCAAGAGCCACCAGACCTTTTGTCCTGAGAATGCGCTGCAGTCACTGCTTGGAAAACAGTGTCCAGGTCCTTGCCCGGCAGGACCACGGACGTGACTTTCCAACATATCCTACTGCCCTGCAGAGGCAGGCCAGCTCAGACATCTCTCCACATCTTCACCAGCCCAGGCAAAGACCCCAACGCAGCTCAGCTGGCCCCCCTCCAGGTGTGGAAGCTGCGAAAGGGCAGAGCCCGGAAGCAAGCATCCCCCCCAAGCAGAGACACACGTGGTCCAGACCCGGGCAGCTCCCTCCCCCGTCTGTGGGACTCAGCTCTCTTCTCCAACTCTGACTCATGAGGATCCACAAGGATACTCACACCTTGGGGGTGGTGGGAGGCAAGGGCTGATTTCTCTCGTGCATTTTTAATATGTTCTTTGTAAATAATGATTTTTCTGCTTCCTGAGAACTAGAGTGCCCGGCCTTCTCAATCCAGGGTCCACCCCTGTGGATCCCTCTGGGGGTGATAGTGGGAAGGGGCACCTACCAGGGGGCGAGGGCTCTGCAGCCTCATGGTCAGAGGGTGCAACACTGACACAGGACCACCTAGCAAAGCACAGCAGCCACCAGCCAGCACGTGTGGCTGCCTGACCCAGAACCTCATCACCAGCCCTCGATCTGTGCCCCCTCTCCTCGCAGCCCCTCACTTGACCGAGAGCAGGGACCACTGGCTGTCAAGCCCAAAGGGCACCAGTGCCACCTCAAGGCCCTTCACAAAGTGGGTACCTAGTAAATCCTAGCCGATTTGGGATTTGGGTTCACACAGCTGTTAAAAGTCCAAAGCTCAAGTCTTTTCAGCCAATCAGTTAACCTTCTAACCTGAGAGTAAGAAACCAGGACTGAACATTCCTGTGGGTTAAGTAATTCCCTTAACTGAAATAGTCCCCTCGACTCCCCAGCAAGCCTAGACACATACCTAATCCTGCAGTGCCCGGGTTTCCTTAACGACAAGCCAGAGGAGGACATCTGACTCGGAACATAAGGGTCTAGTGAAGGGAGAGGACTGGCCGGGCCTCACTGGGCCCTGAGAAGACATCTCGGGGCTGGGGCCTTTCTCCACTCGATTTGGACCCATATCCACCAGGTGATATCAATGGTCCAAGCCACAGAAGCAACTCTGGAAGAGCAAAAGGAAGTTCCTAGAAAGATATGGTGGGAATGAAGGGGGGGTGCTCACAGAATCGGGGAGCTGGAGTGGCACAAGCATGCCAGAAGAGCCTGGCCAGCCCTCTGCCCCCACTGACACCCTGCAACCGACCTCTCACCCACCCCCTGCTCAGGACTCTGTCCCGAGAGAGCCCAGGGTGTGGCTCTGCCCCTGACCACGCAGGGAATCCGGAAACAGGGACACCTAGTCACCTGGGTACCAGGAGTCACCTGGCAGAGATTCCTATACTGAAGGGGCTCCTCAAAAGGGAACTGGGAGGCGGCCCTCAGGGAGGGGCAAAGGGCCCGAGGCACCAAATGTCTCTCACCAGCCCCTTTCCAGATAAAAGCTCTTTAATCTCTAGTCTGGCCACCATTCAGTGGCCTCACAGCCACCATGACCTACTTAAAAACACACCACCCCAAAAAAAGAGCTGCGTTGAGCAGAAAGTCTCTCTACAAAACTGTTTTGCAAGTAGTGGTGGGCTTGGGTGATGCATTTCCAAAAAGATGTTTGGTTAAGCAACTGAATAGGAGCTAACTCAGCCTCGGAGGCACCTTTGTCAAGTTCCAGCCTCGGTGGGCAGACACAGCCCACAGGCCGCTGGTCGGCGCCGCTCCTCTGATGAGCAACTGCCCGGTCTCCCTCAGCCGCAGAGGATGCCCTACTGTGACCTGGGCCCACCCCGGGGGCCACGTTCCAGCCTGCGGCCCCCAACCCCTCCACCCCCAGCCCAGAGCAGAGCAGAGGATACACCCTCTACCTCAGCCAGAGAGGGCAGCGCTCATCTGCCCCGGCCCACTCCCCTAAATCGTTGCCTACCTGACCCTCACGGGCAACCTGATTCTAGCACGTTCTCCGCATGTTAAGTCAAGGAAACTGGGGACCCCAAAAGGAAATTTCACTCGCAATACCAAGGACCGGGTCTAGCTTCAAGCCTGTCATGCCGCTAGGGTCTGGGTGTACCGACTGGCACTGAAAGGGCATTTCAAACTGCCTCGCCGCAGCTAAGTGTCCTTCTCACGGCGCTAGGAATCTCTGTGAGGCTCTGAACTTGACACTTAGGGTCTGTCCCCGTGCAGCCCCCACGGCAGCAAGAAGCCTACCGCGGGGGCTTCCCTGGTGGCTCAGTGGTTGAGAGTCCGCCTGCCGATGCAGGGGACACGGGCTCGTGGCCCGGTCCGGGAAGATCCCACGTGCCGCGGAGCGGCTGGGCCCGTGAGCCATGGCCGCTGAGCCTGCGCGTCCGGAGCCTGTGCTCCGCAACGGGAGGGGCCGCAGCAGTGAGAGGCCCGCGTACCGCAAAAAAAAAAAGTAGCCCACTGCGGTCTGGCAGAGGACGCCTAGTGATTTCATGTGGCGGGTGCAGGACAGGGAGGAAGGGGTGGGGAGCCCCTGGGGAGAGAGAGGCGAGAGCAGCAGGGGTGGCACGCGCTGAGTGACCAGCTAGAGCAGCTCTCCGCCGAGCTGCTTAGAAAGTGCTGCTGCCTCTCTTCGGCCCCTGGTACCCCCGACCACCACTCTGGGACCAACCCAAAGCACCGACTTGATTGTGCCCCTCGCCCAGCCCGTGAGATTTTCAGCTTCTTCCTACAAAGCCCAGGGGTCTCCCAGCTCTCCCTGGTGTCCTGCGTCCTCAGTCCCTGATACGCTTGCAAGGCAAGGTCAGAGTTCAGGAGCGGGCAAAGGGCAGTAACCCTTTGACCGGAGTCCAGGGGGATTCGCAGCACAGACTACCCAAGCTTTTCTTAGGACTGTGGCCGCTTGAAGCCTGACGATTTCTGGTACCACAGCGGCATCTCAGAGGATGCCCTGCAGCCAGATCACAGCAGGTGCAAGTCTTGTCCCCACCTCCCCAGGCTGAGTGACCCGCTGAACTACCCACCCTGCAGTCTCCTCCCCTTGTTTAAACTTGGGGGTTGAAGGGCTGCTGAGAGGATGCACATCAAAGGTTAATACAAGGTGCAGCCCCGCTGAGTATTCAACGCTGGAGATTCTCAGCATCTCTGGACATCATCCACAGGCAGCCTGCCCTCGTCACCTTGCAGGGAAGGAAACAGAATGAAAGAACAAGACGCCCTCCCAGGCCTCATGATGAGCAGCTGAGCTCAGGGGTTGCTGGAGAGGGAGGCAGGCTGGGTAAGGCAGAAAACCGCTTGGCTCCACAGCCAGTTTAGCAGCCTGCTGCCCCTCCATCCGCATTTAGAAACCGGATGCGAAGATTCGAACCCAAGCTGGGGGTTCTTCCTGGACAAGCTGACAGTCCCGGTCAGCCCAGCAGGTGGCAAGAATGGGGCCCCACCTGTGCTCCGCTGAGGCTCGCATGCCCGCTAGCGGGGCTCTGTGGCCTTGCACCGCCCAAGCTCTCCACCCAGGACAAGGCAAATGTGCAGGCTCCAGCGTGAAAATGCCTCAGATGGAAAAAAAACGGGGCAAAAGTGGAAAGGGAAATGCTGTAAGAGCCACGCCCCGGGGGGGAAGGGGCAGGGGAGGGCAGCAGCTCAAGAAACAATATTCAGAAAGATGGGGCTTTGTGAACATGAACCAAAGAGGCCTAAAGGCTACGGAAGAAATCGCAAAACAAAGAACGTTGCCCACCATCCAGTTCTACAAGGATTAAGTCAGCCAGTGCAGTCGCTGACCCACAGTGCACCCTGAAATGCAGTCAGGATGAAAAAACAAAAAGGCACTTGTGCTTTGGAAAAACAAGCTCCTGAGATAGAGATACCTCAGGAAAAAATTTTAATGAACCCAGATTCTTGCACCTTCCCATGCATACATAGAAAAGCACTAAAATCATTAACTGAGATGTCTGATCCTCGCGACTAGCAGTCATTTTTAACCAAGATGTGTGCCTGACTGCATACGTTCCCCAGCCAAAATCATATCTATGCTGGCTTCTCAGAGCTACTGAGTGGCTGTTTCCTGGGCAATAGTCCATATATAGTAAGGTCCCTCAATAAAACTGAAACCCACAGCTCTTGCACTGTGCGTTTTTCTTTCAGTTGACAGTTTGGGTGACCACAGAGGGACCCAGAGCAGACTTCTCTCCCCCTGAACTCTCCAATCATCCGGAGCCCTGGTACCAGCGAAGGCCCCTTGTGCCTGCTGCCTCCTCAGTGAGTCCAGACGACTGAGTGAGTCTCTCCTGAGTCTCAGAGCTCCCATCTCGGTTGGCAATCCTGAGTTCCATTCGGTAGTAGATAAAAAAGGTACCTGACTTCTCAGTTGAAAGATACAGAGAAAGTGCTCGGTTGAAAGACACTCAGAAAACCATCCAGTTGAAAGACACCGGGAAGGTTCTGACTGGGTGATTAGGTAGGAGGCCGGCCTGACGTCTTTCATCAAGTTGGCAACTTAACAGGGTTTGTCAGGACAAAAGCGAAGATACCAGATGAGAGCTTTCGGCTCCAAAAACGGACCCGGCTCTTACCGGCCAGTTAACGACTTTCTCAGGCAACTGAGAAATTTACGGAAGCAATAAAAGCGAATCCTCATACCGTGCAGCAGTCCCATAGGGAAACCCACTCATTAATTTTAAAAACTAGCTCATCCAGGGACCCACACATAGGGATTGGCCATCCAGGGCTCTCTCTGTGTGCCCACAGTGGTTTTAGACTGCCAAAGGGAGAAACGGAGACACACAGAAGAGCTGAAACGACTCTAGGGTGACACCTAGAGGTGCCTGATTGCACCTATTCCTTAGCCGAAATCATGTATATACTGGCTTCTCCCCCTAACTCCTTGGAGCAGTTTCTCAGAGCTACTGAGAGGTTGTTCCCCAGGCGGTAGTCTGCAGTAAGGTCTCCAAATAAAACTGAAATCCACGAGTCTTACGTTGTGCATTTTTCTTTCAGTCGACAAAATCAATGGAGCCCGCTGGCAGCCACGTCTTCACTTCTCAAATTCACTGGAACCACAACACTACTTTTAACTCATCAAAGTTTATTATGGCAATTAATTATATAATACAAACATACCAGCGATCGTTCATCCAGTTCAGAAGCACTCGAACCAATAGAGTCCCTTAGTGATTTCTCTGTATAAATTACTTATGAGAAGCAAGCACAGCTGGTCAGGGACCGACAGGGCTAATCGAGCATCTCATCGCACGCACCCACTGATGGTACGCAGGCCGGGGAGGGGGGCAGGCACCAGAAGGTCGAGTTTCCTCGTTGGCCCCCAGCACCCCAGGCCCACCAGATGCTGGGTACTTGAGTAGTGGACAATTCAAGGCACATATGACTTCCTAACAGATAGCAGCTCCAGAGTCTGCCCTTGAGACCTGGTTCACATCTGCAGCAACCAAGGTAATGCTTTATTCATCACACACCCCCCCTTTGGTCTGTTGTCATTTTTATTACTTAATGTGCTGAAAATCCCCAACGTGCTGGGGGCTGCATGTGGCTCAGAGTCACAATCCCTGCCCTATACGTTCTGAAGACGAGGGAGATGCAAAGCAACGACTCTGACGCAGTGATGGAGTTTTACAAAGCACCACGTGGGAAGAAACTGTTAGGGTATCTTTTGATGTCTCTCTCAGGAGGGCTTTTGGGGGTGGGGAAGAGTTACATCAGGCAGCCAAAGGAAGGGGATGAAGTGAGGGCTGCTGTGAATGAGACTCAAGGCACTAAGGGAGCAGATGGACGGGGTGGGCCTCAGAAGTCAACCGGAAGCAGGGGACGCCAGACAAGAGAGGTGGCCGGGGAGGTGACTCGGCCCTCCACTCCTAAATGAGCTCCTGAAGTGGCCGCAGTCTCCTGGGCCTCCTCCAGCCAGAGGGTCCGAGGCAGCCCCCGGATCCTCCAACCAGGGTGAGCAAGGGCTGGGGTCTGCCTCCACAATCCCCGGCCCACTCACTGCACTGGCTCTGCTGCTGTCATTCAAACCAGCACACAGGACAGGCTCAACTGACATCAGCCTGTCGGGAGTTCAATTATGGTTTTGCGTGACTTAAAAATCATTGTTTTTCCTAACTCTGTTCTCTCTCCCTGATCCAACCCTGCCATGGTGCATGGGGCAGGCCATCCTTGAATGGACCCAAGACACACAGAGAGCTGCATCCCTTAGCGTGGGTACCTCGGTCAAACGTGCCAAATCCCAGAGGAGAGGGAGGGGGTGAGCAGCCCACAGAGAGGACCGAATGCCCTGCCTGGTGAGAACCAGGAAAGCCAAAGCCAGTCACTGAAACCAGGCGCGCCCTTCCCCCAGGAGGCCAGCAAGCACTGGGGCCGTCTGGCACAGCCAAGCCAGTCACACTGCCCGGTGCCTTGCCAGGCCTGTGTGCTCCCAGCCAGGTCCCTCCAGGCCCCCACGCATGACACAAGTCCACGGGGAGCCCACTCCACTTCCAGTTGACCCTCGAATCTCAGCAGGGGGGTGGCCAAAGGTTGTAGTACAGGTGGAAGTAGGGAAGGGCCAAGGGCCAGGACCGCGCCTAATACCCAGGCCAGGCAGGACCCTGAGGCAGTGGAAACCCATAGGGAGGGGCAGGCCCAGGGGGATAGGGCGACTGAAGGGGGCCTGATGGCTGGGGCTGCGTGGGGTACGGAGGTTTTCCTCCTGTTGAGAGGTAGGGGGGCTGTTGAGGATAACCAGGACCGAGGACCCGGCCCCCCGCCACGGGGTACCCAGGGCCGGAGGCACCAGTGGGGGCCACGGGATAGGCCGGCCGGGGAGGCGTGCTCCTCTGTGGGGACCAGGAGTAGCCTGTGGCAGCCCTGGGTCCTGGCTGGGCTGACGGGTACGGGGGACCCACAGGCCCGCTGTAGGAAAAAGAGGGCTGGGACACCACAGGGAACGGGGCCGGCGGGAGCACCCCTTGGGCGGTGGGGCCCACGGGCAAGCCTGGAGAGGGGCTGTAGGGCAACGGGTAGGGAGGGACCTCCGGAGGCTGCTGATCTTCGGCGACAGGGGGCGTCGCCTGGGGGCCCGGGAGAGATGGGGGAGGCGGGCGGGGAGGAGGGGCGCCCCCAGCCAGCTCCAGGGAGGCCCTGGGCTTCCTCATCACATCCTGGAGCTTCTCCACGCGAACCCGGCGCAGATGGGACAGCATCCTCACAGAGGAGAAGTTCTCCAGAAACGTGTCCAAGGGCACCTCGCCCTCCAGGAACTTCTCAGCCATGGCCTGGAAGACATAAGCTCCAGTGGCAACAGGGGTCTGCCGGGATCGAGGCCACCTGAATACCCCTGGGTCAGAGGTCAGCTGCGACCCTCCCACCCCAGCCAGGCTCAGGAGCTGCCTGTCTTCTCTGGCCCGCCCCCCCGCTTTGGGAATTTCTCTCTATGGCCCTTCTCACTGCTGATGTATTATACAAGCGTGTGTTTATTTATTCTGTCTCCCTCACCAGGACATCAGCCCCCAGAGGGCGGGGACCACCTGTCATGGCCACCGCCGTCCCCACCCTGGCATCGTGCCAGGCTCACAGCAGCTGCTGCACAGTGTGTCGACTGGCCACATGGACACTGGCCCCCTGGTCACTAGCACAGCCCAGCCCAGGGGCTGTGGGACCTGGGAGCATCTTCCACCCAGAGCATGGACATGTGGAGAGAGCCAGTCTGCCCACAGAGAGTGAAGAGAGGCCCAGAGGGAAGCAGAAGAGAGAGACCCGGCAGCCCCAGGAGAGGGGAGGCGCTGGGGGCCTGGCTTCAGCCCTGGAGGGCTCCTACTGCACTGCCCTCCCACCCAGGCCTGCCAGCTGCCCCGCAGCTGTGCTGTTTATCGCCCATTTCTGCTTCAGCCAGTGATGTTGGGTTCCTGTTCTCTGCATCCAAAAGGGCCTCCACTGGGACTCCGGTGGAGGTGCCATTCACCGCTGCCGTGACTAAAGCCCTGGTCCCACGCCCTGCGGACACTGGTGCCCAGGACGAGGGCTCCTGCTGCAGGGGCAACTGTTCAGGGCAGAGGGGGCGTCAACGGCCGTCTCACCTCAGCCTCTTCTTCAGTCTTCATGCTTTCTATCTGCAGAAGGTCCAGCAAGGCCCCGAGCTGCAGTGCTGAAGAAAATTTCTCTGGAAGGAAGGGCAGAAAGGTTGACATTTCAAAAGTGCCTCTGGATTCCGTGGTGGCGGCCAAGGTTTCTGCAAGCCTCTCTGAGGGTCAAGCCACCGCCCTGGGGTCCGCGGCAGAGCCCCTTTCGGTCGGTTCCCTTCCTGAGCAGAGAGGAGCTCAGCTGAGCCCCTCCACGCCAGCCCAGGAAGCGAGAGACCTCAGGCTTCGGAGCCCACCCCCCCACCCCCCAATCCTGTCCTTCCCCTCAGGGAGTTACTTCACCTGCCTGAGCGTCAAGTCCCCCACCTTCAGGACCAGGACAGCCCCTCACCTTCACAGACAGCAGGTTGGGACACAGCGAGCCCGAACCAGCTCCACAAATCACCAGAGCAGGGCTGGCTGAGTGGCCAGCAGCAGCCCAGGATGCATGCTCTCTGGATTCAAATCCCAACTCCACCTCTACGTAGCTGTGGAGCCCTAGCCACGTTCCTGCATCTCCCTGAGCCTCACTCCTCTCATCTATGACATGAGAATGACGACAGTACCTACCCTTAGATGGCTGTTAAAGCACTTAGCCAGGGCTGGGGACATGGTGACCCACAGTAACTGCTGGCCCCTTCCTGTCCTGGGGAGGGAGAGGGAATCTGTCCTTCCACGTGACTCCAGCAGCTCCCCCAGCCCCACCAGGAATGGGGACCCTGAGTGGACAGAGGCGCCCCCAGCACACACTCCTGGGGCCGGTCGCTTACCCAGCTTTGCCTTCTGCTCCTGGCACCGCTCCACCAGCTTCCGGAGCTCCTGGTACTTGTCCGAGAGGTTCGAGCGGCTGATCTCCAGGGGACCCTGGAACTCCAGGTTCTGCTCAGCCAGGCTCCGGTTGGTGGCCAGTGCCATCTCCCGCTCCAGCTGCAGGTCCTGGACCTACAGAGCAGGACACTTGACCGTGAGACCCGCCACACCACCACTCAGCTCGCGGGGGGCTGGACCTGGGGCTTCCGGGACCCGTCACTCACCATGGGGGGAGCCAGGCAACACTCAGCCCCTAACTAGAGTCAGACGGACCCAGGTTCCAACTCTGAGCAAAGCACTCCAAACCAGACACCTCACCAAATCCTTAACCCCACAGCCTACGTGGTGGATGCATGCAAAGGGCCATGAGACGAGCGGGAGGAGACCCCCCCGGAGGCTGTGCAGAGCTCCAGGGAGGGGTCGGAGAAAGTCAGAGCCTTCCTAGGAGGGAAGGGACCAAGTCTCAACCACCTGTCCCCAGGATTCAGAGTCAAGAGACCTCCTCTGAGGTGCACTGATGTGGCCCAGACCTGACCACAGGCCAGACATGCAACGAAGCCCCCAAATAAAGTTAGTGTGAGGAGTGAGAACGCCAGGGCCAGCCCGTGACACCGACTCCAGAGGGACCTGTCCCTGCCTCCTCCACAGGTGTGTCCTACAGAGAAGCTGCTCAGATGAGCTAACACAGAGGCCCCCAAGAACCTCAGGGGAGTCCCCAGGACCAGCTGAGGACTCCCACCAGCACAGGCGACCCGTGGCCCCCGAGGCTCTGATGCCAACCTTTGCACCTGGATGTGCCCCACTGAAAGCACGCCCCCAAGCTGAGCAGCACTCTCCCCTCGTCCAGGTCCTTTGTTGTCACCAGCCGGTGAGGCGGCAGCCTCGGGAACCCTTCCCAGACCCGCTCTCACCTGAAGCCCTGTCCATTTGTCAGGGAGTCCTCTTTACTGACAGGAGGGCAGAGAGTCAGACCCACACCCCTGAGGGAACGGGGACGCCAGCAGCACCAGTGGCACCAGCACCCACAGCAGGGCTCAGGGCACAGCTTGGCAAGACCAGCTTCCACGCGGGAGCCACTGGGCAGCTTCTCCACCACGGTCGGCACATGGCGAACCAAGCCTGACTGGCTCGTCCCCAGTCAGACGCGGGAAGGCCACGGGCGTCCTGGAGGAGGGGGCTTCCGGGGGCTGCAATCCTGCCAGTCCCCAGCCACAGGGCCTCGAGCGCTGCGCTCTGTGGTGGGCCTGGAGCCTGCTCCCCCGCTCCAGACTGGAAAGAGAGATGCCACGGCTACCAGAAGTAATGGGGTCTGGCCACGGCCTCTCAGGTCTGCCCCCACTCCTGGGTTGTCTGCCTTGCTGCCACCAATACCCTCTGGAGCCACTGAGCAAGCATCCTGACTCAGGGACGCCCGCACTGCAGAGTTCCAGTCTCACTTTCATCAGCCGGGAGAGCTTTTCTTTTCTTATGTGTCTGACACAGAGCGGGGGGCCTGAAGCCCTCTGCTCAGCTGCCCCTTACGGGGCCCCAGATCCTCAGTGGACATGTCCTCTGTATACCTCCACTGCCTTTTCCCTGGATCTTAACCAGTAAATCTATGCCGTGTCATTTTCCCCTAAACCTAGTCCTACCCGTTTCTGCCCCCTTTCCCCAGAGCCTCCCCCAAATCTTTCTCCATTAGGGGTTCACTAGGAAGCCCTTGATCGGTCAATAAGACAGTTCAAGCACCCCACCAGAAGACCCCGATATTCATACTCTTCCACATGGAGAGAGGTCCCCTACTCTTTTCTCTGAGCAAAGTCCACACCCCAAACTCAAAGAGCTCCCATCTCCCCTCACAATCCCATGGCGACTCAATTACCATCTTATAGCCCGTGCTAGGAACATAGTCCAAGGGGTTTTGCAAGTCTAGGGAGCTCGCCCTCCTTCATCTTTCCCTTGTCATCAGCAAAAATGGAAACACATTCCAAAGGCCAACCAACGAGCTCGGCATTATTTGTGTCCGTGTCTCCCAAGCATCAGGGGCAGGAGGCGGGAGCGTGCAGAGCCACGGACAGGCTGGACCGTGGGCACGTCCAGCTCTGCGGCCACATCTGGTCACCTGACCTTTCCAACCTCGCAGGGGAGTCACAGGGCCAAGGCGCCGAAAAGGGCGGGGAGAGCCCTTTATAAAGTGTAAAGCTCTGCACGTTCAGAAGGGTTGTTTTATTCCCGTGAGGACCACGATTAGGAACTGAGACGGTTCGGTGTCTGTTATGATAGGGAAGGGATTAAACAGGAGATGAGCCTAATCCCAGCCCCAGAACGGCTCCTCCTGCAGACGCAGGGCCAGGCCAGGTGGTTGGGGAAAGGTGGTTACAAAACGGTACCAGTGGGCTTCCCTGGTGGCGCAGTGGTTGAGAGTCCGCCTGCCGATGCAGGGGACACGGGTTCGTGCCCCGGTCCAGGAAGATCCCACATGCCGCGGAGCGGCTGGGCCCGTGAGCCATGGCCGCTGAGCCTGCGCGTCCGGAGCCTGTGCTCCGCAACGGGAGAGGCCACAACAGTGAGAGGCCCGCGTACAGCAAAAAAAAAAAAAAAAAAAAAAAAAAAACGGTACCAGTGCTTGTAGAAACCACCTCCAAATCCAGGCTGGAGCAACAGTGTGGGGACTCCTGGGGCATGCGGGTCCCCGAAGGCACCAGGCACCAGAGTTGGCATGGGGGCTCTGGACTCCCTGGCACTGCGCCCCCGGAACTCCCAGGGGGCCCAGGAACTAGACTGAGAGCCCAGGGGCTCCTCTGCCTGGCCAGGGTGAAGGCCACAGAACAGGCAGATAAACTCGGCCCAAACCCCCAACAAGCCAGTGTCCTTAAGAAGGGTCTCAGGGCTGGGACGAATTGGGAGACTGGGACTGACGTATACACACCACTATGTATAAAATAGATAACTAGGGGCTTCCCTGGTGGTGCAGTGGTTGAGAGTCCGCCTGCCGATGCAGGGGACAGGGGTTCGTGCCCCGGCCGGGGAGGATCCCACATGCTGTGGAGCAGCTGGGCCCATGAGCCATGGCCGCTGAGCCTGCGCGTCTGGAGCCTGTGCTCCACAACGGGAGAGGCCACAATGGTGAGAGGCCCACGTACCCCCCCCCCCAAAAAAAAGACAACTAATGAGAACCTACTGTATATCACAGGGAATTCTACTCAATTCTTTGTGGTGACCTAAACGGGAAGGAAATCCAAAAAAGATGGGATATATGTCTATGTATAGCTGATTCACTTTGCTGTACAGCAGAAACTAACACAACATTGTAAAGCACTGTAAAAACTATACTCCAATAAAAATTAATAAAATTAAATTAAAAAAAGAAGGGCCTCAGTCCCATCTGCTATCCTTGGCCCCATGACAGCCCTCCTCTACCTCAGGGAAGTCTTGGGCCAGCCGCTCGATGGCCGCCGGGTCATTCTGCATCTCCTCCAGCTCCTCCAGGGTCTTGTCTTTCAGGGTCTCCATCTTTCCCTGGGAGCACAGAACGACACTGAAGTGAGGAAGGGACTGCTCAGGGGGAAGGGACCCCCAAGCCCATATTCATCATCTGTCAAAGGACCAACTGGAGTTTCCCAACGATGCCTCCAGTCCACGGGGAGGACCAAGGAGGGTCAGAGTCCGGCCCCCCGACCACCCCCGTCCCCAGGGAGACTGAGAAGCTGCTCCTCGACCCAGACCATGAACAGCAGGCTACATGGAGGCACTGGGCAGTCAGAGGCAAAACCATGATTCCTGGCGGTGCCAGATGAAGCTCCCCAAGGAGCAGACAGGAAAGGCAGGAGGAGGGAGGCTGACAGCCAGGGACAGAGACTAAACTTGGCCCAAGGCCGCCTGTGAGCCCTGATGGCAGCACACACTCTGGGAGGTGTCCATTTCTGCCTGAACCCTAAATACACCCACCCTCCACATGGGGGCCTTGCTGGCTTTAACGTCACAGGCTCAGAAGCCTCCCTGCCGGTTATGTTTAGCGCACACCAACCACCTTGGGTTTCCCTCAAGCATTCTCTGCAACAGCCATCCACGCCACGTGCCACAAAAACAGACTGTCAGGACTTCCCTGGTGGTGCAGTGGTTGAGAGTCCGCCTGCCAACGCAGGGGACACGGGTTCAAACCCTGGTCCGGGAAGATCCCACGTGCCGCGGAGCAACTAAGCCCGTGCGCCACAACTACTGAGCCTGCGCTCTAGAGCCCGTGCTCCGCGACAAGAGAAGCCACCGCAATGAGAAGCCCACGGACCGCAACAAAGAGTAGCCCCCGCTCGCCACAACTAGAGAAAGGCCCGCGTGCAGTGATGAAGACCCGATGCAGCCAAAAATAAATAAATTATTTTTAAAAAAACGGACTGTCACATGTGTCCCCCCCCCCCCAAAAAAAAGACAACTAATGAGAACCTACTGTATATCACAGGGAATTCTACTCAATTCTTTGTGGTGACCTAAACGGGAAGGAAATCCAAAAAAGATGGGATATATGTCTATGTATAGCTGATTCACTTTGCTGTACAGCAGAAACTAACACAACATTGTAAAGCACTGTAAAAACTATACTCCAATAAAAATTAATAAAATTAAATTAAAAAAAGAAGGGCCTCAGTCCCATCTGCTATCCTTGGCCCCATGACAGCCCTCCTCTACCTCAGGGAAGTCTTGGGCCAGCCGCTCGATGGCCGCCGGGTCATTCTGCATCTCCTCCAGCTCCTCCAGGGTCTTGTCTTTCAGGGTCTCCATCTTTCCCTGGGAGCACAGAACGACACTGAAGTGAGGAAGGGACTGCTCAGGGGGAAGGGACCCCCAAGCCCATATTCATCATCTGTCAAAGGACCAACTGGAGTTTCCCAACGATGCCTCCAGTCCACGGGGAGGACCAAGGAGGGTCAGAGTCCGGCCCCCCGACCACCCCCGTCCCCAGGGAGACTGAGAAGCTGCTCCTCGACCCAGACCATGAACAGCAGGCTACATGGAGGCACTGGGCAGTCAGAGGCAAAACCATGATTCCTGGCGGTGCCAGATGAAGCTCCCCAAGGAGCAGACAGGAAAGGCAGGAGGAGGGAGGCTGACAGCCAGGGACAGAGACTAAACTTGGCCCAAGGCCGCCTGTGAGCCCTGATGGCAGCACACACTCTGGGAGGTGTCCATTTCTGCCTGAACCCTAAATACACCCACCCTCCACATGGGGGCCTTGCTGGCTTTAACGTCACAGGCTCAGAAGCCTCCCTGCCGGTTATGTTTAGCGCACACCAACCACCTTGGGTTTCCCTCAAGCATTCTCTGCAACAGCCATCCACGCCACGTGCCACAAAAACAGACTGTCAGGACTTCCCTGGTGGTGCAGTGGTTGAGAGTCCGCCTGCCAACGCAGGGGACACGGGTTCAAACCCTGGTCCGGGAAGATCCCACGTGCCGCGGAGCAACTAAGCCCGTGCGCCACAACTACTGAGCCTGCGCTCTAGAGCCCGTGCTCCGCGACAAGAGAAGCCACCGCAATGAGAAGCCCACGGACCGCAACAAAGAGTAGCCCCCGCTCGCCACAACTAGAGAAAGGCCCGCGTGCAGTGATGAAGACCCGATGCAGCCAAAAATAAATAAATTATTTTTAAAAAAACGGACTGTCACATGTGTGCCCTCGTCAGAGAAGGACAAAAAAATCACCACCAAGTTGGCCCTACAGCCACCAGAAGGAAAAGAAATCGACCGACCTGAATGGGATGCCTGCTTTGACAGAAGACCTGGTTTCAGCGGTCCTCTCCCTGTCGCTCTGCCCAGAGGAACATCGACTGATGCCTGTGTGACACAGGGGACACAAGCAGGCCCCAGGATGGAGCCCCAGCGAGAAGAGGAAGCACCAGGACTCGTTTCCCTTCTGCTGACAGGATCCTCTCCTTTCATCTGTTTTTAGCTTTTCTAGATGTGCGTCTTACAGTCCTCATTTCTCATCACAGAGGCTCTGCCAATCTTCCGAAGATGCCAACACTACAGATACCCAGAGCCCCCACCCCTGGCGCCAGGGCTCAGCAGGAGTGACGACTGGGCCGAGCGGCCACCATGGAATCGAGGCCCAGGGTTATGGCTGTGCAGCCAGAGGTGAGCTCCAGGCCTGCTTCCTCGTCTGGACTAGCAAGGGAAGGCATCTCCCAGGGCAGCAGAAAGATGAAGGAGAAACCAATAAACAGAGACCACACGACCCCATTGGTCAGGAAGGCCCGGGTTTACCCCTCATGTCCCGGTGTAGCTATAAAAGGTGCCCCTTTTCAACACTCAAAAGTGTCCCAGGACTTCCCTGGTGGTCCAGTGGTTAAGACTCCTCGCTTCCACTGCTGGGGGTGTGAGTTCAATCCCTGGTTGGGGAACTAAGATCCCACCTACCACACGGCATGGCCAAAAATAAATAAATAAAAAGTGTCCCGGTTTAGACAACAAATTCCATGGTCACCCTACTGATAAAGAGCTATCCAAACAGGGTCACCCCCACTTTCTGTTACCTACTGAGGGTTGAATGTCACCCCCCAACCTCCAAGACAAGGAATGCCAAGCTTCGATGGGCACCTAAACCTGGGGGGACACTTGCTGAGAATGCAGGTGCCCCAGCCCCACCCTCAGAGCCCTGTGTCGTAGGCCAGAGTCGGGCCCAGAAATCCAGAAGCTCTCCCAGAGATGCTGATGCAGCTGATCCGGGGCCAGATTCTGAGAAAGACGACAGCTCGTTGCTAGTCATGTGAAACCAGTCAGAGGCCACTGGTTACTGAGCATCGCAGCATTGAGTTTTACACGCGCTATCTCTCCTACTCCTGCGAGGGGGCAGCACCGTCCCACTGGCAGGTGGGGATCAGAAAGGTTACAAATGGAAGTTAAAATTCTGCACTCTGTCTACACCTCACTCTGATGCTCCCAAAACCCTGGGCTAAAGGTTGGGTCAGAGGCACAGCAGGCCACAGGGGCCTGGGGAAGGAGCAGAAATGGGGAGGCCCACCCTATTACACTGCAAACCCAGTGAGTCCACCATGAGTTGGACACACAGGAGGAACGGAGAAACATTCTGAAGATCTGGAACATCAGGGGCCTGGACTCGATCAGACTCACCTCATCTGAGTCCTGGACCCTGCCACTTGCCATTGTGGGGCCCTGCACAGTGGACCCACCCTGAGCCTCAGCCTCCTCATCTGTAAAATGGGTTCGTGCCACGGTCGACACAGGCAAAGCTCTGGCCAACGTGAGGCCTGGCCTAGAACAAATGCTGGCAAAAGGCTCCAACACCACAGAAGTCACTGATTTGTTACTGAGGCCTCCAACACAGCCCAAACTTGCCGGGCCTCAACAGCACCCATCTTGGCTCCACCCAGAGCGGGATCTGCCACAGAAGGGTGTCTGCTCCTTCCCACAGTCAGGGCTGAGCACAGAGACACCCCTGGACTGAGGATGGAAGCTCCAGGGTGGGCAGCTGGCTGGCCGCACACAAACGGCACCCTTGACAGTGCCATCCACGAGGGCCCTGGAAGGTCCAGACGTGCCTACCACACACCCAGTGGGAGAGCCCCACGTAGAGCCGCAGTTCCCCAGGACGGGCCCCAACTCTCCCCAACCATTTACCACATCCATGCTCGATGAGACCACCTTTAAGGCAGCGTAGCCTCAAGAGCCAATGGCATACCTTCTGGTCTCAGGACACCTGTCACTCCTCACATTACTGAGGACCCCAAAGAGTTTTCATTTCTGTGGATTTTAGCTATTGATATATGTATCAAAATTAAAAGTGAGAGATTTTTAAAACACAATATGAAAGCACACACACTAGCCATCAGAAGGATGTCGTGTCGTGAACCCTCTGAAAACTACCCTGTGTACTCATTTGAGAAAGACAGTAAAAAGGAAAATAACGTCTTAGGTTGTAGAAACTGTTCTGACCTCATAAGTGGCCAGACAGGGTCTCAGAGATACCCCCCCCAGGGCTCCCTGGAACACACTTTGAGAACCACTGGCCTAGACGTTAGGAGAATGGACTCTGGAGCCAGACTGCCTGGATTTGACGCCTGGTTCTGCCACTTATTAGGTGTGTTATTTAATCTACTTGTGCCTCAGTTTCTCCACCTGTAAAACGGCAGTACCTGGAACGTAGTTAGCACTATGTACGTCTTTGCTGTTACCAGGACCCTCAAACGCACGTTACACAGTGAGTCCCGCTATTATCCAACCTCACAGACGAGGTTCTGAGAGGTGCCCAAGGTCACCAGGCCAGGAAGTGGCAGTGCCTTAACGAGTCCAGGAGGCTTCTCACCTTCCTTCCTTCCTTCCTTTCTTTCCAGTTTTATTGAGATATAACTGACACACAGCACTGCATAAGTTTAAGGTGTACAGCATAATGATTTGACTTACATACATCATGAAATGATGACCATCCATCACCTCCTACAGATATAAAATTTTAAAAATAGGAAAAAAATTTTTGTGTGTGATGAGAACTCTTAGGATTTTCTCTCAACAACTTTCATATATAACATACAGTGCTAATTATACTTATGTTGCCTCTATTATAAATTATATTTTTATAAGTAAAAACCTATAAAATTGTTATAAATTATATTTATCATGATCTATTTATCATCCCTAGTACTAACTTATCTTATAATGGGAAGTCTGTGCTTTGTATCTGCCTTCATTCAATTCCTCCTCCCCCACCCCCTGCCTCTAGTAACCACGAATCTCTTTTTCTATGAGTTTATTTGTATGTTTGTTTGTTTTTGAATATAATTGACCTACAACACTGTTAGTCCTATTACACAACATAGTAATTCATTTCCGTGCATTTCAAAAAGATCAACAGGGTAAGTCTAGTTACACTCAGTCACCATACAAAGATATTACTTAGTTATTGACTATATTCCCCACACTGTACATCTTATACTCGTTGACTCATTTATTTTGCAACTGCAAGTCTGTACCTCTTAGTCTCCCTCACCTATTTCTCTCCTCCCCCCAACACACCCCCGCCTCTGGTAACCACCTGTTTGTTCTCCGTATCTATGTCTCTGTTTCTGTTTTGCTATGCTTGTTCATTTGTTTTTTAGATTCCACACATAAGTGAAATCATATAGTACTTGTCTTTCTCTGCTTGACTTATTTCACTCAGCATAATAATTTAACTAATATATTTTTTAATGAAGTTTTCCTTTTTCCTGAGCTACCTGTGTCCAGCTAGCTTAGCATCTGTCATCCTCTTGCCCCTTCCTCTCTGAGAGCACTCAGGTGGGTGTAGCCTCATCTGACAGAGGAAAAGCAGAGACCCTGGAGAGAAAGGGATTTGTCAGTGAGTCCCTGCAGAGGCAGGATGAGAATCAGGCGCTCAATCCCCCTGTGCCTTTTTTACCAAGTCTCCGCCAGGACCCCACACGCACTACCCTTCAGATGCCTACGGCCTGACATTGAGCACCACCAAGTGAGGCCACCACAGTGTCCAGACTGACCAGCAGAACATGGGGGCTACAGTCTGGAGAGGACAGCCCAAGCTCCACCACCTGCACGGGGAGATCCATACGACGAGCACACCCGCCACAACGTCAGGCTTCGAGCAGACCAGGAGAGCCGTGCTGCATGCCGGCCGAGGCAGGGAGAGGCTGAGGGGGTCTACGCTGGGCCTCTCAGCCCAGAAGGCCCAGGGAGCTCATCTGACTGCACAGGAGGTGCTGATGTAGGACCCACCCTGCAGCCCCCTGACGGGCCTGGCTTCCCTGACGGGCTTGCCTTCACAAGCCACTTTCCCCCCCCTTGAAAAGGGAAATGTTTTGATTAAAGTCACCAAAACAAAATCTTTATAAAACTTTCAAGTATTTTACAACATACTGAACTGTTGTACTAATGCGGCTGACCAAAGGGTAGTACTGATGCCTCTGTGCGTCCCGTGTGCACGTCCATCCTTCTTGAACTTGTAGTGCATGTGGGCGTCCACAGGTGAGTCTGTGAAGACAAAGCTGCCAAGCCTTCCCCCTGGGCCTGAGAGTCCCAGGTCAGGTCACACAAAGTCCCTGATGTTGCTAAAACCCGTGTGAGGCTCTGCTGCTTCCACAGGACAGGGGGCAGCAGCAAGGATGTCACTCATCGAAGTCTGATAATAAGTCACTGTAGATATTTAGCGAGAAAGGAGACTTTCCGGTGTTCAATAAAGAATGGTGGCCAATCAAGAAATAAATAAGCAAGGGAGCACCCCAGACAATTCCAGGGTGTGCTGAAGTGTGTGACCCCCTGTACCACTACACACGGCCCCCTGAGATGCCTTCCCCTCCAACCACCGGCCCAAATGATAACGCTGAAGCCCCACACCTGGTTCTGTTTGATGGCTTTAAACTCCTCATGGTGGGACTTCCCTGGTGGTCCAGTGGTTAAGAATCGGTCTTGCAGTGCAGGGGATGACAGTTCGATCCCTGGTCTGGAAACTAAGATCCCACGTGCCGCGGGGCAACTAAGCCCGTGCACCACAATGAAAGATCCCACAAGCCACAACGAAGACCCGACACAGCCAAAAAATAAATAAATACATAAATATTTTTTTTAAAAAAAGAAAGAAAAGAAACAAACTGTTGCTTAGAAAAAAATAAACTCCTCACGGCAAAAATCCCTGAAACATCTATCTACCTGGTGATCTGGACAATCATGTGTCTTTTAGACAGCGAGAACTCACCCCAAAAGGGCAAGGAATGAAACCCACAGCTCCCCTAATTAGACCACGATCTCCCTGGATCAGGCCCCCTGGCCGGAAGAGGATTCCATTCTGCTGGTATGCGCCAAAGCCTAGAACCTGGCATTCCTCACCCTTCGGGGATGACTATCTCTGCCATTCCCTGATTGGGAAAGAGCGCTACTCTCAAATACAGAAAGAAGAAAGCCCATCTCAGCCCTGCGGTCATAAAAAGCCGCTCTCCTGTGTCAATTCCCTTTCATTGCACACTTCAAAGCAGGCCATGCATGTTTGAAATGCCTCAAGAACTTCAGGTATGAAATACCTTCATTTCATGCAGGTCATTAGAATGAACTCTTGAGATCAGCCTGCATATTCCGAAGTCCTCGATACTACTGGAAGCGGACCTCTTTCCATATAGCGAGTTTTCAGGTGAAATGTACTCGGCCATAGTGGGATGTGGGCTGTAGTGCTTTTCTTCTTATTCCACCTTTTCTGGTTTCTAACTCAACATCCCTCTCAATTCTACGATGCCCATTTCACAGCTGGTGAAATTAAGGTAGGGTGGCATGTAACTTGCCTATGGAGACGAGAGAGGGGACACCAGAGCTAGGAGCCCTGACCCGGCCACTGCTCCTTCCACCAGGCTCTGCCCACCCAGCCGCCTCCACTCACACCGCTCCACAAGAGGCTGCTGGCATGTGGAAGAGACACCCGTCCCCATTTCTTCTGGAATAGGTGTGCTCAGGATCCCGCACCCAAATGTGCCCCACTCAGTTTTCCTTACTTGTCAAATGGGACCCTGATGGTCCCACAGCTCAAAGCCCTCTTTGCAAACTCTCCCATTAATTTATATAATCAGCCTAGTAAGTAAAGTGAACACGGCATAATCACCCCTACTTCAGAGATGAAATGAAAGCCAGAGAGAAACAGTAAGGGTACTGCCCAAGGTCCTATAAACGGCTGTGTTGCCCAAGGTCCTACAAACTGTTGGGGTCGAACCACCGGAGGCCAGCGTCCCTTCCCATCTCCGGTATTTTGATTTCACAAACGACACAGGGGAGCGATGAGGGTACAGTTTAGTTATAAGGTCATCCAAGATGCAGAGATTACAAGCCCGTACAAGTCACCGATCACCTGGGCCCTCCTCGGTGCCTGCCTCCCGGGTGGAGGTGGCTCACATCTGTGCCCGCTGACAACATCTCAGGCCCGAGGAGCGGGCAAGTTCCATCTTACGAGATTTATCACAGCACTGTCCACCCCTGGAAGTTACCGGTGCCTTTCTTTCAGAAGTTCACAGACATCACCTGATCCTAGGTCACCCAAGGATGAGGCCTGAGGCTGAGAGCAACAAGCACTTCTCATAATTTGAAAAACAGGTCGGGGGGCTGGGGGCGGTGAAAACAGGAAAATATTCTGCCCAAGGCCCATAGAGCAGGCGCCCCCAAAGTCTGGGCATCTGTTGTCGTCAGTGTTCTGCTTCTGGATCATCCAAGGTGGCAGAAAAAAATCCAAACCAGAGCTTCTCAAAGTGGCCACGACCACCAGAGATGCCACCAAGTATAGAGAACTGGGGGGTTACTGTGAAGCTATTTAGGGATGCAGAGTCCATACACTTTTGTTTCTGGAGGCCTGACAAGTCCAACGACCTCAGCCCTGGGCACTCAGGCCCTGAGCTAGATCCCCTCCCAGTTACCACGGTGCCCAGGAGGATGATGGGTACTTCTCAGGTGGTACCCGGGGTCTGCCCCAGGGGAGAAGCGTTGAAGTGAGGAGAGGCAAAAGCCCCTTGAAGGCAAGGAGAATTCTCGTTCACCTTTGTATTTCCAGGGCCTGGCAGAGGCCGGCACACAGACAGTGCAGGGTAATGCTTGCAGAAAAACAGCCAGAGGCAGGGAGAGAACGAGGCAGTCAGCTGGTGGGCGAGACACAGGGACATGAGGACGGGGCTGCTTCTACTTTTTCAGCCTTCATTCATTTCTTTCTGCTTCACTGAATAAACATTTAATGAGCAATTACTATATACCAAGAACAGGACAAGGCCCCAGACAAAGGGAGGAAGGATAAATAGGAGCAGAGGGATGGAAATAAATATTTACTGACTTCTGACTATGTGCCAGACACAGCCTTATGTAAAAACTGATGCTGGCTCTCTAGGAACTCAGTTTGGTTTTAAAAAAGGAAACACTTCACAACAAATCATGGTGAATCCAGGTGAGAGCAGAGTGAGAAGTGGGGAGGGGGTCAGCTCTGAGGGCTGGGGGTGTGAGAAGCCCACAGGTCCTCGTCGCTGGAGCCATTCGTGCTGGGACAGGAATCAGAAGGTCGGGGGCAGGTGACAGCCGGGCCGTCGTCGGAGCTACTGCAGATGCTCAAGGCCAGAGACGAGGTGAGGAGGGCTGAGAAGGGGAGGCAGCTGCACGGCATGCACAGGTATAGAAACAACAGCTCTTTGCGGGGCGACACCACCCACTCTAAGGAGATGAGATCAGGACGAGGTGGGAAACGAGCAGGTGTTAATCTGCGTTCCCTCCAACAAGAAGAGAAAATGCATCACCGTTTCCTCACTAACAACCCTTGGGAAAAAAACTTTCTTTTCTTTTTTTTTTTTATTAACTTTTACTGGCGTATAGTTGCTTTACAATGTTGTTAGTTTCTGCTGTACAGCGAAGCAAATCAGTTATACGTAGACACATATCCCCTCTTTTTGAGATTTCCTTCCCATTTCTTTTTCTTTCCCTTTCCTTCTTTCTTTCCTTCTCTCTCTTCTTCTTTCTTTTCTTTCTTCCTTCCTTCCTACCTTTCTTTTGTCTCCTCTGCAGCTTTCACCTCCACAGAGGTCACAAACCCAGATGCCTACACAGGCCAGGCAGGCACATCAGACACCGTGTCTCCTGAAAGCAGGGGCTCCAGCCCAGCTCAGGCACCTCCTGCAGGTAGGAGGGTGGGTCCCGCGTTGCCAGACCTGCCGGGTCTCCAAGGGAGGCTAGAAATCCAGATCACTGCGACATCACCCCACTTTTAAATTTCAGTAACCAATTCAAAGTTGTAACAAACACAGGGTGGGCTGTGGTTTGTCACCTGAAATCAACACCATACCCTCCATGAGAGACACATGTAAGGAGGAGAGATTCTACAGGAGGGGTGGGGGGAGGGGAGGGGGAGGTGACAGACATTTCTCAGGTGTCCTGGAGCCCACCTTCTGTCACAGAGCACTGTGCGGGGCTTGACATAGCTAGAGCAGCGCCAGCCAGCACAAAGGAGGCAGTTTCCAGGTGCAGCCCCTGGGCCTTGGGAAGCCACACACCACTGGGAGGGGACGCAAAGTCTCCAGCCACTGGCCCCTGCTGCTTGCGTCTCTTGGCCTCGACTTCTTTCCACTACTCTATCTTGACGAAATCGAGCTCCACATACCTCGGACACGGCAAACACGATCTAGTGGAAGATAGGGAGGCCCAAAGGCGACTACACTACCCCTAGCGGATCCAGGCCAGAGCCGTGCCATTCCTCACCACTCCCCGAGGGGGAGGCTGCAGAATGTCCTGGTGGGGAGAGGATGCTGGCGAGCGCTCACCTCAGGACAGCGCCCCAGATCTGACCTCAACAGGTGGAAAAGAAAGCAAGGTACTGACGGCTCTTGCTCAACAGGGATCTATCCCGGGACTGTTCAGCTCAACAACAAATAGTTTCAACTGATATCAGATCCTATGCAAGGATAAACTCAGAAAGAAAAAAAAAAGAAAGTAAAGACTGAAAGCAAAACGCAGCATTTTCTAAGTGTGAGGGTGCTCAGATCAGAGTTAAGTAAGGTGTGCCAGTCCTAGAGATGCCTTGCAGCGCCCCTTGTCCCTTGCTTCTGCCTAAACAATTAGTGCCAGCTCTCTCCTGGCTGGGTGCAGAGTAGAAACGCACAGAGTTTGAGGACTGACGCCCTGGGTTTGCGTTTTGGCTCCTCAGCTTTTTAGCTGTGTGACCCTGATCAAGTCCCTTAACTTCAGTTTCCTCATTGGGAAAATGGGCACCATGATGATAATCCTACCTTGGGGATCGCATGTGTGCCCGGGACGAGCAAACGGCCCTGAGAGAGCTTTGCAAGCTCCTGCGCCCTAAACAAGTATTAATTATTCTGCCTCCTGGAGGTGGGGGGGGGGGCAATCCGATGATTAGAGGCAACTCCTGACACCCCCGGGGCTCAATATTGAGTCAAGCAAAATGACCGCTACCACTGAACCATGACACAGAACCGTGACTGAGCCAGGAGCTTCCATTTTCCTGACTCCACCAGGAGCTAAGGCACTGGCTCCAATTACTCCCCTCCTCTCAGTTACCAGCCAACCTTTCCTTGCCAGCTACTTCAAGCCCGAAATCACACTGCAAGGAGAGCTGCAAAGGCCTTTGGTTTCTTGTAAGTTTCCCACATCTCCCTATGGTAGCATAAGAAGCTGTTACCATAGCAACCTGCACAGTTCAATCTGCACACGGTTATACGGAACTGGCCCCATCCCACCCCTCTTGTCAGAAACACCTGTGGTTGCCTCAGAAACCTTTCTAAGCCTGCTGCTTAATGAGGAAATACGTGTTGACCTGATCTATTTTTCTCTTCCCAGGATGATTCCAGCCACACGATCAAGCAACCAGGCCTTCAGTCACCTAACTTCCCACAGGAGTTGATAAAAGCAAACCAACCATCATGCGCTTCTCACCTGGCCCAAAACACCGTCGAATTAACCTGCCCCAACAATCTGAAAAGTTGGTGTGTATGCTCCAGAAGGGAGACTTCTTTAGTTTTCATTCTTTCTAAGGAATTTCTGGGGTTGGGAGTCAAAGCTCCCTCCATAGCCCCCAATGCTGAACAGTTAAGACAGTGTGAAAAGCAGTGGGAAGAGTTCAGGGCTTGAGAGTCCGATATTCTGCATTCAAACCCCAGCTTGACCTTTTACTAGCTACATGACCTTGGACAAGTTATTCAGCCTCCTAATTCTGCTTCTGATTGGTAGAATGGGACTAACTCTACCAACCTCATGGGCTGGTTATGAGGACTTAACAAGAAATAAACATGAAACCTTCTGGAGGTGCTAGGAAAACCACCAAGCAAGCGCTAGGTAGCATCAATTCATACATTCTCACACCTTTATAAAACTTATTGTTGTAAAATGCTGCCTGACAACCCTGCCAGGCACGCAGTTAGGCTCGTGGGGGAGGACTCTGAAAGAACAGGTCCCAGAGGGAAGCAGAGGTGTGGCTTTTTCTGAAACGGGCTCCAGACCAATCTGAACAAAGGTCCACAAATATAAAGGGGGCCCATCTACAGGAGGGATGTACAATCTCTCAGGACAAGGTTTTTGGAAGGAAAGTATCATCTTTACATTGATATTTACATGAGCGAATCCTCCTTTCATTCACTGAATAACTCCGTCTGACAGGAGTTACTCTTTTTTTTCCCAGAGGCAGGCCCCCAAGTGAGAAGACCCAGGAATGATGAGCTGTTTACTGGGCCAAGTGCAGGGGGCACTCCCATCAAACTAGACTTTTTTCTCCTCAAACTAGACTCCCCTCCCAACCTCCACTTCCATCAGCATCCTCAAGCTTCTCACCCTAACTTCTAACTCTCCAGGCCATCTTCCTCACCTCTGATGTCCATCACCAGGTTTTATCTAGTCTTTGTTCCAATGTCTTTTAGGTGCATCCATCCCGGCCCTTCCACAAACTCCCAGTGGGTCTTCCCACCTCTAATATGCCAGGGACCTCTGGATTCATTTTTTTTAAAACACTGCTTCCACCTCCCTCCAGCCTTCCCTGAAGCTAGCCATCTCTTCCCTCCTTCCCTCCCTCCCTCTTCTGCTTATCTCCCCCCACCCTGACCCCCCAGCTGGGAGCCATCTAAGCACAGCCTGCCGTATGCTGTCAGGACGTGCTGCCCCCATCCTCTCTTCCCATTTGCCTGGTGTGCCCACTCCTGTCGTTTTCCGAAACTTTTTCAAACCCCCAGCGCACGGAACAGATCACAGAGGCCATGCTCAGGGCGAAGGGGTAGGGGGAGAGCCCTACTCTCCCAGCTCAGTCTTCCCCTTGACCTCAAGGGGGCCCCCAAGGCACCTTGCCAGAAGGCAGCTGGAAAATCACCGCCTTAACCCCTCACCTTTGCTAATCCCAACACTCCCCGCCCCACCCCCTGCCCAAGCCCCCCTCCTCCAGCAGTGATGCCTCACCAGCAGGGCAAAGAGGGAGGGAAGGAGGGCTCTGCATAGTAAATGCTACGTGTACTCACAGAGCACAGGGCAGGACGAGTCTTTGGGAGACGAAGCAAGAAAGGGCAGAGGCAGCTTACTTAATCTCTCCATACATCGGTCTCGTCAGTAACAGAGGACTTTTATAAGGATGAAATGAGTTAGTGCCCAGGAAGTCTAACGCCCGGCTCTCAGGCTGGGCTCAATAAAGGGTCATGATTCTCATCACCGTGGCTCAGCTCACACACTCAGCCCATTCCTACCTCTGCAACTCAAGCCCCTCCCACGTGGACACTAAGGAAAGAAAACTTAAGATTCCTCCAGAGACCACATCAGTCAACAGAGCGACGGAACTCAGATGGCTGGATATAACTCTGATCAACAGCATTCAGCTTCAATCAAGACGATGGCCAAGAAACAGTTCATCTAACAAGCAGCCTGTTCCTGAAACTTCCTGACAGTAAAACACAACCCAGCCACTTAGAGAAGCGACCTCATTGTCTGGTCCCTGGCTCTGACTTGAAAAGAATACCATCCTCAGCTTCTTTCCACTGAACTTCCATCTGTTTCTCCTCCATCCCAACTGTTGAGGTGACTCAGAAGGCATCTCACACTGCAGCTGCCAGTCCTCCACCCCACCCCACACTTTCTAATCTGCAGATCAAGCTGACCAAATCGGTTCAACCATCCTTAAGGAAGGATCAAGATTAAGGTCAAGCCAAAGACACACTCAGGACAAATAACAGGAGTCTGTACGGCGTCACTCAAGCGTGTCTGTTCAAAGTCCGAGATGATGAGGCTCAATTTTCTCGTTGATCTGGGGCCATCCTAGGCTAGTATAAAGTGGGGCAGCTCCGGACCCTACCCCTGCCAGCGATGTCTGACCCTACGAACTTCTGGCTCCAGCAGAGGCAGGCAGGTGTGTTGGGGGCAACAGTGTAGCCACAGAAAAAGAGAAACCAGGCCTGAGCCTCCTCAGATCTACTCTGGACTCAGGCAGGAATCTATACAAAGGCTATCGTCAAACAGGCTAGAGGTGGCAATGCCATACCAGCGGCCGTACTCAGCTCTGGACTCGTTTCCATCCTGGTGCAGAACGTCCACCACAAGCCAGCCTCCCCAGCAGCTGCCTGCCTGGTTCTAGCAGACTCAGCCCTCTCCAGCCCTCTTCCACATCCCCCAGTAATCTCCAGAGAACGCAGTCAATCAGAGCTCTTGCACCCTGCTGAGAACTTTTTTTTTAAAAACCCAGTGTTTGGGCTTCCCTGGTGGCACAGTGGTTGGGAGTCCGCCTGCCGATGCAGGGGACACAGGTTCGTGCCCCGGTCCGGGAAGATCCCACATGCCGCGGAGCGGCTAGGCCCGTAAGCCGTGGCCACTGAGCTTGCGCGTCCGGAGCCTGTGCTCCGTGACAGGAGAGGCCACGGCGGTGAGATGCCCACGTACCGCAAAAAAAAAAAAAAAAACAGTGTTTGGGACTTCACTGGCGGTCCAGTGGTTAAGAATCCACCTTCCAATGCAGGGGACATGGGTCCAATTCCTGGTCGGGGAACTAAGATCCCACATGCCACCGGGCAACCAAGCCCATGCACCGCAACTGAGCTCACATGCCTCAACTACAGAGCCTATGTGCTCTGGAGCCCACGCACCACAACTAAAGAGGAGCCCGCGCGCCCCAACGAGGAGCCCATGCCTCAACAAAAGATCCCGCATGCTGCAACTAAGACCTGATGAAGCCAAAAAACAAACAAACAAAAAAAACACAAACAAACCAGTGTTTAGGATCATGTTCAAAATCTTGTGCTCCTTGGCTTGGCCTACAAGGCCCTGCACCAGCAGACCCCGAGCCTCTCCTTCCAGCTAGACCTCCCTTGTCTCCCCCAGAGGCTGCGGACTTCATCCTGACTCTCTGTTCTACCTATTCCCAGAAAAAGCAACATGCTTCCAATCACCTGACAAGTATTCCACATCTATAAAGATCAATACAGCAAGGATCCTGCCCTCTGGGAGTTCCCAACTCTGCTGCCCTGCCTTTGCTCTTACAATTCCCTCTGCCTAAAATTTCTTTCCTACACCTTCTCTAGTTTGAAAATGCCTACTGATCCTTCACCGTCAGCTCTCTGGGAAGCATTCCTTGCTCCTTCTCCCACAGACTTCGTCCTGCCCTCCCATTGTGCCCTTTAAGTACCACACAGCAATTACTACGTAGGAATCAGCATGTTTCTCCAGCAAGACTGGGAGCTCCCCAAGGGCCCAGTGCACATCTCACTCATGTCTGCATCCCAGCACCGAGGTCAATGCCTAGCACACACAAGGTGCTCAGCAAGTGCTGACTGTACGGGAACCTCCACTTTTTGGCAAACTTAGAGGAACAGGGACCAGATTTACTCTCCTGCCTCAAACAACTACAAATGAGAAAAGATAAATGAAACAACAGTTTTCAGACATTGGATATCTGGCAGCAGAGGATGGATTCCTGGGTGGGAGCGGGGGATGGGAGCAGGAAGCAAATGAGGTGAGCTCTACAATTGCCCCAACCTACTGTCTAGAGAGAGTTTTCAGGCCATGGCACAAGGAGGGGGTACCCAAGGCAGAGCCTGACAGTCTCCCCAAGTTGGGAAGAGAGAGTTGGGAATCTAGGGAGGCCAAAGTAGCCAGAGTTCACAGGGTCAAATACCAGAGAGGAGAGAGCTACACCGTGAACTCTGGAAATCTGCAGGGGGTCCCCCTCCAGTTTTCTGCTGAGTGTTTACAGTACTGGTCAGGATTAGAGGGAACAATCCTTGGGCCTCAAACTGAGCCAAGACTAATCTGTGTCCCCACTCACCAGAGTGGAAATGCCTCCTAACTCACAGGACATCAGTAGAGCACTGAAAAGGGTAGTGCCTTGGTAGTGGGTAAAATTAACCCTGGTCTAAAGGTTGGTCTGGTCCCAGCTAACAAAGCTTAACAGTGAGGCATCAAAGGATCAAACTGTTTCCAAGTAACTTAACAGTGTCCCAAAACAATGCCAAGAATATTTATAAAAATGCAAAAATATTCAGCACCCAACAGGGTAAAATTCGCAACATCTGACATCCAATCAAAAATTACCAGACAGGGCTTCCCTGGTGGCGCAGTGGTTGAGAGTCCGCCTGCCAATGCAGGGGACGCGGGTTCGTGCCCTGGTCTGGGAGGATCCCACATGCCGCGGAGCGGCTGGGCCCGTGAGCCATGGCCACTGAGCCTGCGCATCCGGAGCCTGTGCTCCGCAACGGGAGAGGCCACAACAGTGAGAGGCCCACGTACCGCAAAAAACAACAACAAAAAAAATTACCAGACATACAAAGAAGCAAGAAAATATGATCCATAATGAGGAAAAAAATCAATCAGTAAAACAGACTCAAAAATACAGATAACAAAATTAGCAGACAAGGACACTAAAATGGTTACTACAACCATATTCCATATATTCAAGATGCTAAAGAAGATTGAGAATGTTAAGTTGAGACATAGAAAGTATAAAAAAGACCCAAATCAAACTTCTAGAAATGGAAACTACAAATGTCTGAGATAAAAAGTATACCAGATGGAAATAACCACAGATTAGACACTACAGAAGAAAAGATCAGTGAACTTAAATACAGAGCAATAGAAACTACGCAAAACAAACCACAAATTAAAAAAAAAAAAAAAAAAAGATGGGGGAAAAATAAATTGAGAATCAGAGAGCTGTGGAACAACTTTAAGCATCCTAAAATACATATAAGTGGAGTCCCCAAAGAAGAGAGAGAGAAGAGAATAGAGAAAATACCTGACGAATTACTAGCTGAAAAGTTTTCAAATTTGATGAAAGTTTTAAACCCACAGATCCAAAAACTCAATTAACCCAAGCACAAGAAATATGAAAACTACACCAGGGCACATCATAATTAAATTGTTTAAAACCAGTAATAAAAGAAAAGTAGCCATAAGGAAAAAAGACACATTAGAAGAAAAAAAAAAAAAGAACAACAGTGGATTACTCATAGAACAATGTAAGACAGAAGACAATGGAACCACATCTTAGAATGTTGAAAGAAAAATAACTGACTTAGAATTCTATATTCAGGAAAAATATCTTTCAAAAACAAAGACAAAATAAAGACTTTCTCAGACATCCAAAAGCTAAAAGAATTCATTACCAACAGACCAGCAGAATAAGAAACGTTTTTTAAAAGTCCTCAAGTCAGAAGGAATGTAAAATGAAGTGGAAGTCTGGATCTACAGAGAGGAATAAAGAGCACTGGAAATGATAAACTGTAATATATATTAAAAAGTAAATATAAAAGAGCTTGGGGCTTCCCTGGTGGCGCAGTGGTTGAGAGTCTGCCTGCCGATGCAGGGGACACGGGTTCGTGCCCCGGTCTGGGAGGATCCCACAGGCCACGGAGCGGCTGGGCCCATGAGCCGTGGCCACTGAGCCTGAGCGTCCGGAGCCTGTGCTCCGCAAAGGGAGAGGCCACAACAGTGAGAGGTCCACGTACAGCAAATAAAAAAATTTTAAAAAATAAAAAAAATAAAAATATATAAAAGAGCTTTTCCTTTCTTTTTAACCTCTTTACAAAATAATTCACTGTTTAAAGCAAAAACAGTAATAATGTATTGCAGGATTTATAACACACATAGAAGTGAAACGTGTGACAACAGCATAAAGGCCAGGAGGGAGGAAATGAGAGTATACTATTGTTAGTGTAAAGTGCTGTACAAGATCACTTGATGATAGACTGTGACAGGTTAAAGATGCATACTATGTGGGAGGGAGATGCAAGAGGGAAGAGATATGGGGATATATGTATACATATAGCAGATTCACTTTGTTATACAGCAGAAACTAACACACCATTGTCAAGCAATTATACTCCAATAAAGACGTTAAAAAAAAAAGAATTCCTCTCCTGCCTGAAGTGATCAAAAATAGCAGCCGATATTATATACCAAATAGATAATTTTAATTAAAAATGCTTTATTGCTAAAAAATTGCTAACCATCATCTGAACCTTCAGTGAGTCATAATCTTTTGCAGTAGTAACATCAAAAATCACTGATCACAGATCACCATGACAAATATAATAAAAATGGAAAACTTTGAAATATTGTGAGAACTACCGAAATGTGACACAGAGACATGAAGTGAGTGAGCAAATGCTGTTGGAAAAGTGGTGCCAACAGATCTGTTTGATGTGGGATTGCCACAGACCTCTAATTTATTTAAAAACAAAAACAAAAAAAAACAGTATCTGCAAAGCACAATAAAGTGAAGCACAATAAAGTGAGGGGAAAAAAAAGATGTGCACTACAAATCTTAAAGCAACCACTCTTTTTCTTTTTCTTTTCTTTTTATTTATGTATTTTTTTGGCTGCACCACACAGCTTGCCAGATCTTAGTTCCCCGTCCAGGGATTGAACCTGAGTCACGGCAGTGAAAGTGCCGAGTCCTAACCACTGGACCACCAGGGAATTCCCAAGCAACCACTTAAAAAAAAAAAAAGTTACAGTTACAGCTAATAAACTAACAAAGGAAATAAAATGGAATCATAAAAACTGCTCAGTCCCAGGGAGGTCAGGAAAAAAGGGACATGGGAAGAAAGAACATGGAACAGATTAAAAACAAGCAGCAAGATGATAAAGTTAAACCCAGCTAGAGTCGTTAACCCTTCAGATGCAAACCTGGGTAGGAGACGTAACCTGGGCCCCAGACGCAAGTAGATCCCCCATACACTGCGCTCTAGAGCAGAGATGGAGCCCACCAGGGCCCAGCGCCCAGCACCCCATGTGTCTCAGATTCAAGGCCTGCCCCTCAGGCAACTGCACCCCACCGAGGAACCTCTGACAGGATGTCTACCCAACAAGTAGACTCAGAGCACATCTTGGACTCAAAGCACAGCTGTCAGAGGGAATTGCAAAGGAAACAGCCCAAGTGACATGCTCATGTTAAATTAAAACATATTACCTGGAGCAAGACGGTGGAGTAGAAGGACCTTGAGAGTTAAACCCAACTACACTAATAATCACATTAAATGTAAATGGTCTAAACATCCCAATTAAAAGGCAGAATTTTTAAGACTGGATTTCACAAAATGCAAAACTCATCTATATGCTGTCTACAAGAAACCCACTTTAAAAATAAAGACACAAATAGTCCAAAAGTAAATAGATGTAAAGAGATATACCGCACTAATTTTTTAAAATCCCTATCAATTTAATTGCAGTAAAACATACATAAAATTTACCATTTTAAACATTTTAAGTGTACAGTTTTGTGACATTAAATACGTTCACACTGTTGTACGACCATCACCACCATCTACCTCCAGAACTTTTTCATTATCCCAGACTGAAACTTTGTACCCATTAAACATTAACTCCCATTCCTCCCTTCCCCCAGCCTTGGGCAACCATCACTCTTCCTGTCTCTATAAATTTAACTACTCTAGGAACCTTATATAAGAGGAATCATGCAATATTTATGCTTTTGTGACTGACTTGTTTCACTTAGCATTATTTCTTCAAGTTTCATCCATGTTGTCAAAAATTTCCTTCCTTTTTAAAGCTGAATAATATTCTATTGTATGCATGTATCACATTTTGTTTATCCATTCATCTGTCAGTGGACCCTTGGGTTGCTTCTGCCTTTGGGTTATTGTGAATAATGCTGCCAGAAACACTGGTGTACAAATATATGTTTGAGTCTCTGCTTATACTTCTTTAGGGTATATACCCAGAATTGGAATTGCTAGATCATATGGTAATTCTATCTTTAATTTTTTGAGGAATTGCCATACTGTTTTCCACAGCAGCTGCACACTTTACATTCCCACCAGTAATATAAATAAGGGTTCCAATTTCTCCACAACTTTGCCAATACCTCTGGTGTTTTTTGGGTTTTTTTTAACAAGAGTTATTCTAATGGGTGTGAAGTGGTATTTCATTGTCATTTTGG
This sequence comes from Lipotes vexillifer, assembly GCF_000442215.2. Lineage (NCBI taxonomy): Eukaryota > Metazoa > Chordata > Mammalia > Artiodactyla > Lipotidae > Lipotes > Lipotes vexillifer. The sequence goes on along the minus strand of NW_006789022.1, from coordinate 4,523,000 downwards.
TTCACATTCCCCTAATGACTAGTGACGTTGAGTATCTTCATGTGCTTACTGGCTATCTGTATACCTTCTTTGGAGAAATGTCTATTCAAGTCCTTTGCCCACTTTAATCAGGTTGTTTGTATTTTCACTGTTGAGTTGTAGGAATTCTTCAAATATTCTGGATATCAATCCATTAGCACTAAATTTTTTTTAAGTTGGATTGGCTATATTAAAACAAGACAAAGTAGATTTCAGAGCAAAGAACACTATCAGGGATTAAAAGGGTCATTTCATGGTAAAGGAGGTCAATTCATCAAAAGAACATAACACCCCAAAATGTTTATGTATGGAACAGTAAAAGCATACAAAGTACATCCTCTGTTTACAAAGAAATTAAATTAGAAATCAATGTTCACTGGACAGAGGAAGAATAAAGTAACAGCATAATGCTGGTTTTGCCTCTTTCACTACTTCTAATTCTGCCCAGGAGGGAGCAGATAAATTAGCAGTACTTAACATGTCTTCAAGGCTAGGCATAACTGACCTGGGTTATCTGTTTGACTTCCATGGTTCAGTGTCCCCTCTCCTCCCCTGTCTGGCCCATCCTAAGCCCCAGGGGCTCCACTTGTCAGCCCCAGCTAAATCACAATGAACAAAGCTGTTTGGTATTTGCTCAAGCCTTTGACATAAACCAGTGAAAGGGGAGAGAAATGCAGTGGAGGAAACACCTGCTAAATAAACATGCCTTTAAAGCTCCCAAAACCTCACAGACCTTTGCCTTTACAGAGATCTCTCTGCCAAGGGGCAACTATCCAGGAATGAACTGGAACCTTCTGAAAACTCCAGACTCTGAGGAGAAAGTAAAAGAATTTCCGAACAGAGATCCAATCGGATTAAAACAAGGTCTTTGCTGACCTGATTAGGTCAGTCTGGAAAAACCCTACTAGGACTGGCCAACAGTGTTCAAGAGATGATTCATGTAGCTAGCTACCCCAATGCCCTTTTAACGGCAGATTAGCAAATTACACAGCAATAAGCAAAAAATTAACAAGAAGCCTTAGAAATAATTTCACTTCCAAGCTCAGCAAATCTACAAACTCCTTAAGGCAGTGCTTCCCAAACTTGCCTTACAGTAAGAATCACCCAGTGCAAGTGTTAAAAATACAAACTCCTGGGCTCCCCTGGTGGTGCAGTGGTTGGGAGTCCGCCTGCCGATGCAGGGGACGCGGGTTCGTGCCCTGGTCCGGGAAGATCTCACATGCCGCGGAGCAGCTGGGCCCGTGGGCCATGGCCGCTGGGCTTGTGCATCTGTGCTCCGCAGCGGGAGAGGCCACAGTGGTGAGAGGCCCGCATACCGAAAAAAAAAAAAAAAAAAAAACACAAACTCCTGGGTCTCTCTCCAGAATCTAAGCAAGAATATCCAGAGGTGAGGCTCTGTATCTCTAACAAGCATCACAGATGATTCTTAACATCCAGCAAATACATTAGCTTGGAAATAAGACTGATGGGTTAAAAATCCCAACTTGGCCATTTACTGGCTGTAGCACCCTACCTAACATCTCTACTATCCACTTACTTCATCTGCAAAATGGGCTCATCACCTACCTTGAGTGTTCCCAGAATCCAGTATGTTCACAAAGCCCCCAGAACACTGCCAATAGCACATGGCAGCCAAGCAAGAAAACAGAGCTTTTGCTACCTTAAAAACAAACAAACAAACAACAACAACAAAACACAGCCATCAGAAGCTGCCCAGATGAAATCTACAAAGAAAAATTTCTACCTAACAGAAACTACAAAGGCACCAAGCCAGATTTCTCAGATAATCTAGGAAAAAAGCTTTTCTGGACATTATGACTGCCAAGAACTCTCACTTCAGGGTCCAGCATTTCACTCCAAGTCCTCACTCCCATCCAGAACCAGAGTTCAGGCCTGTACAGGGTCGCAGCTTTGGACAATAGCCAAAGAAAGTCTTTCCTTTCCAAATCCCTTGGTCACCACCACTTCCAGCTCTAGGGCTGACAGTCACAGCCTGACAGGTGGCAGCATCTTGGGTACAGCAGTAGGAAATGGGAGTCCTGGGTAAGAGGCAGGGAGCCAATGAAGAGGGTGGAAAAGGCCTGAGTCAGCAACAGTACTACTGGGATATTGCTGAAGTGAAGGGAAGTGAGTTTTTGAAGTTTCCAGAGCTAAGAGTGGACATTCCCAAGGGTGAGTGAGCCCAGACATGTGGCTGAGAAAGCACTGACTAGTCTCAGGGACTGAAACCCTGAGGTGTGGAAACACACACACACACACACACACACACCACACACACACACCACACACACACACACACACACACACACACTGCTCTCTAAATTCAGGAGGAACCAGGCATGGAGATTCACAAACACCAATGACCTTTGTACCCAGCAGGCCCAGAAATAGGGAGTGGTCAGTGATGCTGGGCAGCCCAAGTCCGGGTCCAGAATAAAGGGTAAGAACAGAATCAAGGCTGAAAAGCCACAACCTCACTGCCCTGGACAAACGGCATAGCCCTGAGAGTTAAAAGACCAGAGCGTCCCTCAGACCCCATTCTGCCGCTGGACTCCCTCGGGCAAGTCAAACCCCATTCTTAGGCTTCTTTCCCCGCCTATACAATGGGCAAACTGGCTCTAACGTCACCAGAAGTATGACCAGCAGGACGCTCAAGTAGGGGGTGGACGGAGAAAGGTGGCGGTGAGGTGGGGGTGTGCTGGAGGCGCGACCTGCGCGGGGAGCTCGGGCAATGCCTCCCTCCTTCCCGCCCTCCCACTGCGAGGGGCAGGGGCGCCAGCCCTCCGCTGGAGTCACGCGCCCCTCGCGCCCAATCACCAGCCTCTGCCAAGGTGAGGCGGGCAGACGGAGGCGCGCCGGGAGCAACTGCCAGCGCCGCCCCCATCCCCGTCCTTGCCCCTCCCCGGGCCCCTCTCACCTACCCCTGCCGCCGCCGTCGCCGCCACCGCCGTCGCAGGTTAAATCGGAGCCGGAGCCCACACTTCCGGGGTCCACGAGGCCCGCCCCCTCCCGCCGGATGTGACCCCCCCTCCAACGTCCGGGCGCTGGGTGCTGAGGCCCACGCCACTTATCCCGCAGCACGTTGTGCGCGCCGGGGGCCTCTGATTCACCCCGACACAGTCCTCCCGTCCCCCCCCACACACACACACTCTAGCTGCCACCCGGAACCACACCCACGGGAAGGCCCACGAGATCCCTCTAGCGCCTGGTGGACGCCCGACCCCCGCAGGCCATTGCCCCGCCCCCAGAAGGGACACCGCCCATTGGGCGGAACCCAAGCCTCCTGTGCGAGTGCGCCTGCGCAGGCGTCTGCTGATTCTCTGGTAGGCGGGAGAGGGTCTCCTTTTTTAACAGAGCTCGGCCTTGGGGGCGTCTGCTCAAAGTGACCCAAAGGAGACCCGAAAGGAAACAAATGGAATCTCAGCACCGAGGGACTCCCTAGATGGTCTGAGCTCAGACTGCGGAACCCCCACGCCGGGACTGGAGTGATCACAGTCCTAAGTGTGCCCTGGCAAACAGCAGTGGCTGTCAGTCTGGAACTGACTGGCGGGCTCCTCAAAACAACACTTGAGTAGCTTCCCGAAAAGTAAGCTGTTTCCCGAGGCCCTAGGTTACATTTAGTCCATCCTGTATGGGTAGTGCTTTAAAAATAACAGATGGCCTTAAACATCCTCACTTGCGCAGAATCATGAGGGTGGTGTCTTGAAGCAAGGCCCTGATGCTAGCGCTCTCTTCTCTAGGCAGTTTGTACTGGACAACCAGGCCTGGAGATGAAGCCCATTCCCTGTTTGCCTCTCAGCAGCGTCCATAAATTGCAGCTTTGTAAAAATGGGACCCCAGAACGAGAGCTTCTTAGACCAAGGAAACCGTGCCACCCAAATTCAAAACCTTATTTGGATGTTGAATTAAGACCATCGTCTGTAGTAACAGAAACCCAACTCAAACAGCTTCTGCAAAATGGAAATTATTGGGTCACATAACAATAAAATCCACGGGTGGTGATAGTGCCAGGAACAGCAATATTCTAGGTCTCATTCTTCTTAGTTGACTCTGTTCTTTATTCTTTGTGTTAACACTCTTTCAGTAGTCTCAAATTTCTATTTCAAATTCTAAAGAGAGTGGATCTGATTGGCTAAGATAATCACCGTTGCCCCTATTGGGCAGAGTTTACTCTTTCTTGCCTCCTCATAGGCTGCCAGGCCTCCTAAGAATTAATGGCCATTGGGTCAGGTGATCACCCTTCTCCAACGAGAGGTCACCTGTTAGACCACGGAAGGGATCAGTGAGGAAAGCAGTCTCAAGGTACTAACCCTTCTGAGACACCAATAACTCTTTTGAGGGATGCCATGGCTGGTTTTACGAACATTTCACTTTGAACATAATGTAAGAGTGGCTCCCATTGACAGCAGCTGCCAGGAAGCTGGGCTGAAACTGTTTCTAGAGGATGGGGAGGGCCAGGGCAGATGACCTTAACCTTTTGTTTATAAACCCTTTTGTGCTATATAATTTTTAATCCTGTATTTGTATTACTTTGTGGGTAAAAAATTAGAAGACCCTACTGATGGATTAGCTTCAGTTTATATTCAGCAGTCCTTTCACTTACTGGTACTGTGTTGGACCGTGGAATGTGGGTGCAATGGCTGGAGCTAGAGTAGTCATCTTGAACCATGAGGCAACCATGAGATGAGAGGCCATACCTGAACACACAACAAAATAGAAGGAGCTTGAGTCCTGACACCATGGAACCCCATGCCCCATGACACTGCTGGATGCCCACCTCTGGATTTTTATAGGAAAGGGAAATAAACCACCTTTGTAAGCCACTGTTGTTTTAGGTTTCCCATCACTCACATCCTTTAGGTCTTAGACTCCACTTTTGGAAAGCCTCTCTTGTACCCCCGAGACTGGGTAAGTGTCTGCCCTTGTATGTTCTTCAAACACCCAACATTTTTTTTCCTTTCTTAGCATTTACTACATTTTTCTGTAATTGAACATTCACTCCCTCTAGATAGCAACTTCTATAAGGACAGGCAAAGACTATTTTCTACACCTCTTTATGCAGATCCTAGAAACTCCTAAAACAATGACAATAATTACTTGTGAATGTGATAGACACAGTGATTCCACTGAGGGTGTTGAGAGGAAATGACAAACTGCTCTCTGAATCAACTGGGTCACTGCCAAGTCATCTTAGGGTGGGGCAGGGGGAGAGTGAAGCTGGCCCTTCTGAATAACTAAAGATAGAGAATTAGGGCAAAGGAGGGGGATGGGGGGAATGTGCCAGGAGATTCGAGTCGTCTGAGGAAGGTGGCATTAGAAAAAGTTGCTTTTCCTACCTTGTTTCTTCCTATTTTCCACTTCTGGCTCTTTTCAGCTTCCCATGGCTCTAGCCCCACCCCTTTGATCCTGGTCCCCTATCACTTGCACCTATGTCCCCATATACCATGCCTCGATTATACCCAACGTCATTCATAATTCAGAGTGGCCCTCATACATGCAAAAAACGAGAGAGAGAGAAAGAGAAAGCAGCTCCTTACTCTCTTCTCTTGTTCATTCATTCCACATACATTCACTGAATACCTGTACTGCTAAGACCTGTGGATACAAAAGTAAACACACCATCTGCAGCATCAAGGAAGTTACATTCTTGGTTGGGATTTTAGAGGAAACAAGGGATCTCACTATTCCAAGACATCTCAGTCCTTCAGATGACCTTGATCAGGAACAAAAAATGTTAAAGTAGAAATGGTCATTGTGTTTCTACCCACTTCTAAAAAGTGTTTGTTTAGCTCCTCAGTACTGGATTTTGTTATGCTGGTGGACTGGATGGAGAAGTGATGTGAACAAAAGTAAGGATGGCAGACAGGTAGGTCAGAATGTGAGGTAACAAAAACAAGATATTTAAGAAGCTAAGATATTGAGAGAGATTTGGGAACTGAGTTGGAAAAGCAGTTTTCGAAAGAAGTTTGGCCATGGGGTATGTATAACCCCCAATTCAGTCTTCAGGAGATCTCCAGTGAAGACTTTCTTTTTTTTGGACTCACAAGTCAGATCCATCTGGCTGGTTTCTCACTCCTACTGCTTCCTCCTGGCTCCCACACTATGCCCAGTAGTTTGGCCTGATCAATCCAGAAAGGTTTTGTGTCTCTGAGGCAGAGGCTGGTAGCTGCTTACAGAATTAGCCATTTTTTGGGTTTCCTAAAAAGTCAAATGTATTTTGTTATATAGCAATATGTCCAGTAGCTTAAAGACTGCACTTCCCAATCTCCTTTGCTGTTAGTCATGACTAGTGACTTTGTGATATTAGCAGATGTATAAGAGGGATTTCTTGGAAGGCTGCTTTAAAGGAGCTGATTCAGCTGGGAGATGAGTCTCTTTGACTTCCCCGCCTTCTTCTTAAACAGCTGTCTGGATTTCAGATGCGATGGCTGGAACTCCTGCAGTTGTGTTGGACCATGAAGTGACCTTGGAGGTGGAAACCAGTCAAGTTCTGGATGGCCCACCTCCAGATTTGTTTAAGTGGGAGAAAAAAAAATCAAGTTTTATCTTGCTAAAGTTATGGTTCTTTTAGGTTTTTTGTAATGTGCATCCAAACTTAAACCTGATACTACTATGTGGTTACTCTGGTACAGTTTTATTATTATTATTTTGTTGGGTTTGGTAAATGAATTTATATTTAAAATTTTTCTTTCCTTTATTATTTTATTAAATTTATGCATAAACCACACATACACCTAATCTTGTATAAATGCAGAATTGTGATTACAAACATGCTTTCTTATAGTTTTTGGACTTTTTTCTTTCTTTCTTTCTTGGCTTGGTTTCCCCACTAGTTAACAGCCTAGTATATGTCCTCTCATATAATCTCATCCAAATCCGTATCTACAGCCCAAAAGAGGCTGAGGAGCAGGGTGGGGAGAAGCAAAGAAGAACAAAATATAGGCACAAGAATGAAGGGTGGTGGCCATTGTTACTTATCATAAATATTCTGTAGTAGTATCACACTGCCCTTGCCCTTCTATGTACCCACCACCCCCAGCTTTGCCATGACCATGGAATTTACTTTGGCCAATGGAATGTGAGTAGAGGTGATATGTCACTTCCAAGTGGAAGCCTTTAAGAACCAGAGTCCAATGTGCCACACACTCACTTCCCCTGCATCCAGAGGGAGCCTCCATCTGCTTTCCTCCCCAAGAGACTGCGATGAGCAGGGTTCCCTGCCCACCCACCCGAGATGTGAGTGAGAAATAAACCTTAGTTATGTCGAGCCATTGAGATTTGGGGGGTTTATGTCTTCATAGTGTAACTCAGCTTATCTTCACTGAAACAGGAGGGTATAACAGGCACTCCTAATTGTCTCCTTCTTCATTTGGTAATTAAACCCCTAGTCTAGGGCCACCCAGCTAGAAAGTCCATTTACTAGCCTCTCTTTCACCTAAAAGTGCCACCGTGACTTCATTGTAGCCAATGACAAATGAGCGGAAGTAATTTTATAACCTCTGTGGTTATGCCGTTTAAGGAAAGGGGCACATCCTGCTTCCCCTTCTCTGTCCTGCTAGCTGGAATGCAGATGTAATGACAGGAGCCGGAGCAGCCATATTAGACCAGAGGTGAACATCACATGTTGAAGATGGCAAAGCAACAGGAAAGAACCGGGTCCCCATCACTGTGGAGCGACCTGTACATTATTATTTTTACCTGTACTATTATTACTATTATTACATGAAGGAGAAATGAAATTATATTTAAGACAGTGTTATTTAGACTTTGATTATAACAGTTGAACCTGTAACCTAATACCCATAACCTAATAACTAACCTGTGTGTTACCCTTGTTTTGACAATTGGAGTCTGGTGGATGGCGACAAGATCCACTTACATGGACTTACAAGTGAGTCAAGTGAGATTCCTGCCCTCTGAAACACGTGGTCCAGTGTGGGTTTCAGAAAATCACGCAAGGGCAAAGCCACACGGTAGGGACAGCGTCAAGATGCTCTAGGAACACTTGGGAGGGGAACCTATAGCAGTCGGGGTCTCAGTGGGTTGCCTGAAGAAGGGACCACCTTAGGTCAGCCTCCCCAGAAGTAGCCCATGATGCGAGGTTTCATGTACAAGTGATTTATTTCAAAGTTGCTCCCAGAGAAACCAGTGAGGGCACAGAGGAAGCAAGAATAGGAAAAGGGATGAAGCCAAGCCTGGATGTGATTTCATGCAAGTCTTGGAGAGGGACGCTCCAGCCTGCTCCCCCAGCAAACTCTGGAATGTAAGTTGTGCCTTCAAAATGCCCTAACCCAAGGCTCTCCCACTCCCACAGGCCCCTACCTCTCAGCCTTCAACTAACAGCCACGCAGTGTCTAGGGGCCCTTGTATTAGATCCTCCAAAGACAAGTCAAAGGGGCCACTAGGAGCAAAAGCACACCAAAGCTGGGGAAAATGTAATCTCAGATAATGTCAAGGTGTTCTGCACCCGCTCTGCCCTCTGCAGCATCACATCAGGAATCCCTCGAGGGGAAAGAGCCCCTTCTGGTCTCTAGAGGAAATCTTTACTTTTTTTTCTCTTTTCTTTTTTTAATTAATTAATTAATTTCATTTATTTTGGGCTGCGTTGGGTCTTCGTTGCTGCGTGCAGGCTTTCTCTAGTTGTGGTGAGCGGGGGCTACTCTTTGTTGCAGCGCATGGGCTTCTCATTGCGGTGGCTTCTCTTGTTGTGGAGCACGGGCTCTAGGGCACGCGGGCTTCAGTAGTTGTGGCACGTGGGCTCAGTAGTTGTGGCTCGTGGGCTCTAGAGCGCAGGCTCAGTAGTTGTGGTGCACGGGGTTAGTTGCTCCGTGGCATGTGGGATCTTCCCGGACCAGGGCTTGAACCCATGTCCCCTGCATTGGCAGGCGGATTCTTAACCACTGCGCCACCAGGGAAGCCTTTTCTTTTTCTTAAATTGAATTTTTATTTTATATTGGAGTATAGTTGAGTTACAATATTGTGTTAGTTTCAGATGTACAGCAAAGTGATTCAGTTATACATATACATGTACCCATTCTTTTTTAGATTCTTTTCCTGTATAGGTTATTACAGAATATTGAGTAGAGTTCCCTGTGCTATACAGGAGGTCATTGTTGATTATCTATTTTATATATAGTAGTGTGTATATGTTAATCCCAAACTCTCAATTTATCCCCCCCTGCCACCACCTTTCCTCTTTGGTAACCATAAATTTGTTTTCGAAGACTGTGAATCTGTTTCTGTTTCGAGGAAACCATTTCTGATGAAGCAGGGTGAGCCGCCAGCTGGAGCAGTGGTGCATTTCACCCCAGTGGAGAGCATCTCACCATGGCATTTAAATCCCTGCCCACCCCACCCCATCCCAACACACACACACACACACACACACACACACACACACGCACAAGGTTTTTAAGAGCAAAATGCAGGAACTGGTGTGATTGTTGATAAAGCGCTTAGTCAAGACAGGCCAGGCTCCATCTCTAGTTTGGGTCCCCTTTGGTGTCACACCACAGCTGCCCCCCACTTTCATCCCCACTGACCTTGGCATCAGCTGTGATAAGGCTCCAGGAGGTCAGACAAAGCTCCCCAACCCCTCAGGCCAGCTACATGTCAGAAGGAAAAAAAATGGCCTCTCCTCCAAGCAGCCTCCAGACCAGCTGGAGGTTAGACAGCCTCTGCTGGCTCCCACTCAGGCCTGGAGGCCCACAAAGCAGCCCATTCATCCCATAGCTGGACAGCCCCGCACAGCGATCACACAGCTGGCAAGAGGCTGACTCACGACTCCAACTTGCCTGAGTTCCAGTCCCTGTTTTGTCACTAAATTCCTTGGCCTAGAGTGACTTTGGCCAAGTTCCTTCTGCTCTCTTGGCCTTGATTCCTCATCTGCAAAGCCAGAGATGGAACCAGATGTTCCCTCAAATCATTACATGACACTGAGGCAGCTGCTAAATCCCGGACATGCTCCCCACATAAAGCAGGTGTAACAGGTACGAATTTGAGTCCAAAATACATGCTTACCTTTGCCAACTAAAAATTGTCACTCACCATCTGGCACTACAAGGATGGCGTCACTAGCCACTGAAGTCGCTGACCTTCAACACACCCCGAAAGGAGCTCAGGGTGGAGCTCAGGAATGAGGCACTCTGTGCTCTGGGAAAATTGATAGAACAAGCCTTCAGATAAATATTTTTCGGAAAAAATTTTACGAGCCCGATTTCTTGCACCTTCTCATGTCTAGAAAAGCACTAAAATCATTCACGGAGACACCTGCTCCTCGTGACAAGCAGTAAGTCTCTGCCAAAATGTGTGCTTGACTGCACGTACCCCCTTCACCAGAATCACGTATATGCTAACCTCCTCCCCCCACACACCTCTTCGGCAAAATTCCTCAGAGTTCTCTGAGAGGCTGTCTCCCAGGCTATAGTCCTCACTTTGCCCCCAGTAAAACTTAACTCACAACTCTCACATCGTGCTTTTTTCCTTCAGTCAACAACTTTATATAAAACTCATATAGCACTTACCATGAATCGAAGCACCCTACACATATTAACTCATTTGGTTCTGTTATTATCCCCTATTTAAATATGGGGAAAGTAAGGCACAAACAGAGTAAGTAACTTGTCAAGGTCACACAGCTAGTAGATGGCCAAGCTGGGATTTAAACCCAGGCCATCGGGCTCCAGCACTGCATTCTTAAGTGCTACGCTCTGCTCATTTTCATTTTGTAAGCCATGTCATATACCTTTATCTTTAACTCAAGTTCAATTTTCTCTCCCCTCCAGGCCAGAGAGAACTTATATCCCACTCTTTTCACTCCTCCAAAGAATCCTTTGAGATTTCCAGACTATTGTGGTGTCAAAAGAAAAAATGAAGGGGGGGGGGTGTGTTTGTGCAGGCACTGTGGTGTCACCATCAGATCCCCCAGCCGCAAGATGACTCACCAGTGCCCTCTGTCTCTGGGCAGGTCACAGAGGTGCCCCTCCCAAGGCCTGGGCCGGAGCAAGGACCAGTCCTAGGGGATCACACCAGCTCCTCTGAAGGCCACATGCTCAGTGATCAGACTACAGTACCCACCGACCTCTGGTCAGAAGTTCTGCCCCATCCTGCAGACGTGACAGGAGGAAAATGAGCCTCAGTGAGGACCACGCTTCTTTCCCCAGAGACAGCTTCCCCCCCCCTTCCATCCTGATACTTACTCTTTCTGCCTATCTCCCCTTTTAACTTCATCTAACTTCGCCTTCCAAACACCAGCAGGGGAGGGAGCTTCCCTCAGTGTAGTTCTAGAACACCACGAAGCTTTTAACCACCACCCTCCTCCTGGCCTAGAGTATATCCTTTGCATTCCTTCCTTCCTGCCGCTGTGAGAACAGGAGGGAAATGAACATTTCCAAACATCACACACACACACACACACACACACACACACACACACACACACACACCCCTATCTCTGCCAGGTGCTTGGCAAACCGTTGGAATAACAATGGTAACTTAAAGACAGAAGTTGTTCTCACATTAAAGTTAAATCTGCCTCCTTCCCATTTAACCTCTGTCCTTGTTCTACTCTGAAAGTTCACCATAGAGTAAGTCTAGTCCTTTGTTTTCATGAAAAACGAAAGGGTCTTGAGGTGGTTCCTTACGCCCCCACCAAAGTCTTGACTCTCCAGCACAAGCAACCCTCCAAAGTATCTGTCTACGCTCCCTCTTCCCACCAAAATGGAGGGTCGGAAGCTATAGCAGCCATGACCTTCACTCAGTGTCCAAATGCTCCCCCTGCCCCATTTCTACAGCTTCTGGGTTTTTTTTTAATGTACTTTCTTCCTCTTAACGTCTTTCATCTCTTGTATCCTTCTGATGTTTTAGCCTCTCTTTCCTTTTTTCTCCTCCATTCTCTGCAGTCTAACATTTCACCCACCTACTCAAAGATCCCCATCGTCCACAGGATAAATCCCATGCTCTCGAACATGGCATTCAAGCCCCCACCCCGACCCTGGGACCTGCTCTTTGTTCTCCTTTTCTACATTGTCCTGTGCATTATGAGTGCTCTTGTCCAGATTTTCAAGTCTTTGTCCTAAACTCATGCTGGATTACACTTCCATACTCCCTCAAAATTCAGTGTGGCCATGTGGCTTGTTTACACCAGTGAAACGTAGGTAGCAGTGACACAGGTCACTCCTGGCAAATGCTTTGCTTGTGTCAACTGAAAAAAAAAAAAAAAGCACAACCTAAATGTTGAGAATTCTGTTTTATTTGGCAGACTTTCTGAGGACTTCAAACCCAGGAGGCAGCCTCTCAGATGGCTCAGAGGGACCCCTCTGGAGAGGTACAGGAGGAGCCAGGATGTACGGGAGTTTTTGCAACAAAAACCAGGTAGTTGGAACATCAAAGGATTACTGTTAATTAAAGGAAACCAAACATCTCAAGTTAAGGAATTTTGTGCTTTTTGATGTCTGGGAAGATGTAAGATTCTGGACTCATTGAAATCATTCCTTTGATCTGCATCTTAGCTGTCTAGAGCAAGTATGCTGTTTTTTCTCCTCCTGAGTCCCCTCTAGGTGCACCATTGGGGGCTGGCTGCAGTAGCTGAGGGCTCGATGGTGGCAACCTATTTCCATCCTGAGTTCCCTCAAGATTCACCATTGGAGGCAGCTGTAATGTGATGGCTTGATGGCTGCAGCATCCTTTGTTTACTGATATGGCAGGCAACACTTTTCTTTCACGATAGTCAGCACATGAATTGGCACACGCCCTTCCTCCTGCCACAGCAAACAGTGACATTGCAGACGGTGACGTCTCCATGAGTCTGCATCCCTGAGAGAAAACGTCTCCAATCAGAGCCCCAGACAACTTATGATGGACAAACAGAGAGGGTAAGAGAAAAAAGTTATCATTTTTAAATTGGGCATTGCTTGTTACTGCCCGTATTGCCCAGACTAATATAATGTATCCCTTAGGGCTAAGCTTGCCAGGTGACTGACAATCCCTGGAGTCCAGTACAATGCCAGTGCCTCCCTCTTTGATGGGCATTGCCTCCTCCCCACACCCACTCAGCAAAGTCCTTTTATCCATCGAGACACAGCTCAGTTGCCACCTCCACCAGGAAGCCTTCCTAACTTTCCACCCAAGGCAACATTAGGCATCCACTTCCCAGGACTCCAGGAGCATGTCTCCATTACAGCCTGGTCACATTTCTTTTCTGAAGTTTTGTTTCCTAAACTACAAGGCCCCTGCTAGCCCATTCAGAAAAAGCTGGCCCTCCAGATGGACAAGCTCCCAAGGGAACTGGCTCGTGGCAAAAGATCACGAACTAGGCTTCAGGCCACCTTCCCCCTGGGCCCAGCATCTGTGTTCTCGGCACAGTCCACGTGCTGTCCCTGCCCTCCAGGCTCCACCTGCTCAGCAAGGATTTTCTGGATTTGGCTTAGAGCACTGTGAAGAAGGATTCACTGAAAGAATGAATATTTCCCAATAGATGAGATCCTTTCCCAGTTACCCGCTCCATCCCCAACACTCTCGTCTCCTCTGCATCACTTCCTGGTCCCCCAAGCCCAGGACTAAAGAGCGGCTGGAATTTGCAGTGAGACAGACCTGGATTCAAATCTTGGCTCTACCACTCACAGGCCCTGTGTGCCCCAGGGAGATGCTTAACCGCTCTCAAACTCAGTTTCCTCATCTGTGAATTGGGGACACTATCAAGCTCTCAGGTGCCCACGTAAAGCACACGGGAAATGCAGTCAGTGTCTATGGGCTCCTCGAATGGATCAGGCTCTGTGCCTGGGAGAATGGAGTGGCCAGGGAAGGCCTACCTGCGGGAGGGGTTGGGGGGGACATATGAAATGACACTAGATGTTGAGAAGGAGCCAGCCATGAAAGGAGCTGGTAGAAGAACATTCCAGATGGGGGAAATAGCCATTGCAAAGGCCCAAGGTAACCAAGCTTAATGAATGGTTACTTTTCCACCTTCAACCTTCCTTCATGGCTGGACCTAGGCCACAGGTCATCAACCATGACCTCATCACACACTTCACTTGTGAGTTACCAGCAGCGAGCTTTCTCCCTCCTCTCCAGAAGGGAAACCCCAGAAATGTCATGGGGCTGAGTCAGCTCTGGGCCCAGGGCTGTGTAGACGAGACGGTTATCACCAGGGGCATCAGGTGCCAGGGGTACCAGCAGTGACTCTGACCCCCTCCGTTTGCTCGTCCTCCTTGGTGGAACCCCCAGGGCACTGAGAGAGCCAAGAGGCAAGTAAACGCTCTTGTCTAACCTTCCCCTGTGTGATCACGGCGTCCCCAAGACCACACTGCTCTCTGGGCAAAATCCGTTTCCTCCATTCCTTCTCGAGAGGTGGCCACGGGGACCAGAATCAGCACCTGACCCTGAAGCCTGGTGGCTGGAACTCAACTCGCAGTCAGTTGGTACCCAGGGATGCCTAGCCTTGCCCTGTGCATCTGTCCTTTTTCTCCAACCAGATCCATATAGCAAAGTCCCCATAGAACAGGAGTGGTTTCATCCCCTGTCAAGGCCTTCGAAGCTCCAAGGTCTTTCTGAGCATCAAAGAGGGAACAAATCCCTTGAATCCAAGCTTGTCTGAGCACGCCCAACCTCGCTCAGCCAGGTGTTCCCTGAAGAAAGAGTAAGACATTGCATCTAAGTTGCCAAAGGGCTGAGCAGAAAATGCTCCTCACTGTGAATGCAGTTCAATATTACCCAATCTTGCGAGGGTCTGTGTTGCGTGAACGAGAAGCAGGAGCCCTAGAGCTGCTGAGCTGGGCATGAGTTGGGCGTTATTTGTACGACTGCCTGCCAGTGCCACTCCAGCTGGGGGTGCCCCCACTCTGCCTGGCACCCAGCAGAGCCAGCTCCCAGCATTGCTTTCCTCCTGCTACAGTGGCAGGTCTGGTGATAGAAGCGGAGCCAGACTTGAGGAAGAATGGGAAAGGACTTCCGCTCTGGCACCTGCAGACTTCTGAGAGCTCAGCAGTGGATTGCAATTGAGCTTTCTCTGATCTTTCCCTGCTCGGAGCTCTCCCAGCCTGAGAACCAGAGGCCCTGGGTCCCAACGATTCACTAACTTGCCTGCAGCCTTTGGGTAAGTCATACACCCCTGGCTTGAGCTTCCCCATCTCTGGGATTGGGGAGACTAGACTTGCTCCAGAGCAGTTGTTCCAGACTGAAGGTCAATGCCAATTAGTGGACAAGGGGCTGAGAGGTGCCCATTGCCCAGGATGCTGAGGCCACATCTGGTAGTCAGGGTGCCGTGATTGCCTGACGATGTCCGGCAATGCTGGACTCAGAATGGGGAGTGGCAGACCAGTTGGCACACAGCTGCTGTGAGCCGGAGGACCTTAGGGGCCATGCCCACTGGAACATTCTGCCACTCACGTTCTGTGGGATGAGATCAGTTAGTTACAAGGCAAAAGTTACCAGCTGGGAAGGTTGTAGACTTCAGTAGAAACCCAAGTTAGGCTGATGAATCACCTCTCCTAAAGGAACTCTGGGTACAAGGCATGCCGGGAAGGTTAGATAAATTAGACATTATTTTAAATGCTTTGGATGAGCTGCCGTTTTGCTGTCCAGCTTGGGATGATGCCAACAGCTAGAGTGTAATCAAAGGGCCCCTGGGTGTGGCTGTCCCTCTTTCCGGGGGCTCACCAGCAGGGAGTATGGCTCTATCACCTCCATGTCCACAG